>NW_024003803.1:1394924-1857733 GCF_014805625.2 Glossina fuscipes
AATCTATCAGTGCAGCCATCTACCGAAAAAATAATGGATTTCTTTTTTCCCAAACCAATATATATGGTGCTTATAGTCGCAATATATCATCGCGGATATATATAGAAACTACGGGTCGGTAACAAAGTAAATATATTACAAAACCCTTAGTCTCTAAATAAAAAGAACAATTCAATAAGCTAGCCCTATCATATTGATGTAACTGTCAATACACAATACAGTGAGCGGTTAGGTACGTGATTTCGTATATAGAAGCAAAAATAGGTATATATTTTTATATGATGTCTACTCAATAATAGGCACGTTGAAAAATATGAATACAAAAAAGCAAATATTTTATACAACTTTATACCACACTTGTGCTAAGGAAATCGTCGGCAGAGAGATACTTATATTTACACGTGGAATTTGACGGACGACTCGCACAGACAGACCAGGTACTTTTAGGATTTGTAAGAAATTCTTCGGATTATGAAGGCGCAATTACGTGGACAGACTTGCTATTGGTAGGGGAGCAAAATGCTTCTGATGAGAAAGTCAGTTATCCATGTATATATCCATATATATCGATATCAGCTAGCTCGAAAAAAATTGTGCTAGCCTTGACACTTATTCTAATAACATATTCGAAAGCGGCGGTATCAGCATCAGGTTGTAATAGTCTATGTCAGTGCTACAAAAGTTTCATACTTACTTTTTGAATTGTCAAATAAACAATAGTTTAGCTAGGTCTTTCGATGTACCTCACATGTGGTGAATAAGAAGAATGATTCTCCATTCGAAAGGCTATCAATCCGATGTAATTTCTGAAGTCCTTAGTGTGCTATCAAAAAGAGAACAACGAAAGTTTACAAAAATCCACGCCGTCGCTTTTGTAATTAAATGAACCCGCCTCTTTGGGCGGTACAGATTTCGTAGGCAAGCAGTGGTTTTCGATCAGAACATTTTTGAGGCAGTCGAAAAATTTCCATCTATGTTACCATGATCTATGAAAGAGGTTAAGATCCTAATAGGTGTGGAGCATCTATAGAATTTTAATATCACACACAAATTTTCAGTGCGCCGGGACACACTATATATAGTACTTTGAAATGGTTAACATCTAACACTCCAAACAACAAATGAATGAATAAAATATTCATGAATATGAAATATGAATGAATAAAATACTCACAATTGTTCAGCCATTAGAAAGAGATTATTCAGAATAGCACACAAGTGCATATACGCCAATAAATAACATAGGAAGGATCTTTCTAGCAGTTTTATGATCAGACTACGTGAGAGTTTAATGCTGTTTAATATGTTAGCGAAGATCGTGCCAGTATCAATAATAGTTCGACCAAAATTTTTAGTATTAGGAATTTGAATGAGAGCATGATTGAGACTGACGAAAACTACAGAGAAATTTGGGAGATCAGCAGTGACCTAACCATTGACCGAACTGATCCGGCTACCGGTGATCTCTGACGTTATGAAGAGAAACCTTCAATTCAGATTTGAATGCATTAACGCAATCACTTCTAAATAGAAGTGATATTGTCTAAATTGAAGGTATCCAAAAAGACACTGCGGCATTGCGACAATTCGAAACAATACCTATGCTGAACACAATACAAATATCAGTTATGCCGATTAATTGTATTCATTGGGAATTTGACAAAGTTTTGGGGGTATTCGAAAATGTCAGTGAGCTTATACGCAAGACAAAAAATAGCATAGTTCATTAACGGCAAGAATCTAGAGGTTCTTCTTATTCCCACAGCGAATCAATGCATTGCAGGAGTACATAGAATCACGACAACGCCACCGGGCTATTTTTAATATCGAATTCTAAGAAGTCATTGAAGATTCAAAAAAATGACTACTTGCACCATACTTTCTCAATGTTCGAATATTACAGACAAACAATGGTCGCAGCAAACAGAAAAAAAAATCCAAGGCCAATATGGAATTATCGACGATTTGTACTTAGAGCTTGAGATGACCGGCTGCGTGGTGGCGAACTAGTAATAATGAACCGGTTGAACAAGTAAGACGGCTTGGACTACGGACGCATTTCGTAACGTGCACTTCCAATAATTTACCCTTGCTTGATATGCGAAAAGTATTATTGGTAGCTGATGAGAGGCATGATGATGCAGTCTGGACAAGTTTCCTGATCGAAGATTAATTGAAGAGTACCTATTGGTTGTTGGTAGACGTTGTATGATTATGTGAATGCGCTCATGGTACTCATCAAAAACGCCAATACAGCTTATGTTTCTCGGCAGTCATGACGACGGAGTTTAATTTTTAGATGGTATGGGTTCACACAAAATGTTAAGAACTTTGAGATATATAAATACGTGAAAAATAATCTGGTGCATCAGCGCTCATGGAGATACGAAAAGATTCACACGTCTACCGCATGCCGCTTTATCTTTTCCCCAAAATAATGTGAAAGAACTTGCATAATCGCACACTCATTTGAAGAGTTTCTACAAAATGTAGGAAGAATGTACGTGCGGTTGCGCCGAGATGCACAACTGATTCAACAAGTACAGCGAAAGTAAACAAATGTTTCATAGAAAGTCTTTAAACCATGTATGGAAGCCTGAAATCAACCCCTCATATGAAAGTGTCTTTCAACTATGATATCTTAACAAGAGATTCAGTTAAAGAAATTATGCATTCATAATTCCTCGAAGATTTGAACGAAGCTATCGGGTCATCAAGTTTAATGAATCAGGCAGAGCTGCAAGTTTCCACGCAAACATCTTTGAGCATTATGAGAAACTTCCTATTGGTCATCCAAACTACGACGTTAATAATTCGAGCCGTATGGCATTCGCTACGCTGTTTGATCCATACTAAGTGAAAAACAAGCCATTGTCGAAAAGACTGTAGATTAATATCCAGAGGAAGGAAGTCAACGACTTAGAAATAGGTTCTTGACGCTATAGACAATAGCAAAATGATTATCAGAAAAGCCTCAATTGTTACAAGACGCGTATAGTCGCAAACGATTAAACATTTGTATTATGGATTACTCTTTCAATATATGCCAAATAACGTAACGAAATCGAATTGATTGAAGGTTATGATACAGCAAAAGAAGCCGTTACAGTATGGGACGAAAATTCTAGACGAGTTGACGAATGAATGCAATTGTATAGAAAAAGAAAGCAAGTAGAAACGGGTGTAATAAATTCCATGCGTTCAGTGTTCTGAAGAAGGTAATTCCATGAGTGGTGTAGAATTCCAAACAGATGAAAGAGCTTTGAATGTAGGTAAACGAGCAATATACCTAATAGCTACTTACAGGGTTCAAGAAAAAATGTGGGGTAATAATAATCCTTTGAAACTCTTTATAACTGTCAATGCTGGATCGGTAAGTTCTTCCACCTTAAATACACGGAAGATTCAAGTTAGTATCATCCTCCAAACAAGCTGTAAAAGTACGTTCATTAACAAATGCTTCACTAAGGCTACTAAACGCTGCCCTGTTGGTGATGAATTCCAAGCAGATGAAAGAGCTAGTGCACTTAAATTATCATCACAGGGAAATGGAAAGTTCATCCAGATGCAAATATTAACTGGTAACTTCATATTGGTATGGCGTTTTCAATGGAAATAATTAGAATTTTCCACAGTTCCCTATGAAATGCTATGTATGATGTTTGAACAACTTAAAAATTGTAATGGGCTCATTGGTGGCACCTATGTCGTAATATCCGACGACCTAATGGAATTGTCACCAGTAAGAGAAAACCAGGTATTCGTTTGGCTGGAGAGATTGCAACCAACGACATAATTGATTATAGTGAATATGCTCATTAATCGAATTAAAACGGAATACAAGGCAAAGCAGAGATACCACCTATATTGATATTTTACATGCACTGAGGATTGGAGAACTGAAAGTAAAAAATATAGCGATCTTAATGAATACTGGCATGGATGGATGGAATGGTTACACTAGTCAATTTTCATTCGATAAAACGCTACGTATATATCCAAGAAATGTGCAGGTATATAGACACGATCAAAGAATGCTTGATCATTTTAGATCAAAGGGAATAGCTATACATGTTTGCGCAAGATCAGGTCATAGACGCGATGAGAAACCCAGATAACCTTAGTCTAAGTGAGGTAATATAAGCTGACATTGATCAAAGTGGAGGTCTACTTAAGAACCTCGATTTGTAAGAAGTAAAGCAGTGCTGCTATCTAACATCACTATATCGAATGGACTTGTAAATGGTGCCACATGAATTTATCAAAGACATTAAATGGTCACCGTACGCACGTGCTCAACTACATAGAAAAAAATTCTATTATTCAGCGTAGATTTTGGGAAAGACCGCATTCATATAAATGGCTCCATTTCAAAGTAATTCCATGCATTATAAATACTCTCAATTGAGCTGTCTTAGGACTCCGCAGTTGACAAGATACAAAGTAGTACTGTAGAACATGGCGTAGTGTACCTAGTACCTAAGGTATTAATTAAGTCGAGTGAAACAATCGCAAGGTTTACAAATAGAAGAAATGAACCGTGCATAACTAACTGACAGGAAACACTTTAATAACGAAGCACTTGCAAAGATCGTTAGAATGAGAATTTACAAAATAGATAATTGAAGCTGTGTAGTGGCGGACTAAATTTTTTTTAACAATCTCTCTAATCTGGATGTTAACAAGAATGACTCCCAGAGTAGAGTGAGACAAGTTAAGTTGTTAATTCCTAACTCTGTTGGTTCTCAAATTTAATATACTCTCAGCAATCTCTATAACCCGAGTACCAAATAACAGGGTCTGAAGACCAGAATGTAGGAAGCCAGGCGTGTTAATTTCAAATTGAATACGACAACGTAGTGAATTAATATCTTTTTCATTACCCCATTGATATAAGCGTTAAAAAAGATGACTTGGAAAATGGAGAGCGGATTTTTTTCATAAAGTAAGCTGTTATTTGAGCGAACTAAAAGATGGGAAAAAATTTAATCCAGTAATTTTGATGTGACTATTCATAAAAATTTGGGGCGTTAAGAAAAAATCGGTTTCTTGCACTATCATTTTCATTCGTTTCAGGTATCATCCGTGCTAAGCCAATTTTTAGTTATCACATTAATTTATCAAAAAATAGTTTCGCAACACTTAATTTATGTTTATTTTCATAATGTTCCGCTACATATATTCCGTAGTCGTACGGCCATATTTCAAAAACTCCCTCGCGTTATATAAATATGGCTCTAAATTTTATGTTGTATGAAAATCTCGGTCAGATTACCTACAAAAGCTCTATAGTAAAAAGTTTCCCATTTATCGTACTTTTTTAAAGATATCTGCATATACGATGTGTGCTGAAAAATAACTCTGGGCCGGTTCTTTCGCTTGCTTCGTTAATAGACTTGTTTATTCTTGCGTAATCATCGCAGCCAAAATGAACACCGGGTTCTTTTACGAATATATCATCGTGACTACTTAACTGGTAAACTGCTTCCAATAGATATATATCGCCCGTCATTTATAGGCATTTCTCCTCGCCAATTCATAGTTAATTCTGAAAACATTCCATCGTCCTTCCTCCTTTCATCAAATTCCCGCTGCCGAATTATGAATGAAAAATTTTCATGGACATGCGTGAGATAATATCTTTCATGCACTGACAGCCAAAGATTATGACCGAAGATCGCAATTTTCCCAAAATGTTTTTAAACCTATCTTGGTTTTATTTGGATGACAAACTAAAAACTATCTCTTCATACATATATGCTAAACATATCATCTACAAGCTTTATCACTCGTGCCACATAACAATACGCATAATATTTTTCTAAAGAGGAGACTATTAAAAATAGTAGGAGCCAGCATATGATAATTTTCAATCCTTACTTTTGTGATTGCACTTTTGAAATATTTTTTAACCCATAAGTTGCTGCGGGATTATGGAATTGGGAAATTCATATTTTTTAAGGTATTAATTTGTTTATTCTTTGCAACTATATTATAAAAATTTTTGGTTGCATATCATCTGTATTATTATCATTATTATTATTATTATTATTATTATTATTAGCCAGAGAAATAAATTTTAAAACTAAAGTCTTAAAGCGCATCTAGGCATTTGAGGCTATCGGCTGTATTAAAAGCTCTGCCACATTTTAGATTCGAACTCACGACCAGTGAGTTGCTAGTTGAGATTCTTTGCCTTCGTCCACTCAGGCGGATATTATATCTAAATTAAAAAAACTATGAAAAATAAATGAAGATTAAAAATGGGTAACACGTGTTGTACAATAACTAATTTGTGATGTAGAAAGTTGGATAAAATATGTACTCAAATATACTATACTAAATAAAGTATTTTTAAAATATAACTATTTTTAATTGTAAACAGTTTTTTCATATTTACGCATTGACTATTTTCACTGAAATTTATTGAACCATTTGGCCATAGAACTTAGAATTATTCAATGTGAGCTAAATGACGAAGCGAAAACAAGCTATATTTGTTACGCGCATATATATATATTTTTTTTCGTACATGAGCGCTTGTAAGCGTACCATTGATACAAAACATGCCGTTTTTTGATACAGTGTAACAGCTTAATCAAATTTCTGCCTGTATGTGAACTGAGAAAGAAAGAGCAAAGAACTAAATGGCTAATTATTAACAGCGCTACTACTATTATTTATAACAAGACCATCAAAACTCTCTGAGATTTTAGTAGTCTGTATTATAAAGATTTTGGTGGTGACCAATTATTTAGGTATGTATTTATGTATTTCGCTCTCTCTGATACTACCTTCTTTTTTGACAAATTGTTTATTGTTTTGTTACTTAGTCCTCTCGCTAAAATACGATATTGATAATATAGATACTGCGCCTACATAAAATTAATACCAGATTTATGAACGTTTTGTATATATCTATTTTCACAGCCACAAAAACAAAGATAGCAAATCCATAATTGATTGGAAATATATTGGTAATTGGTGTCATGTATTGACAAATGTGCTCATAAAAAAAACTAAAACATCGAAGAAAACCATCAATTTTTTCACAATTTTCCCGAGAAAGATCCACAATTAAATTTATATACCATTTTATGCTCATTGAGTTTTTTGTTATATTGTCTGCTGGAAGATTTTTTTAATAAAATTTATCGCTTTAACGGAATATTAAAAATAAATTTTTATCTAAATTATTTGTTCGCACCTTATAGATTTTTATCAACGGTCTTTATGAATACCTCTTTTGCATGCAACATCTACCTTAAATGTACACTCTCCGCATTAAAGCTTTTTACATTGCATACAAACATACCTTATTTTTCCTACATGACAAAATTTCCAGGTTTGAACATTTAAAATTGGTAAATCAAACAATAAACTGATGCTAATATCTCGTTCTTCATTGTAGGCATGGCCCAATTCTCCATCTAATTGAAATAGAAACTCCTTCCGAGATCTACTCCAGCTAGTTACGGAATCCTGTTTCCCGATATATTTTGTAGCCATTTGGGTATATTTGTTTTGGCAAGCAACTTGTATTAAGCCTGAAAATTTCGAATATATCTTTCCTATATCGCAATAATCAAAGTTAATCTAGTAAAAACAAGTAGTAGCAAATGATTCTGACGAATATCATGGTATCAGTTTTTAAATATACATTCACGGGATCGAAAGTTGTAGACAAAAATATAAACAAATTAAGGGTTTTTCGATATTGATTTATTTTCTTCTACGCCATGTGAATGAACACATCACGACAATCTTTCTAATCGATCACAGAATGCGTGTGCCCTATCTTAAGATCCTATCCTTGTTTTACCGGCTATGGCCACTCACGAAATTTACCAGCCACATTGACGGGCTTCAGTAAAAGTACATTTAGAACTAGCAAGGTGGGCGTGTTCACATATATATTTTCCACATGACATCATCAAAAGCCAGTATATAACATCTTCAAATATCTCCTTCCTGGTGCAGGTCTATTGAGCTTGAAATCACAAGCTCCTTAAATCTAGTGTTATACGGAAAACGCCACATATTCATATTTATGTGGAAAATTTTCTTTATTTTGTTGGTGTGCGCGTGGATAAGCTCGTCGGGCTATTCAGCCATGCAAAACTGCTTTAAATTTGCATCTTATTTAACCTCCGATTATATCTCAATCCGATAAAATACCAGAAACGCGTGTGTTTCTCTTATAAAAAGGTGCTCTGGTACATCCTTGGTGCTATCGTGCCTTGTATGTCGACTTAAAATGACTTCATAGGAATTCGATCACTTTCCACACCAGGTACGGCTTCATTACTAAGCAGAACCTGTGCACACTATGGTGATACAATCTCATTGGCTCCGCCCCCCATCGCACGTCGTACGGCAACGCGGATAATTAGTAGACTCGATGAGCCCGATCAATGTGTACGATAGTCGGAAAACGTTGGGTTGGGAGTGGACAAGCACCCATTCTAGTCCTTTATCAGATTTCCTTTTCAGATTTTGAATGACCAGGCGCCTTCCTTCGCAACAATACCACGTATTTCAAACTATTTATTGTCATCATAAAATGACTCTACGAAAAAAGAAGTACCATTTAATCGTCCGTGGCTATTGAGCATCACCCCGCTCTGCAGTGGCTAGGGACGTGAAAACCACATGCTGGAGCCCTACCGGGGGTCATCGAACCTACGCTCTTCTTATACGGTCATGGGCCCATCGACTTTATACTCTTCGTCGTCACGAGAAAATAGGAGGAGGGAACTCATTTTTTGCAGCCGTTCAAAAAACTTCGCGTCTTTCAAGTCAGCGTGTTCAGCTATAAACGACGATTTTTCCTCCCATGGCCGATTCTTTTTCCCCACTTGTGAGGTCCCAATTCACTCAAGTGTGGCATATCCGCGTCGGTACCATGCAAGCCTTGACCCAACCAACATTTCTGCCTTTTCTTGTGTCCTTTGACACTGTCTTATCAGACTCGGGAAGGTTATAGGACAGCCATCCATTCAGCACGGCTCGTGATGCTACACCCAAACATCTTCGCTTGACATTTCTAGAGCAAGTGTATTACTGTTCTCGGTAGTTCTTCAATGACCCTCATATTCGGCCGTGAACGATCAGACCACACGTCACGATACGATGCCGTTACTTCTACAACATACTTCACGTAAGGACACCCAGAGTTACGCCATGCGCCAAGTTGTACTCCTCGGAAGTGGCATATGCTCCCAAGCTTCCCCTTGTGGCTCAGACGGTGCCCGTGGTCTTCGCTATTCGGGTCTACGCTTCTGCCCTGTACATAGCTTCCGGCGCTTTCTTTCAACTTCTGACAGAACTTCTTCCAGTCCAGTCCAGACTCCAGTTGTCGCCGCCATCACAAATTAATTTTTTTAGAATAAAGAACAATATGTAAATCATCCAAACCTTACTAAGCAAATACAAACTACGACAAAATTTTTATCTGAGTTTTATTTTTCTCTGCCCCTTTTTACAACTCTACGTAATCCCCTTCCGATGACGCATCCACGTCATCAACATCCGCTTGCACGATTCTTAAATCAGATGGATGATCTGTAGGACTCGTTTTGTCATCTTTTGCTATTAGAATTACGGGGGAAACACAACGTTTTAAAATATATTTGCCCATATAGCTGGACGTCAACTTAGCGGCGGAGTAAATTTTACAAAGGAAGTTGTTTTATTATGGGGCTCAAATGAGGCCTTCAGCTATGCGTCTCCACAGTCTATTTCGTGAACTGACCAATAGGCACGGGCACCGTCGTGTTGCCCGATTTTGGAAAAAGGACCTATAAAGTCGGAGCAAACCGTTATCCAAGGCTTTTCTGGTAAAACCGTGAATTACCCCCTGTGGGCTTTTTTGTTCTACCTTATATGAAAAACAAATTGTACAAATCGGTACATAACGACTGACATCACGATACACGCCAGACCAACAGTTATGTTGGCTAGCCCTTCTGGTTTTCTTTAGGACTTCCAAGTCACCTGCTGTCACATCATTATGATTTTTATAAAGTACCCTCTGTCTTAAGTAACCAGGCATACACAGCTTCTATGTCTTTTGCCTTCACCGATGATGATTTAGGGAAAATATCAGTTCATTCTACTATCGTCTATTTTGGGTATCCAGCCAGATAAACTTAAATTTCCTTTGTATTTTTTTCCACCCAATTAATTTTGTTTCAGAAACTCCTCACAGACAACTCTTTGTGCTGCTTCCACGGGCTGGCGCGATGTATTCTTCGTAGACTCATCATAGTCTACAATGAAATCGTATGGTTGCAATTCAAATACTCAGGGTGCTATTCACTCTGATGGATTATCTATGATATTTAATCACTTTAGCGCCAGATGATCCGCTCGCATATGCAATGACCCTCCCGGTCTCATCGTCGATGTGAAGTATAGACGCGTTATTACTGGCCATTCCGTATTATGTTTCATTAATTCTAACGTGGTCTGTTTCTCCTCGAAGCATCTTCATTGCTTTCCCTTTTGGACTAAAAGACGGCTTAGCGGATGTAGCAAGATCCAGCACAACGCGGTGATACCAGAACACAATTCCAAGGAATATTCTTACCTTCTGTACATTTCATGATGCTGCCATCTTCTAATCGCAGCGGTCGCAAACGAAATAATGTAACACCTGCTTAAAAGTTCACACTTTTTAAAGTTCATTCGCAATTTTTTTAAAATTTAAATTATCCAAATATTCACCTAACCACCTACCAATGACTACAATGTTGTCAAGGTACGCGAACGCATGCCATTTCATTTCGGTCCCAATTATGCACTCTAAAGCTCGGCGAAACGTAGCCGCATTAGAATGCAACCCAAACAGCAAGACTTGCCTTTAGAATAGACCCCTACGGGGCACGGGACTAGTAATTATGTAATTTACTTCTCGAAGGCGACCCAATATTACTTAAATTTTCGGCAGAGGGTATGCATCCAAAACAGACCTCTGATTTAGTAGACAGAAGCCCATGCATCACCTCTACGATCCACTTCTCTTGTTTGCTAACGTAATCGGTGAACTATACGAGCTGACAGAGAGCTAGGTATCCCTCTGGGCAGCTTGCGAAACGTAAGTTAAGCGGTCGCTCATCTTTACTTTGTGAAGGAGTATATTCATTCATCTTATCATACTGGCGAATTTTTGTAGCTTCTGTTTTAAAAACTCTCCAAAACGTTGTTGATCCTCATTGTCATGGCAATTAACATTCTTTTTTCATTTTCGTTTCATTTTTCAATATTCGGCTCGTCTTTCACATCTCTCGATTGATCAATCTCATCGATTACTACGTCATTCGGCGGGTATGTCGCCAATCTTTCGCGGGTGATGTAAATATATATATATATATATAACTTCACTGTGGACGTCAATTTTGTCCTCGCAGCTGCGTAAATCGTAATTCTGCAACTTCTTCCTACTTACAATTTCTGCTTTCACCGGGCTCTCTTTTATTAGGTGGTTATGAACCAACTTATACTAACCAATGACCCCTTCGATTTCCTTCCTGGCTAATATATTCATTCCGATTTCGATTAGTAATGTGATCGGTGCTTATATTCATTGTATTAGTCGAACTTTCAGGGATAACGGACTTTTCAAAATACTTTTAAATATTAACCCACTAATCGGTCTGCTTGTGTCATTGAGGTGATGTTTCAGCTGATTCTGAAATTCATTCTTCTCTCGCGCAGCAGGACAAGTTACTGCTGTGCCAAACGCTTGTAACACGTTATATCCACGAATTACCTCTTTAATTTAATTAACGTTGTCAAAAGTGCTAGGTTGTATTAAACATAAAAATAAGCTAACGGCGGACAATCAGGTCCCATCAGCTACTTCAATGTTGGCAGCGTACGGCATCCTTCGCTACTGTGTTAGTATTTTCGTCGCAAAATACTCGGACAGAAAACGTACAATTTTCCTGTATCTACAATTGCTGTTACGGTCATCTCAGCTAGAATAATTCTAGCAGTAAAACGAGCTGTTTAAAATCCCAATCCGGTTTCTATTGCGACTGTTAGTGTAAAATGTGACGAGGGTCGGATACGTTGTAATTCCGATTCACGGCTGCCCCTGTATGGTGGATTCCCTGACCGCTTCCCTGGATCTGTGCTACCCCTTTCATCGGATGTTGAAGCCCTCTGTGCTAGTGTTCACCCTGACAGCAGTCTTTCCAAATGACATGTTTTCAAAAGTTCGGTAAAATATTGTTACTGAATTTCGACAATCTCTACGCCACTTTTCGGTTTGTCCGCTTTACCAACCTACTTTTTCTCATCGTCTGTTTCCCAATTATCTCTGTTGCTCAATCATACGGTGCTGCCCACCTTGTGGAGCTCGAAAATGACCTCGAGGTTTTCCTCTCTCTCACTGAGTGTTGTCTTCTAAATAGTCTGCCATCTCGAGTAATTTCTAAAATCCTGAATCTGAAATCTTTTCTTCGAATGTACTATCATCGTATTATTGTAAATCCGTTCTACTTTCCCTTGCTTGGAATACCCCACATGTCTCATCATGGTCTGAAGAACTAGATCGAAATCCTTAAAAGCTTCACGGGTTTTATGTATCCTTTTTCTTATCGCATTTTCGAGAATTTGAAAGCATCTTTACGGTAGAAAGGAACGCAAAAACTCATCCCTGAAGGGCCCCACTCATTTTCTCAGCGATTGTAATTCATGTGCCACGTCAGTGTCTTGTCTTGCAACATGATTACAATTATATTCGCCAACCATTTTCGGCTTATGCTATATACCTCAGGTATCTTTTCTATGAATAGTAGCGGGCAACATTCCCCAGTGTAATTTAGCTCCCATGGCGTCCATAAGTGGATTACTCATCATCTACACACTGGTAGTTTGGCTCATCATTGCCATATCAAGCGATTGTATCCTCATATTAGCTTCCAGTGGCCGTATTTTGTTGATATGAAGTTATCGTATCAACAGCTAATTTTGTATAATTCATACCGGATGTTGACAAGTCTTCGGATTGTCTTCTCGGCAAGTTAATGGTGAAATTTTTCATCTGACTAATCATCACTTCGATAATTTTTGTATTGTCTTTGCTTCGGAATCTGTGAGTTTGGGTACTTGACCGCGTATAACAGTTGCAGAGCCGGGTTGTAGTTTCGGAATTATGTTCTTCTCATACAAATCTTCCACGTCGTTTTCGTAATTTATCGACGTTTCCGGTCGTTTTAAATTGAAATTCTTTTAAATACTTCAATAAGACGATTTGGCCGAGCATGTAGGCTCATGCTGCCCTAAACACGTTCGCCATTCTATAACCATTTGTTAGGAAATTGTGTTCAATAATTGCCTTACCATATTCGTCTACTGTAAGTTTCGTTAGACTGGATCGCCCTTTTCTATATGTTATAAGAAAACTCGATAATATCTCAATACGTATTTTTACCTGCTATATTTTTTCCTTCTTTTTTTACATTTACAATTTTAAATTTAGAGTCGTTCTAATCGATTTGCTTATAATTTATTCACTTTTCTAGCATCGACCAAAAGGAAAAGACAAGTTCCGTGAAGTGGAAGCCTAGTAAATCCCCGGGGACGGATGTAATAAGTGTTAGTTGTAATTACTTGTATTTAGGAGCGAGTGCGATATCTTATTTGTCTAAAGTTGATAGCATTTGTTTAATATCAGAAGAAGGAGAATGGAAGAAAGAAGGAAAAAATAATGATTTCCCCTTTTTTTTTCCTTTTTCTACGAAATTTTTGAAACAAATTAAGGACTTGTCTGCATATCAACCTAAACGGCGGTCTTCTAGTATCAGACAACATCAGACCCGCTCGTAAATGTCAAGCTTAATCAGAATATTTTCTCTCAAACATACATATTATATTCGCTTTTCCCTTTTGGTTTTTTTCCAAAAGAATTAGAAAGCTAATTTATATTCTACGTATTAGCATGATGTCATTCTAACGATCGTTGCGTTCTTATTTATTTTGGTTAATCTTCTCGGACTAAAGTTTTACAACACTGTTTCTAACTCGACAACCGATCGTTAATCGAACAAACTTCTCCCATGTGAATTTTAAATAAGCAGTCAAATGTCCAACCAATTGTGTCGGTGCACGCCGACAAATTTGCTCAACATTTTATTAAACCGAAATTGTTAAATCAACGGTTAAATTATTAGTAAATCGTAAAACAAAAGAAAATAATCCCGTTACTCAAGCGTTGAAAACGGAAACTAATCGACGACCAATCGTCATGTATCCTTATTTAACTTAACATAACTTTAATATTATAGTCTTCGCGGGTCATCGATAAATGAAATTAATAAATACAAAATAATAAAAAAACAACAATCGATATTGACTTTTTCAGATTTTGACCATCTCGATGTATGTGACGTATTTATATTTCACGAAATTATAACAGACATCGATAAATTTCCCCGAATTATCTTCTATATATCTTTCAAATTACTCTATTTCGTACCCTTAGCTCGACCATTTATATTCGCGTCACTATAATTCCGTAAAAGATTAATTTCTCATAATTTCCACCTTTTTCAATTTTTTCAGGCTTTTCTTTTTCAGTTTTAAAACGTGAAACTTTTTTGTTCATTTTTACTTTTTCTATACATATTAAACAGGTTTACTCTTTCTATATACATTAAACCGCCACTAATGATGTTTTAATTTTATTTATCTACATACGATTGCGCAATTCTTTTGACGCCGCTCGAAAATCTATATTCCACATAACGCGCACTTTACTACACCAAACCTAACAGCAAATGCATCGATTATTTTTGGCGATCTCGATTATATCAAATTTTATTTAACCTTTAATCACCTACTTACATATACGTCATTCGCTTCTCTTTTCTTTATTATTATTCTCATTCGTTTGAATCCGTACGGGATTTAGCTAATAAGTTAATATACTTCCATAAGAGCACTGTACGAATTCTACTCCAATAGAGCAGTAGAAAAATTTCAGCTCTTTTCCTTTCCACGTTCTAATTTTCATCTTCAATTTTTCTACAATGTTCACGTTTTCACCTATGGTTTCCTAACGTTTTAATATTTTTGCTTCATAAAATTTCCACGTTCGCACACCACTAATTGCATATGTTTTTCCTTTAATAACTTTTTTTGTTTCCTTTAATATCTTATACTTGCGACCGCCAGCACAAGAATGAACGCTTATTCTTATCATTCCATTGTAACTCTCCATATATTTACAAATGTGTGCGTCCCACAGCATCGCGGATTTCTCGAATACAAATTACATGTATTTAAAATATACCCGGTTCGGCGTCAATTAAAGACCGAAAATTCCTCGGCTGTAGGCAATTTTCTTCATCTCCTTATTGTGCACATGGTTAGCTCATTGGGCTATCCACGCATGCAAAAGTGCTTTAAAATGGCACATACCCCCGATTATATCTTAAGGCGGTAAGTTACCTTTTATCTATTTCGCTTACAAAAATATACAAACCCATAAACTTTATTATACTGAATGCGCTCCTATTAACTACTGGAGATCTAAGGTATACTATCTCAATACATAAAACATAATGAATCATGCGGCCCAAACGTTCATCAAATTACTGATGCTTTCTAGAGAAGAATGAGATGCTAAGCTTTTAGCAGGCCCTTACCTACATAGTTCGTCTTCCAACCTCACATTTTAATTCCCCAGTTTAGTCTTACTGTTCACATTCAGTTTCTGCCCTAAAGTACTACTCACGTCTGTTATTTATGCGGATGTTTCCGGATTCCCAGACCAACGTCCATCCAGCACGACAACTTCAATCAGAGAGCGAAATAGAACGGAAATGCCCTTGACATTTCTTCAAAACTTGTTTGTCGTGATCGGCGTTGTCCATTGACTCACAACCACATTCGACATCAGCTGATATGTTTTCAAACGTGATAACCCCGCTGGTTTCCAGTCGATGTACATTTAATACCTTTCCTACAACCTGGTAATTTACTAAAAGTGTAGACATATACGTATGTTTACAAAAAAGGAGAAAAATATAAAAAGTATAGAAAGTATACGTATGTATAAAGAGAAAACACAAACTGATATATGCAAAAGGGTGAAGTAATATATATGCATATAAGAATATATGAGACAAGGTACTTATATACCTACATATATATATATATGAAATAATATAAGATAATGTAGACACCTATGTCTACGAGAGTAGTACCGACAATATGATAAGATATATATATGTGGATGTATGTGACAATGAGAAATATATATACAAAGAGGTAAAATAACATTATATAGAAACGAAATAACAAAGTGTATATAGATATGGAAAATATACTGAACCTAAACGTGGGACCAAAACGGCCCTGGAACTTTGGTCCTCACACGAGTGTAACTCTTTTATATTCGTAACACGAAATGGTCGGCCTGAGAGCTGAACAATAGTTAATTGCGAGTCAAGAAGAGTTATTCTTACGGTATGTTTTTGAATTTAGTGAGACGAACCAAAAATTAAAAAAAAAAAACAATATTCCGGATGCAAATAAACTATTTTGATCGACGGATTAACTCAAAACCTTAATTCCGTATAAAATTTGGTCCACTTTCCATTGCGTTATTAATTTTTCAATCAAATACAGAAAATGTAAAGGGTATTTTTGGAAAAATTGTAGGCAGGAAATTTTTTGCAGATGTATGATTGATGTAGGAATGAATGATTTTTAGAATTTACTGAAAGTAGTTTCGTCAATCATTTCGGCTCATTACACTAACTATTGCTGAGTTATTATATGGGCGAAATGAATGAATTTATATTCATTTAGATATGCAATATACATGTCGTATAATACATTTATATATGTGTATATACATATGTTAAGGCATAATAACGCTGATCGTGAAGTTAATAAAATTATATTGTGATCCAAGGATACAACTCTTTTAAAAATATTTTAAGCGCTGGAGTATACTCAAATCAATCAACGACATTCCCTTCAAAGTAAGCCTTGACTACTCACCACCTTGCACAGGTAAACGTCATTACTAATTGATGGCAACACTTTTAAGTGTTTTTGCATTTTTTTTAAATTTTGTTTTCGGTTAACAGTTGGTAAACTTAAGCTATAAGTTAAACTATAATATAAGATTTAATTAACTACGTGTACTAATAGCAGGTAGTGACGTATATTTAAGTTAAACTAGTTTAGCATCCTGCTATTCTTCGTTAGTTTAGGCACGTTTGTAAAAGTTAATTTTGCGGGTTTTTCGTTATGTCGCTTTGCTGTTTGTAGAAGAGTTTCAATTAAAACTTATTCCACTTCAGTCTGTCTGTATGTTAATTTGTGTTCTTTTTTTTTCGGTCTAAGCTGCGGTTAATGTTATTGGTGTTTAGTATCGATTAATGGGTGAACTTGTGAAGTGTTTCGAATCGAGCAGCTGTAATTCGGTAGACATGATATGTGGGCACTGTTTCGATCTATTTCTGCGTTTCTTTTTACTCGGCTTAGTAACTGACGTTGACGTTGATCCGTATCCCCACAGTGTAAAAGGACTTGAACTTGAATTAGTCCAGTGGTTAAATGCTAATCTCGGCGATTTGTTATCGACTACTTGGCGTCGAATATCTATGCAAAATTAAAGCTTTAAAAAAAAGTACAGCCATTCAGTGACAATCTTCCGTAAATCCAAGCGATATTTATTATGTAGACCCTTTGAATGATTTTCGCAGGTTTTGCAAATAGGACGATTAAACTAAATGTAGAATTACTTTATATATAAACCATAAGACAATTTTCGTTATCTCTAGCTTCTTGTAAGCCTATAATGTTTGAGTAGTATATCTTGAGCCTAAAAGCATAAACTTAAAACTATATTTACTTAAACCTAATCCTAAAATTAGATTACGCTAGAGTAATCGCCTTTTTCACAAAATGATAGGTAATAACGTTCGTCTACAGAATGATAAGCAAATTCAGAATTTTGGCTTATTGTGGAATCTACGATACGCGTATCTTGATAAGTTACGAAAGGTATGCACCGGTGGTGGGAATGTGTCAAAACATCGTCAAACATGCATGTACGCTTTTCTTTCATACGATACCTTCCCACCATCTATTAAAATACAAAAAAAAAAAAGAAACAAAAATTAGTACATAACAATCAATGATTTTATTTAACATAAACGCAATCGATAGAACACCACGCCCAAAGCGACCAATTACGTTTGGAATCGATTAAACAGCAAATATTGTCGAAACTGGGCCTTACTAGAAAACCCAATGTTTCTCATCCGTTGCCAAAACAATTTATATGGGACACGATTTATAGGGCAGATGGTATCAATAGCTTTAGTGATTTCACTATCAATCACCACCATATATCTCAGCATCGTATGCATGATTTGTTACGGGTATTTTCGGTTTTCAATACAAACCTGAGAAAACAGCAGCGCGCCAGTCCCATATTAAAGGTGAACAAAAAATCGCTAGAGGACTTTGTTAATAAAAAGAAATCTAAACATGATCAACATCACTACCATCCTCATAATAATAATAGTAATAATAATGATAAAATACTTAAATATCAACATGCACACACAACAAACATGTTAAATTATAACACAACAACAGCAACAACAACAAACCCAACAACAGTAACAAAACCAACAACAACAATAAACCCAAAAAGCATACATCAACTACAACATGAAAGACATGAAGGTTCACAACACCTCCAAAATCAACCGAAAAATCGATTACAATATATACATTACCGACAACAACAACAACCACCACAACAAACGCTAAAACACAATAATAAGAATATTATCAACAACAATATGAAATATAAATTGCCAAAAATCCGTCACAGAGGCAGCGAGAGCAACAGCAACAACAGATACAATGACCGAAGAACGTTTACATATCTAACGGATATCAGTAGTGATGATAGCTTAAAGATTAATTACGATAATAACTTCGACAAAGAGGATGTAGATAATGAATCTACTCTTAAATACCACCATTACGTAATGAATGCCGATACCAACTCATATGCTGATGAGGATAATGAGGATTTCTTCGGTAGTACCCAAGAGATCATAACATTCGCAGAAAAAGGTAAGTAGGATCACGATTCATTTACATAATAGTTGTATATACGCATTTTCTATCAATTGAATTGTTGAATTCTATTACTGAACTCATTATAGGCTCTGTTATAATTTTAAGTACAATAATCCACGAGGCTGTCGAAGATTAGGTCACAATATTTCGTTCGGTTCTAGATAAATTCACTAGTCCTGAGGTTATTTTGTAAAACATTTATTACTGTTTTCATATTTGTAGTCTTTTTTAGGTAATTGTATTGTTGTTATAATAATTATATAATTACAATGTGGCTGCATAGCTTTCACATTCATTTCTTACGAGTTTTTATATGTATTAGGAGAAACATCTTTCTACAGATTATCCAAACCACGATCGCTTACAAAAGGGTAGACGTGTAACAGACTACCTAAATGAAAATTGTTCTTCTATTCCTATAGACCATTGTCTTTCAATAGATGAACGAATGTATTCGTAAAAGAAGTTATTCCCTGAATTAATATTTGCTAAAAAAGCCCCACAAGTGGAGCTACAAGCCATTTGCTTTATTTAATCTCATAGGATACGCACACCCCTTTCGAAGTGTGTTTCAGACAAGACACAAAACAAATAGACTACCAGGTGTACCAGATTTGGAAATCAACAATAATGTCGTGCTACGATCAACTAAAGTGATGCCAAGAATAAACGTGTCATGTAGTGTTTTTTGATCATTTTTGCACATCATCCCCGCTGGTGGTTTGTCGAAACAAGGCATTTATTGTGTCGGAACCGTACAACAGATTACCTAATTGTAGACTCGCGGGTAAGAAAGATCTGATGGGGACGACAAATTCTAGGGAAACTTGTAAGGAAAGAATTTCTCTCCATGATGGTATTGACTTTTCAGCGAGGTTTGGGAAAAACAACAAGGTTGCTATCTACTTATACTGGCTCGTAACTCGTAGACAATATCTATCGATATGATAAACGACTGAAGCAAACGATCTATATCTCTTATCCAAAAATAGTGTAAGAGCATAGTACGTATATATGAGGAATATAAGAGTCAAAAGCCGCAAATGATACCTACGCCTGTTTTCTGTTAGACCTTGCCCTAATAAATTCGAGTATACTTATGAAAAAGAAAAATTATTCCAAAGGGCATCCTAAGCAAACAACCACGAAATATTAGTCAGTTTCGCAATGGTTTGGCTGATGCTCTCTATAATATGGGATCTCATTTGCACGACAATGAAAAATGTCAGCCTAGTAATGCCTCATTAAAGCAAAATTGATAGGCATTGAAGACATGTCCTCCTTTTCCGTCTACGGATGTACGATAAGACGGCATTAGTCACTGGCCTATATTTTCAAGTAGATACAGGTGTAAAATTCCACGATGTAGGTGTACCACAAGTGGTTGTGTGACAAATGCAATGTTCTCATATTTTCAAACGCTAAAACTAATTGTTTTTTAGATTTTCACGTTTTATGATGTAATAAAAGCTATTATTTACGTTTGTAGGAGTACCTAAATAAATTAAGGAAAAAGTCTTATTTGGTTTTTTTGCACTTTTTCCCATTAACAACATTCACTTCCCGATCGATTTCAAATTTCATTTATTGAAAACAAAAATTCATGCAATTCAAGGTTAATGTGAACTGGTTAATTTCTCCACGAACATTTGCACTTCATATCGATCTCTTTTTTTGCAAAAAAATTATAGTTTATTATTGGGAAGGATACATCCATTTATTTTATTATTTGTGAATTAATGTGTATATTTTAGGTCGGCAAGTGCCTACCTTCTTCATTGTTACGAAAGGGACCATTATTTTGATCACTAACGCAGTACTGCAGTATGCTATTCTAATTATTGTCGATTACTGCAAGTAAGAAAATTACATTCTCCCGTGATCGAATCTTTTATACACATCACCGTTATCTTAAAAAAGGCTAAAAAAAGGAAAAAACTAAATTTATTTGGTGTATAGTCTATGAATAACGAGCAAAAACCATAAAAGCCAGGTATTTTTACCTTACAGGCATGCGGGCATTTTAGGCTCGTCAAATTCTATTTCAAATCATCTAACTGCGTCCTTTCTTTAATCCTATTCGCTTTTCTCGTCTTTTCGTCGTGCTCATAGACCTAGTTTTTCGATCTTCACGTCTTTTTGCATCCGTGAAACCATTCCAACCGAATTTCCATTTACGTGCTAATTAAAACACACTATGTGCGAGCACTGGAAACGTATAAAGATTTATTTACATATCAGCTTTGCTAGCAGGCCCACAATTAAAGGCATAACTAAATGATGCTGAATAGTTATTGACGCTCTCGATGCGTAAATTATGATAATGAATGAAATAATTATCGCCGCCATCGTAAGTCTGTCCCATTTAATGTTAAATATTCTAGTTTTTCGTTGTTAATGCAAGCGTGCTGTGAGCACTTTCGCCGTATTTGTTTCTTTTTTACATAGCTTCTTTTATTAGGCAGATTTCATATTTTTAATCAAAAAATTGAAACCTTCAAAATTGTGCTACGTTCCAGGACTGACTCATATTCGTATATAATTCAACTTAGGCAACGTAAACTATATTTTATACCTCTTGCGACATTGTGGGTTTGCGTAGCACACAGAAGAGGGGCTCGCCCCGCATTATATTGATCGAATCAGAATCATTTTCCAAATCGATTTAAATTTTCCCGTTCATCTGATGTCTATTCACGTATTTTCAAGATATTTTCAAGAAATTTATACTGTTATACAGTTTGGCGTACAAATTGACGTGAAGTTTCAATTAGATAAGCTAATTTTGTGAACTCACATCTAAATTGTTTTATTGACATTAAGGTTTCGTATTGCAAAGGCGTCTAAGTTTTAATCTCATATAAAAGCTTACTGTAACAAATATGGACAATGCAGGTCTGTTTATGCATAAAATATTCGCATGAAAACCATGTCTGTACATGGAAACCAGGAATAATTTGTAGTATTTTATCGTAACATAAATGAAGAATTTTGTTGGGCGAAGTGGTGCATGCTGCTTGATAACCATGCCCAACTATAACCTTTTTATGCTTCGGGAAGAATTGTTTGCGATTTTCTGAAATAATTCTTTTAAAAGCAACAATTATCGTCTAACTTTTCCTCACTAAAAGCCATGTTCTGACCACGCGATACAGCAACAACCCTACGGCTCTACCAAACAACGGTAAAACTGATATGACTCTTGAGCATATTTTTATAATAGTGTAGTGCAATAAAATATAAAAAAATATGCGTACAAGAATTGGAAGAATATTTAAAACAAAAGTGATTAAAACATTTTTATTTATTTCTTGACATTAAAAGTAATTATGTCATGTTAACTAAATTTTTAAAAGACTTTCGTTTCGTTTCGCATATGACAAAGATACACTTTGAAACCATTCAATTGTCAAAATTTCTTAACTCCTATGGGTTTGAAATGCATCTAATGAGTATCATTGATTTGTTATCTTCCCGTTCAACTTGTTCAGCTATGACCATTTACTTTCTATGGTCTCTAATTTCACTTTGAGATTGTTTAGTGTAATTATTGCTTTTCTAGCAGTTGAATATATAATATTTAGCAAAAATTTGAAACAGATGTGCAATACATTAATAAAGCTTTGTGAATAGAGTGGTAGATTATAATGTTTTGTTCACGCAAATGTTTTAAATTGTATTTACATATATTTTATATATTTTTGTTTAAATTTCGAACTTTCGTAATTTGTTCTTCCCGCATCTCAAACTCTTCCCAATCCGCTCCCATATACAGATTCTAATAATTGGAAGTTTATAAGGAACCACCGTATAATTTTTAATATTTTATAATGAAAATGCTTTTATAAGATGAATTTAGCATAAAAATTGATTGCAGTAAATTTCGACCACGTAGGACTACTTTTCGGATTGCAGAAGGATTCTCCTGAATAGTAAACGCGACAAAGTTTAATTTGTACTGTTTTATGAGGAAAATCATTGGCGAATAATAAGGTCTTTGTTATATATATTCACTTGTTGTACTTATTTAGTTATTATTTTTTATATTTTTGTAGTTATTATTTTTTATGTTTTTCTTGTATGCGTATCATTGACTCCTTATGATATTGACATAGAGATATGAGTAGAAATAAAGTGAAGTATGGGGTTGTAAGCTAAAGAAATAAGATACGTTTTTACTTCGAGGGTAAGATACAACATTTTTCGGGGCAGGTATAAGTTGCAAAAGCGATAAATCAGTAAAGTAACTGAGGAAGAAAATGAAATCCGCAGAATGCTGTGTCGTTTATCGTTCACTCGTAAATTGAAATAACAAACTAAAATTTTAATTTTTTTGTGTTAATATGCCAGCCAACAGAGGCTACCTGCAATATTTTCTTTTGCAATAGAATATCGACTAATATCAGCTTTCAACATATTTCACAAAAAAAATTAAAATTGGAATTCATATTCGCGACGATTACAGTAATATTTTATGAAATCGTTTTCGTGGTCCTTGACAGGCACAGGGTTGTTTGATGACCTATACAACTTATTTGGATGTGCAGTCTTCAAAGGTTAAGCCTCTGTTAAGTTAATCTAAAACTCGATAGAAGCCAATAGTCGGTTGGGAATGTATTCTTGTTGATATATCCGCCCGAGCTTTTAATTCAATGCAGATTATTTGTGTCAATGCTTGTTTTCAATTACCACATGCGTATAAGATGCACAATGCAGCAACAGTTGACATTACTAATATTTTATTTTTAACTTTTATAGTTTTTTTTTTTTTATACCAAAAATTGGTTGTCACTAACTGTAGACCCTTTTAACAACTTTTGCAACAAATTGGATATCCAGCATGTTACAACTGCACTTTTTCATTCTCCATCAAGAAACGTTTTGTAGTGTCATTTAAATCCCATATTCGAAAACATATCGACGGTGAACTTTCAATAAAAGATGCTATACACAGATACCTTTCTATTTATCATTTCACGCTAGAGCTGAATGTAGATTTCAACACTTGTAAAATCGAAAAAAACTGAGCCCGTTTCAAAAGATTATATACGTAGTTTCAAAGGCAACGGTTCGACTCATTGATCAGGTGTGAGTATCACAAGGTTCCATTAAACGACGACTAATCAACTTAAACTTACAATTGAAAATGAAGATATAATAAAGAAAATTACGAAGAAGATCCATTAAAATACATGCAACGTGATGAAGATCAATTTGAAAACGCTCCAGTATTCACTCTAGTGACAGGTGGGAACGTTAAGTCTTTCGATACATAGCACCTAATGTTAGGTGACATTAAAAGAAGGTGTAACATTCTGTTATAATTTGAATTCTTTTTTGTTATGTTCTTGTTATATGTATATTAATGAAGCCCTTTGATATAAAATAAATATAAATATTGTTATAATATAAAAATAAGAGTAGAAATAAAGCGAAGCAAGTAATAAAAAACTAAAAAAAGCACACGCGTTTTTGCATCAAGGGTGAAATACAGACTTCAACAAAAAAAAAATATCTGCTAGACTTAAACCATGTCAGATCACGTGTATGGACTGAACCCACATTAGAGCTCCTATGAAAAGTATGATTTTATACGGGCACAAAGTATAATTTTTGGTATTTCATCAGCAAAATAAATCAAAGCTATTGTTAGGCTATCTGGCGTAAGACATTTAGCGTTCAACTTCTCCAACTATAAGAGTTTTGCTTGTTAATTTATAAATTTTTATTATGCTCATAGTTATTAAGCAAAAAATTTCATAGTTTTAAAATTTCTCGGATACTCATGCCTATTTAGTTCAGCATAAATTGGACTAAAGTGCGCAGTAAATGCACTGAGATTCACTCGCTAATTAATAATACATTATTGTAGACAACACAGGATGCAATTAAAAAACAATTATCAACCATTTCTTGCAGGAAGCATGTATAAGCAGCACCGTCTTGTCGAGTTTTCAAGCCAGAATAGCGAAATGTTGGGCCAAAAACTGTTTGTTCGCAATGCTGAAATTCATATTCGAATAGACAGAGTTATGCCGAAAGTTAAGCGGGGGAAACGCACAGGGAATAAACATAAAAGACTGAAAATATGGCTATTTCAATTGCTCGAACGGAACACTACACATAAGGTAATTATCACAAATATCAAATAATAATCTGAATTATTGTGACAAATGCAATACGTCAGAATGCACCTCTCGTTTAATAAAGTACACACTTTAAATCGACCGAAATCTATGCAAAATCTTATTTTAAAGTTTAAATAGTCAAGGTTTTTGGAAATAGTAATAATAATGATAACAATAAAAATAATAATGATAGTAATAATAGTAATAATAGGAATAATAATAACAATAATAACAGTAATAATAATAATAATAAAAGTAATAATAATAATGATAACAGTGGTATGTTAACACAATTACCAACAATAATTAAAATAGACCTTTGTGGGGAAATAAAAGGACAAATTATAAATATAATAAATATAAATTTGACACAGGGGTAAGTTTATGGTTGGCGTTGTCTTAACAATATTATTATTATTATTATTATTATTATTAATTTCGCCAGAGAAATAAATTCTAAGACTAAACTCTTAAAAGCACTAGTATCTAAGGCTATCGGCTTTTATTATTATTATTATTAAAAACTCTACCGCACTTGAGATTCGAATCCACGACCATTGACTTGCTAGTCGAGACTCTTGCCTACTCGGCCACTCAGGCGGATGTCACAATATTATATATAATAATAATTATAAGAATAATAACTATAATAATCATAATAATAACGGTAATAATTACAATTACAATTTTAATTAATAATATTACATTATCATATAATTATTATTGTTACTATTTTCATTATGATTATTAATATTATTATTATTTACATTATTATTATTATTTACGTTATTATTATTATTATCATTACTATTATTATTTTTATTATTTTTGTTTCCACATTCTTTAGCTCATGGTTTAAAATTTATCCACCCCCAGGTAGGTATGGACTCAGCTGCTTAAGACTTTACTCTATCACCTATATTTACTGGTTTTGCAGGAACTCGCGTGCCAAAGTTGCTGTAGAGAGTAGCACTGCTTACTTGGCCTTAAGATCTTTTATAGCAATTTTTGGTACAAGATACCACGATTAGAGTTATAGCGACTTTGTCTAAGTTGTACATACCTTTCATCTCTTGTGCCAACTTCGTATATTTGGCAATCTTATTGGAGTGTGCTGTCTATATACTTTGTGTGAGCGGGATTATAATATTTATAATGTCGATGGGCTTGTTCTGCCAAATTATTACAACTATGTCCGGTTTATTGGCGTTAACTGGGCGGTCGGCTATGACCTGTCCCAATACATCGCGGCATTCTTGTTCTACATTACCGATGTACTTGATGTACTATTTTACATACCGGGTTGTGTATGTTCAGGTATGCCGTGCTAGCAAGTGTTGCGCACCCGGTAATAACATGATCTATTGTTTTTATACTGCTTTTGCATTTTCGGCATTAGTCTGTTCCTATTTCTTCCTTCATTATATACGTTTGGTAACAACGTGTGCATATTACTTTTTCTTCTATAGCTACAATAAGTCCTCCCATTCAAAAAACAGCTCCCCTCTGATTGACCATTGGTATGTACTTTGCAGATCTATTTTATCTTTCCACCCCATTCGCATGGTTTCCCTGTAATTATTTTCGGGTTCAATTACATAGCGTCTGCTAGAGAGTCAGTAAGTTGCTTGTAAATTTAGTGGCATGTAATTTCTGCTTATTTTGACCAACATTTATTTGCGACCTAAAGTAAGGTCTTAAATGCTGGACCTGTGCATCATGTACGGTCGGTAGGGACGTTAGCCCTTGGCCACCAATTTGGCGTGTTAGGGACGTGGATGGTGCGCCTGTTCGCCTGATCTAGGTCCGTGGTGTTCAATTTCGCTACTTCGAAAGAGTAGGTGTATACTGGTTTAGTCCAAGTATCGATAGCTTTACATGTGTATTTCAAGTTGAGCTTGGTATCGATCTAATTTTTTCCTTCATATCCTACACCAGTATAACTTTCAATTGAGCCCCAGATATCTGTGGCTTTTTTCTTTGCTCAAACATTCCATTTTATCATGAGTATCGAAAGAAAGTGAGCCTTCTTCCTCGCAAATTTTTCCGGATCTGAAAACTTCTCCCATCCAAATCCAATTCGAATTACTTCGTTGAAATGTTGGATCATTGTTATTATTCTGTGTAGTTTGTATTTGTTGAGGGTATACAGCTTTATGCCTTCCATTTTGATTATGTGGTTGAGGCAAATCTCGGTGTCTCTACTTCTTAGTCGGTATCCCACCTCGTTGTTTATGTTATTGAGCAGTCTACTGAGGATAAACCTAAGCAGAACCACAGCGGACTCAATGCATTGTCCTGAAATTTCCCTTGCCGGATTGAAATTTGGTTACTTGTTTCCTTACCAGTACAGAGCGTGATATTCCGCCGACCCCTAAAAACTCAACCATTATGATTGACTTTGTACAGTTGCAAGACCTCTAGCAAGTACTCGTGCGGCACTAATTGGAATACTTTCTTATAGTCGATGTATGCCATGCTCAAATTTCTTTGCTTGTGTTATAGTTCGGCCAATTATGATCGCGTCAGTTGTAACTTGCGCTTTGCGCACTTGGGCTTCTTTCCTGCGTTCTTTCTGCTCACTTGTTATTATATTGCTTCTCATGCAGTGAGCATAAAAACTGTTCGTAATTATTTTTGTCAGCAATTTGTACAATACTGACAAGCACGTAATCGGCCGATAATCTGACGTGTCAGTGGTAATAAATACATACAATTCCGAAGACACCTTTTGTGATGTGTGTAATAGCTAAGTGTAGCATTTGGCAAGTTGCTCATGTATCGAACTAAGCTTTTACAGCCAAATGTTGTGTATGTTGTCCGGATAAGTTGCTTTTTTTCGCTGCGAGGCCTTCAAAATATTCAGTGATAAAATCTACGACTGCTTCAGCAATTGCTTCAATTACCGCTCAGAGCGCCAAGGTCGGCGACTGCAACCTTGCTAAACCTATTATGATGGCGCTTGCACCAAAACCTGCTGCAACAGTATCAACAGTAAAGTCTCAAAAAATCTCTTCACCGGCAAAACCTCAACGCCCGTCCATAGCGATGTAGTTTGGATAGAGCACGTTACCTCACTACTTGTATAAAGCTTTTTCATTTCTTTTATACTCATTAATTTGCTGATTTCTCTCAACACTTCTCCTATATGTTCTTAGTCTTTTTGCATACGCTACAAGCTTTTGCTGTTTTTCGTCTTTCTTACTAAGCAATTCATTTTCTGTAATTTGGTCGGTTGTGTACACTCTAAGCATTTTTGCATTTTTGAGTTTTCTCTAATCGTTCCCCTTAGCGTAAGCTGTGAGTCTTCCTAATTCAATACGTAACTGATTCACTTTATCTTGCAGCCGCTTTTCCAAAGATGGTTTCCAGCTCTTTTTATTGTTTCTCCCTATCTGGTCCTTTGTACGTATCTTAAAACTCGGCATACGTGCTGTTGTGACTGCAGCCACTTATATCACACAGCTTACTTCATTCAGGGTAGTCATGTGGGTTATACCATTGAACATTATTCATGTGTACATTACGGTCACTGTACTGCTTAGGTATTGAAATATAACAGTCAGTTAGTCAATCAATTCGAAAAAGCTGTAGTTATAGCTAAGTATGTGTCAAGCCTTACAGTCTCCAGACCTTAAACGTAAAACGCTAGACATACTTCAAGCTAAAGACCTGGGTGCTTGATTAATTCAACGCCATTAATTATCTTCTAGCGATGTCTATTTTAGATAAATATTCAATAAAACAGAACAACTTCTCTAAAGATACTTCTTCATATAATTAGACATAATACATGTTTTAGGTCAGCTAGGTATCGCCTTCTCTGAACATTTGCTTCCATTTGTTGATGTTCTCGTCCGCGTACGCGTACCACATCTGTTTTATATCATTTGATTTTATGCTGTAATATTAGTTACAAATACAACCCTGTAGAATGCAGAGTTGGTAATTTCAATTACCAAAAAATGACAACGAATAAAATAAATAGCAAGCCTGCGAGATTGGAAAGAGGGGAAAAGGTAGAAAAAACATCGAAATTCATAGAAAAATTTTACCTATGTTCGGCGTGAGAACCTTTTTTTTGACCATTTAAAACATACAAATATTTTAAAGGGGGTGTAAAACAATTTGAAAGTTATTTAATAAAAATTAAACTGAAAGAACTTATATCATTACGCTACTGTTTTAATTCTGCTTATAAATCCGACAATATTTTTCAAAAAAATTGAGTACACATAAACTTATGCTTATAAAGATGTTAATCGAGAAGTGACTTAAAATAACAACGGATTTATAAGCAATGTTACTTAAACTCATGTGCGAGCAAAATTTTCTGAATTTTTTTAATTTTTATGCGTAGTTATAGCCACAGAAATGTATACATCTTAAAAACATAAGAAATTATAAATTACGAAACCGCAAATTAAAACAAGATTATCCTAAGAAATCGTCGGGGGTTATAATACGACCTTTATTAATACGAAGAAAGAGAATTGAAGATCTTTTATATATATTGCAAAAAACTTTAAAACTCTTTAATGTTTTATCAAGTGTTGCATTCGTAGTCGACTTGTGCTCTGAATAGTGCATGTTTTCTTTTCGTCTACGATTTTTTAATTGCTTCGGTGATTTAGTGTATTTAGCTCGTGTCTTTTGAACAACCATAAGGTATAATAGCCCCGGGTCTGCCAGATAAAAACTCAAATAGACTTCATCTATTAGCGGACGTATCCTCATATAGAAAAAAAAATTAAAAATTCGGTCTTCCTGGTGTTGCTAATCAATAAAATCACTTCCATTGACAAAAAGTATGTTCTTATTTCTTGAATTGATGCTAGCATAATAATTTCACAAATCAGTTCCTTTGCTATAAAAAAAGCAATACAACATATATAGACTCTATGTCGATTCTACATGATGGGAATTTACTTTTCCTCGCTGGGAACCCGCGCCCAACCGAAAACCTACTAAACTCGAAATCATTAGTTAATCTATGTGCTATTTCCGCCTGAGAAATTACATGACAAACTGAACTCAGTTAGAGGAGTAATTTATACTCCGAGCTTAAAACATGTACTGTACGATCAACCAATGATTGAAATTTATAAATTCACTAAATTAAGTGACGACGGAAAAACCCGCTCTCCTACAGGAAGGATTATTATGACGTTTGATCATTATCGGTTACCGCAAACTGTTGATGTGGCTTGGTATAAATGAAAAGTGGAACTATACAGACCAAACCCCATGAGATGCAAAAACCGCCAACGCCAGGGTCATACGGCAAAAAGGTGCAACAGTGCTCTATCTTACGCTAACTGTGGTCTTCCTCTAAATGCTGAAAGCTATGCCCGTAGTTTCTGCTTAAATTGCAATGATCAACCCTCGGCGTTAGACAAACAATGCCCAATGCCAAATGCGTGAAATTCTAAAAATTAAAACAGAAAATTACTATAGCATGGGCAAAGCGCGGAGCAAATACCGGGAAGTAAATCGCATCTGAAACCCAAAGAATTAACAAAATTAATACCTACGCTGCTATCGCCTCGCAAATCGAGCCTAATAAGCCCTTAACTCCAACTCCTTCCACTGAAGAACCTGTGCTACGTTCAACCAAAAATTATATTGCGAAATCAGTTTCACCACCCACCAAAAATAAAATTGAAAAAATCAACACAACAGCAAATATTAAAAAAATTAAAACAACAACACGTATCCTAAAAATCTAATAAAGTAAATTCCCCAGAATCAACAGCTCTCAACTCTAGTCAACAAATTACAAGCTGTAATGAATCCAATCTTGCATCTCTCAATCAGCCTTCAATTTCAAATTATTCACGTACGCCCACTCGTTGCATTTCAAATGTACGCAACCACCTAAGTACATATTATTCTGCTCGTAAGAATAAATTATTCATGCAAAATTCCTATAGCGATCTTTTCGACGGAGACGCTGACATGACAACTTAACTCACCCACTACTCCGTTTCCATGTGAATATAATTAAATAAGGTTTTAAAATTCTACAATGGAACATTAAGCGACTTATTAATAATTATGATGAACTCCGTACACTCATAAGTGATTTTAATTCAACCTTTATATCCCTTCAAGAGACTCTATTGTAGAAGCTATTTTTATCCTATTCCATCCAAATAATATACTTGATACGCCACGAATGCTGATCAAAATTTATATTCCAAATAAGGAATTGGTGTTTCTATAAAATCAAATATAAATCACAAAGGCATAAATTTTAGCTCAAACATACAAGCCGTAGCGATACAAATAATCTTAAACATAAAATTTACAGTGCTTTCGCTCCATATCGCACCTTCGCAATCGTTTTCTGAGAAAAAACTCTACAATTTATTCTCCGTATTCTCCGATTGTTCCGATTCCTTAGTCAAAAAATATCTCCATCGCATCGGTTTATAGCCCAATCTCTCTTTTATCTTGCCTCTCAAAGATATTAGAAAAGATTATGACATCTAGATTATCTTAGTTTCTTGAGTCCAAACACCTGATTACAAAGCAACAAGTTGATTTAAAGAGCGGTAGACGGTGCATCGATGCTCTGTTACATATTGATTATTTTAGAAGCAAAACAATTTCCGAAGGGAACCATCTAACAATTCTCTAAATTAATTTCGAAAAAGCATTGGACAGAGTTGGTCTTAATGTTATTTTAAGACTCTTGAAATCATGCAATGTTGGACCCAATTTTTCACCTACATCAAATCATTCATGTCGCATGGGCGGTTTGAAGTTAGGAACAACAACCATTTCTCCTCTAATGAATGGCATTCCGCAAGGATCTCTTTCTGTCACGTTTTTCCAGATCGCCTTCAACGAAATTAGCAAAATTTTTTGCCGTGTACCGAGGATCGAACATTGTCTCTACGCGGACGATGTATACATATTTATAAAAGAAAAAAACAACACGAAGGCAATCAACATCCTCGAATCTATTGGACGAGAGATCTCACATGGGCAAACTCCTCAGTGCCTAAAATTTCTAAACAAAAATCAAAGAAAATGCACATTTCCTGAAAACAGATTTGCGATGCAGGAAATCTACTGATGAATATTAAGGACCTATCAGTACAAAACGTGCAGACGCTCCATATTCTCGGGCTCACGTTTTCCAACAAATATCGTTGGAGAACACACTGTTTTCGGTTAAAAAATTCTATTTTAAGATGGGTGAATTTCACACAGTACGTTGCTTGGAGAAGCCATGAGCGCATTAAAACTATTGCTTATCTTACCATAATGCTTGTGTTAAGCAAGACTGACTATGCTTTGATAATTTATAGCAATAGCTGCAAATGTAATACAAACATCCTCAAATCGGTCTATCAGCAAGCCGTCAGAGCAAGTTGTTGTGCTTTTCGGACGATGCTTGTAAACAATATTATAATTGACACTGCTATTCCAGCTTTAGAAAATAGACTTCATGAGTTAAAAGCTAAAATAGTCCCCAAGCTTTTTAATTTAAACAAACCTATTCTCGGCGATGATGTGAGAAAGATTATTATTGCCAAATTCCAAAGTCACCATCTGCAATTGACCATTGTTTGTACCTCGCAAAGGAATTGAACATTCCCTTGAAAATCTTCCGCTCTTTTGGTGTTAAACCTCCATGGACTTTGACAGACTGCTCTTTTGAAGTCTAGCTGTCTATGCACAAGAAAGAAGATACTCCAAATTACGTCTTCAGGAATCCAATAGTTGAAAAAACCCAAGTATTGGAGAGTAACGGTTAGAATCTTTTATACACAGACGGCTCAAAATATTCTAATCTGTCACCTGCTTGTGCCGTGGTAGATGCTTCAGGACAGATTCTACTCTATCACATATTTCACGAAGGTGCTTCAACTTTCACAACCGAAGCCAGAACTATCCTTCACGCTGCGAACCTTTTCCATAAAAACAAACTCAAAACCGTTATTGTTACTGACAGTTTGTCCGTATTATTCTCTATTCGGAATCCTTCGACTTCGAGATGGAGCACAATCAACAAATTGAGGAATATCATTACAACACCAAAAAAATTAAAATGTTATGGGTATCAAGTCATATCGGTTTATTGGGAAGTGAGCAGGCTAATCGAGCGGCGGAGTATGCGGCTTCTGTACCTCTAATTATGGAAAATGTCATGGAAAAGTTGGATCTTCAAAGATACATTGGAAGAAAAGTTAAACAGAAAATTACAGAAAGAAATCTGCAATACCATCATCAGCACTTCGCTCTCATTGACCCTCAATTAACTCCACCTTTATATCCAACAAATAATGAGAATATTGAGATCCAAACATTTTCGAGAATTCGCCTTGGTCATACCAGTGCAACTCACCAATGGATCTTGAAGAAGTCTTCCTTCCGAATCTGCAACTATGGAAAAATTTTCACTATAAAGCACATTCTCTGTGATTGCCTTAACTTTACCTTTATTAACCCTATGGACATTCTACAATCAGCTACTGAACAGAATATCAATGCAATATATTACTTTATTGAAACTACTAAGCTCAGTATCTAATGTACTTTTATAAATTAATTGGGCTAACAATGCGAAGACAAACTTTCAGGTGTATTCTGGCGTTCTCATTCGTCGTAGGAGGAAATTATGTTTTTCCTCCCCATAAATTTTGTGACAATAGATCAATTTGAATATGCTCGAGCAATAGGCATAACAAAAATTTAGAATATCAGTTTTATTATAAAGCAATTTGGTTAAGTCACGACAACCATAAAATAAAAAAGAAAACATTAAAACTTTTTGTTTCCTGTGATATTACTTATTAGAACTTCCCAGCGACGGTTTTTTAAAATTTTCTAAAACTTTATAGTGTTATGTGGTTGTGTTTGGCGTGCAGAAGTTCTTGATTTGAATAACATTCCTGATTACATAATTATATGGTAGGATTTCCGATTTTGTAATCATATTACCATAAAAATTTTACAAAAATTTATGAGTATGGAATTCAACGTCATTACTTAGTCATGTACATGTACATCACACTTATTTACAATTTTGTGTTGTTCAAGCCGGAGGATTCAAGTATGCAGATAACATTGAATTTATCTGAAAAATATGTTTTACGAGTAGGGGAATAGTTTTCAGTGCCAAAAGAAATAAATATATATTAAATATTTAATCAGTAGCAGGAATACCAGAAATGAATTGTAATATTTTTACGTGAAGAAATGCTCTAATGAAAATTTCATTAATTAAAAATTAAAAATATGTTTGCAAAAAAATAGCACATCAGCGCCTTTCTTGTCATGTTAATAAAAATAACAAGAAAAGTTTCAAAAGTTCAAGGTATGAAAAAGTAACCATAATTTCTATATATTTTTAATATAAATTGGATAGAGGCGTCAATTTACAACTTTCGTCAGCATCATTAATAATAATAATTATATAATAATAAACAAGTAATAATAATGATAGCAATAATAACAGTAATAATGATAATAATAATAATAGTATAAATAATAATAATGTTACTAATAATAATTACAAATATTAACAATTTGGTTTGAAAATGTGAGGATTATTATTATTTTTTTTTTATTAATATTATTAACGACGATAACCGTAAACCGGCGTCTGTGTCCAATTTATACTAAACATATATCGAACTTACCCTTACATTTGCTTACTACGAACTTTTAAATTTATTGTTGGTAACAGTGTTAATATATCAAGAAAATTTCACATTTTCGCACCTCCAATTATTTAAGAAGCGTGTTGATTTCTTACGTTCGCATTCTCAATTCATTCATTTTTTTTCTTATAAGTGCATTTGTAAAAAGGTTTTTGTTCAACTGATCACTCAATTATTTAATTCATTCCTTCATTCATTCCTTCGTTAATCTGTTAATTTATTCATTAACTTATTTATTTATTAATTAATTCATTCATTCATTCGTTAATTCATTCAAGCGCTGATCCGTTCATTAATTTTTTCATTTATTCCTTCGTTTATTCACTCATTCACTAATCATTCGTTCATTGATGTATGAATTCCTTTTTTCCCTCCGTCTTTCACATTAAAGGTATTCATTTACCCATTCATTCATCCTTAGATTTATTTCTTCCTTGTTTCCTTCCTTCATTTATACAGATACTTATCCGCTCATTAATTTAATCATCCATTATTTCATTTATTTATTATTTAATTCATACATTCATTTATTCCTTCATTTATTCATTGATTTACGAATTTATTCGTTCTCGTCATTCATTCATTCATTGTTTCGTTCATTTATTCATCCGTTTATTCATTAATTAACTCATTCTACGTGGCCATTCACATATTCATCCATCCATTCAACCATCCACGCAATCATTAATGCGTTCATTCATTCATTCATTCATTTGTTAGTTCATTCATTTATTCCTTTGATCGTACATTCTTACTCATTCATATATCCATTGACTCTCTCATTCTTTCATACATTCATTCATTCACTCCCTCGTTCCTTCCTTCCTTAATTTTAAAGGCATTAATTCATTCAATCATTTATCTATTCATTCATTCATTCATTCACTAATTCGCGGATTCATGCACTCACTCATTTATGCACGTGCTCAATCATATATTCATTCACATCTTCCTTTTTTCTTTCATCTATTAAGGAATTCATGCGTCCATTAATTTCTTCATTCATTAATTCATTTATTTATTCATTTATTCATTCGTTCAATAATTCATTCATTTATTCAATGCTTTCTTTATTCAGAACTTGCCTTCCGCTCTCGATAAAGTCGAGTAGTCCTATCTGTTATTCAGAGGTAACGACTAAACTGAGCCCGTCATCCCCTGTGTGTAAGTCAAATAGTCCTATCTGTTGTTCAGGGAAAGCAAATATGCTGAGCCTACCATCGCCTATCCCTAATCAAAAAAAAGAATAATTCCTATCAGTAAAGTCGAAAAACAAAGAACTATTTTGTCACATATCATTTACATCCTTGGCTGTTGTAACAAAAACGAAAGGTTGAGCGTGTTTTGTCATACTCTTTTATAGTCGCGATATGTGTTATAATATATCAATGCTATTTTATGTACCTATTGGGATATGTATTAATACTATCCTACGTATGTATTAGTATATGTTTATCGCTTATAATAAAGTATATCATCATTCATATTAGTTTGGGGAAAAAGAAATCCATTATTTTTATATGAACTGCAGGACTTTATGTAACATGCTTCGGATTGTCCGATTTGGGTCAAATATGCACCGTTTTGGTGTATGATTTGTTGCCATTTTAAAGGTAACTTCAAAATGCCTCTCTCATAGAAGTCCTGGTCTCTTTTTGCAAAAAACTCTAGTAGTCGATTTTTACAATCCTCCCTAGATTCCAATTTTTTATCATTAAAGAAATTTTGCAATGCAAGAAAAAGATGATAATCGCTTGGTGCCAAGTCCGTCCAAGTGAACAAACCAAAAATATTTTAAATATAAGTTCCTGTAAATAAATTGTAAATGTTACTTCTAAAAATTGTAAATAAAACCTACACTGTTCCAGGATCCAATGATTTGAACCTTGTCAAAAAGCAAAACAAACAAACAAATAACGAGAGCATTTTGTAATGATGTTATAATTATTGTGAGTACGATATTATATTTAAATTAAAATAATAGTGGGGTAGAACTCTGGAACATAATATAAACAGACGGTGTGTGATATGCAAAACTGAATATAATATATCAAATATATAAGCACGCAAAATTAGTAATTGTATAAATAATAAGTAAATAAGTCAACTGCTTGGCTTTTTCATATATATGCACATATATGCGTACCACAGCCTATATTCACTTAACAAAACAGAATTGGTTGTACTTCTGTTTTACAAACGTTTGAAAAAATACATCATATCAAGAAACGATTAACAGAATCTTTTTGTATAAGAAATATGAGAATGAAAGAGCAAGTTGTCAGATAGCTACTAATTAACAGTGTTATTGCCGTTACTGATAACGGATACACAAAGAATGCCTAAAAATCTCCCAACCTCAATTTTGAAGAAAGGTTGGAACATCTGTGTTTTGTTGTCTTTGGCTACGTAGTCAAAGCATCTTTTAGAGCGAACTAACATGTTTTGATTTCACTCGTATGTTGACTTTTTGGCATTTTTGACATCTGTAATGAACGAATAAACTTGGACTTTTGATGAACAGTCGTCATTTACAATATAAAGGTAAAGCGTAATCTCTGCAAACAAGTGTCTCATGTGAACAATGACTTTATATTAGAAAACTACTTTATATTACAGAAAAAGACAACATGCAATCCAAGAAATGAGTAGTCATTTCCTTTTTCACGAACTTCCCATTAATTTGTAACTTTTTCTTTGCCAGGTAATGTCACGGAAAACATAAAAACCATTCAAAATAATTTAATATATATAATTGCAAGAACTCCAAGAAGACATATCAGGAACCAAATAACAAAACAGAACGACCTAAAGAACCTGAGGTATCCACTTCATTTTATTTTCAAAAATTTCTGAAGCGCTCTTGTCATTTGCCTCTCCGGTTTTTTTTTATTTAGTTTACTCATCTACAGATTAAGTTATTTCAGTGTCTGCTATAGTGTTCAAAGATACAAAGGAACCATATTAGTCGAACAATTTAATGTTCAAAACATTGTCATTAACTTGTAATTACGTTCTCGCACGTTTCCTACCTGAATTGCAGTACAGAGCATGTTAAGCTCATGCCATCCGCATGTAACAGACAGAAGTGCTTAAAATAGACCCACCTCTTATCATTTTCTGATTGATTTTAAACACATCTGGCAGTCTGCCCGTTTTTTTCTGTTCATGCATTTTTCTGTCAAACCTTCAGCTGCAAATTTTTGAGATATTTTGACAAAAGCTGGTGCGCTGTTTTAGCCCCATTTTTCGCATCAATCGCACCATTTTTACGACTGCTTTCTATATGACGCCTTACTTTGAAACTGTCATTTTAGGAAAAAACTGCAATTTTCGAGATTTCTCAACAAAAATCGCTGATCACTATTAGGTCAGCGTTCTAAATTAATGTGAAAATTCCACATAACCTTTCCTATGAAAACTTAATCTCTATATAGGATAATGATCTAACTTGTGATACTTTACAGTAAAAATTAATCCATTCTAATAGTATAAAAATCAATTGCACCGAATATGGGTCATGTTGATCTATTTTTTGGATTCTATTCCACATTAACGTACTCAGGAAAAATAAGCCTTTATATGCCAACAAATTCTAAGCTTTAGTTCTTTTTGACCAAAATAACTAAACCATAATTAGGCAAAAAGATTAATTTTGATCAGCCTACGGCTTACGCCCTCTTCCATATAATAGTTACCACGAAAACTATGATCTTACTTGGAAGCAAAGTATAATCATTTGTAACTTATAACGGACATATTTCAGGTATTCTGTTAGACGGAGGAGCGCAGGGTATTGGAAGGTTGACCCTCCACGACTACAATGTTTCTATCCCTTTTGAATCTGAATTAGTAGGTAATAAAGCCTACGATTTCAGTTGATACCGCTAGGTAGGTTAAATTGAAATTTGTTTCATAATAAATGATGTATCGTATGTATGTAAATGATGATCTTTTTATCAATGACTAGTCTCGGTTGCGATCAGCTGGTCTAAGTGAATGGCCAACGCGTTTATTAGATAAATACGTAAATAACGCATAACTATTTGCTTTTGATATAACAGTCAACAGTTATAGAAGATATGAGGTTTTCTGAAGATATTATGCCTTATAAAATTCTGAACACCACAAATCCAATGGAAGACAGATCTTTTGCCCTCATTGCTAAATTACAATTATGGTGTGGAAAAAATTTTAGTTGGTTCTGCCCAACAAGAGTTTATTAATTCAGTAAAAATTCTATATCAGGACTTTTGTCAAAAAGTTTCAATTGATCTCAAAATACTATGCAGTTCGCTCGATGTACATTATGAAATAATAAACACTTTGTTAGAGTCGAAGGGTCAATTTTTCACTCATGGGAGGGAAAGAATAAACTTTTTGAAGTTGAGCTTTACGGTCTTGAGAAAGCTAGAACTGATAAAGTTAAATCCGAACTCATTGCGCCTAATTTTAAACACATTGATCACATTCAAAGTTATTAAGTAGTACTATTGTTGGGATGACTCTCTTTTTACCGTTTATTTTGAAAACGGAAGGGCGCGCTCAAACACTCTATTCAAACACGTAAAAACATTACATCACATTATCATTCGCTAGGTTCACATGTGGAACTTAAAAAATAAGCCGGTCCAATGTTGAAACTGCCAACGGCGAATACTTTATTAAGCTGTACTGTTAAGACCATAAAGTGTGCAAAATGCAACGAAAATCATTCTTTCATTTACCTTCCATTACGCTTAAATCATGCTCTCTGCATGCAAGTAAGAGACAAATAAAGCAAGAGAATTCTGCCGCATAGAGTCAAGTTGCAGGATGTCGATTCTGCAAGTTGACTTCCTATGGATCGTAACAACTAGATGTTTCCAGTATTACACCATAAAGCTGCATTTAAACAAATCTCTGAATGGGTTTGTGTTAGAACTGCATTAAATGATCAACATAAATAGACCTTGGCCTCAGTACTTAGAAACAATGTTCAAATGTCAACCGTCCACATTAGTGCTGCAAAAGAGTTCTTACCGGTAGCTATTTGGTAAATTAACGGCCCGAACATCCATCTGCTTGACGATCTCTATCTTCTGTTCTGAATTTAACATGTCTAGTATACCAAGGCTTATTTCGCAAGCTTTAAATGAATTTCACTCCGATCATTTATCAATTGAATTTTTTCCGAGTTCTAACGCAACCATAATAGAAAATTTTGCAATAAACTGTGGTAAAGCTAAGAAGAAAAGTTATTGACGTTCCTTACTGACGCTTTTAATAAACAACAAAGTTATATTAACTCTATATCCACAACAGAGAATGTAGACAACTAAAGCTACGAATGGTCCCGTACCAAACGCACGCGTTGTAAGTTGGCCGGCGAATTGAGTTTTTTCTTAGAAGAAACACGTTATATTAAAACCTAAAAGCATAAAGGTTCAAAGAAAAGTTAAAGTGCAATTCAAAAACCCAATTGTGGACAAGCAATTACAAATTTACTAGAAAAGATCAAAAATATTGGATATTTAATGGCTACACTCCCCTACAGGTATTCCAAAATGAAGCATTATAAGAGAGTGGCTGATTAAGTCCAGTATTGGAACCATTTTCAATAATGTTCCTTCCTGGGTCAAAACACGTCAGTCTACTAAGGCTCATCAAGATATCTCAGAAATTGCTGCCTTTACCTTGAACATAACATAGATAGACCGACAATTATAAATAATTTTATAGAAGACAGCTCTACCTTACGTCCTTCTGCGTATTGTGTGCATGCACACAAACTTAATATACCATTGTAGTGTAAGGTATAAAAATGAATAATAATTTCTTATAGTTAAGCGTGCATAAGAAGAGTGAGTGTTCTAAAGAGTGAGATTAGTATATTAACATATATTATAATACGACGTGATACACATACTAGACATACTGGAGGAACTACTCAGCAGTATATAAGAGATGTATGGGTAAAAGTTTTGGGTGCCTTACCTTGATATTAAAAAACAACAGCAGTAGGAAAATCGAGGTATTTCTTAGTAACAACCTATCATAAATTACCTGAAGTAACTTTTGAACGGAAAATTTGAAAACTCGTACAATAATTTCCTAGTCGGTGATTATAATATAAACATAGATGTATTAACACCTATTAGCTCAACACTAAACGACATCCGCCGATTAGTAGATTTAATACAGCACTAACGGATACTAATGAAACAAAAATTGTTCGAGCATATACGAAAAACAATAATATTAAATGCAAGCCTATTGACGAGTTTAGGGCTTTAGACCGCGAAACAATTAAAATATTGTTTGAAATAAATAAATAAACAATCATTAAAGTTGCCAAAGAAATTAAGTCATAGGGATATTATTCTCTCGAGGATTTTTTAAGTCTAACAAATTTTTACTGTATAATTATTAATTAAATAGGCATCCTTAATTGAAAAATTCACATCACGATTAATGCTATAACAGAGGTATTGAACCAATTAACATCAAAAAAATCGGTTACAATACGATACGTATATAATTGGAACCATTGATAGCCACATTGAATGAATATATATATTAACTATTTCAACAAAGAAAAAGTACGAATAGTTGGAATTTATAAATGTCGAGCAAACGGACTTACATACAATAGCTCCGTAAAAAGCAAAAAAATTGACTATCTACAGAATTAAATAATAACTAAATGTAAAGACAAAAAAGGATTAACAAAATAATCATCAAGAAAGACAGAATATCTCACAATAAATAAATTTGCTGTCCAGGGCATTATAGATATAAACACATCTATAGAATTAATAACAGCCAACATGACAAACTTTCAATAAAATAATAAATAAATAGTTTAAATTATTGTGCTCAACCGACATAATATAGTACACTATTTTAAAAGTAAAACTTATATATCAAAAGGCGTAAAGAAATAAACAATTCCGTAGAGTACATGGACTGTCCTGTAGACAAAAATTATCAATATAAGTATGCAAACAGGCGTCCTATTAAAGATGTGGAAAAGGTCAATAATTATATTAATAAAAAAAATTCGGCACCTAGGTCGTGCAGTCCTAGCGGGTGATGACGGATTTTACTTTCTGCGCCTATCTCTACCTCGACGGCTGTGCAGTCAGGAAAAACGTAGTCGGAAGTCCTCTTCTTCTAGTCTATACTTTTATTCGAGCACGAATAGTCGTTGCCAATCGGTTAGTTGATCACATTCTAAGTATGTCGAGTTATTTCGAATGTGATATTCCTATTCTCTATCGCTCTTATTTATACACTGCGTACTTACTATAGCATCTCTATAATATTCACAAGAGAATAACGAATTGCCTACTACAAAAGAAAATGAGTGGATAATAAAATATACTTGTCTTATTTTAAACACATAAGAATAACTTAAAGCTATATGTGAAATCAAAACAAGCTGGGGGGCTTTGGTCATTACACTTTGAAAAAGAAAACATTATAGTTCTTCAAGAATATGGATTTAGATATAATCATTCTTGTGAAACGGCTTTCAATGTTGTATTGTTTGTATCTGAAAAACAACCCAAATTAAAAAAGGCCTATAGTTGCAGTGTTCCTAATTTTACAAGAGCGAAATAATTGATAGAAACAAGTTAATACAGTAGTTAATGCGCAATCGACATAAAATGTAGTAAGTTGGGTTGGTTTAGAAGCTATTTAAGTTTTAAGAGGAATGCCAATCCTGTTTAGGTTGGAAAAAAGATAGTAAGCTTGCAGAATGTTGGCAGACCTGAAATTAATTGTTAAATTTGTTAAATGAAAACTTACTAAAAATAAAAAAAAATTCCGTGACTATTTTCTTATTGAGTGGTTATTTTTGATTAAAAACCGCACATAGATTCTCACGAAGAAATTAACAACCATATTTTCTGCTTGAACCCAAAACATACGCTTCTGCATTCTCTTTTTACCTTTTTCTTGAAACATTTTGCAAAAATTCGAGCCAAGAAGTGACCTACGACTGCACAAAAATGACATTCCAAGCAACTTTTTACGTATTCTTGTAAAAGTACCGTCTATATGGAAGACCCTTCTCTCTATCTTTGATTCAGCTAATTGAAGAGTCAAATTTTTACACCTGGAATTACTTTGAATACCAGCAGATATTGTACCATCGTCAGTTTTGTTGAAAGCGATGTCCTTAATGCAGTAATTAACATTGTTGAAAATTTAAGAATGAATTTGAAAATGAATGAAGCCCTAAAACAGCCATTACTAATTTAAAGTTTTCGAAAAAAAGTCTACAAAAATTCTTAGAAAACATTCATCTTGGTTATAAAACACCTTCAGCATTTTTAAGTGAAATGTGTCAACTATCTTTCGGAAAAGTATCAGATGGTCTGCTGAAATCTTTATGATTTCAACGCTAACCGTCAACGATTAGAGCCGTTTTGCTAGTCAGCTCAGACAGCTTTGACAAAATCGCGGTTATGCAAGACAAGAATCAATTAGATTAGATTGTCCTTCAGATCTCGATGAATTCGAAGGAAATGCTTTGTAATATCCAGGCCCAAATCACTGAGTTGTCCAAACGTATCGATGGAATTAAGTTCCAAGACCGCCTAAGAAATGAAAACATAGTCTGCAGCCGGTGTTTGTCATGCGAACAATTTTGTTGGTATCATTTCAAGTTTGCTATCAAGGCTAGTAAATGTCGAGTACTGTGCAGAAATTAAACGGAAAACAAATACATCCTTCATCCAAGGCAACTAATGAAAGAAAATTTAAAATATGCTGCCATTTTGTACGAGATAATTCTTTAAACGGTAAGTTCCTCATGGATACAGAAATCGATGGCGGCAATTCCGCCATCTTTCTAACAAAAGCACTCTAAACGAAACCAATTCCAGCTTCAACCTGCAAATAATTCAATTTTCAACACTTACGGAGAAAAGGTTTTTCATTTAAACCACAATTTAAGACGATGACTTATATGGAAATTTACAATTACCAGTTCTGACTTTCTAGAAAGTTTTGGATTGCCTGTCGACGTCAAGCTAAAACGCCTCATTGGTACCATACCAAAATTAAGCACACCTTGTTTCATGTCAATCAAGAACGATATTTCTTCTATTAAAAGTTTCTCAGTTCCTCAAAGTTCGATCCATTTTATCCTCTATTATCGGAATTTAAAGGCACTATTCAACCCGATGGTAAATATGCAGTGACTTATCATATCGAAATGAAGGGACCTCCGGTTCATTATAAACCGCGCAGATTACCTCCTGAAAATCATAAAACTATGCAAAGAAAATTCAATTATTTGATGCAATAAAGCATATATCGTCCGTCGACGAGCAGATGGGCAAGTGCTTCACACTTGTTCCAAAATAAATACCCTCCACCACGTTAGCACGATTTTCCAGGTAATTTACATGGCAAGAAGATCTTTTCTAAAATAGATTTGGTGAGAACTTATTCCCAAATACCTGTTAAAAAAGTAAATATACACAAAAGTGCCCTTACCATACCAATAGCACGTTTCAAATTTACAAGAATGATATTTGGTTTGTGTAAGGCCGTAAAAACAATTTAACGTTTTATGCACGAAGCCCTAAAAGGCGTTGAACTTTGGTATGTCCACATTGACGATATTGTATAGGCTTTGAAGAGTATAAAGACCTCCTAAAATGACTCTTTCGTCGATTAAAAAATTCTATCAATCCGAGCCACTTTCAAAAGCGTTTATCCTTGGGTCAAGGCACGTCAGTGTACACATTTTCAAGGTTTGATCGGTTCCGAAAATGATTCTAATTTGGGTCTATCCTAGGCGCTTCCTGGCGTTACATACCTCCTCACAAACATAATACCCACACAACCTTATAACGCAAATGGTGTATGGTATAACAAGAACAATTGTAATAAGCGGTTTTAGCTAAACCTATGGATTAATTTGGTAATTTTCAGAATACACTCTCACTTATAGTGAAACGTAAGTTTTTAACAAATAAGAGCATAATAGTCGGACAAAGTCGACCATTACATACCTTACACTACATTGTCTAACACAATTCTTATTTTTATTCACACAAATATTATATCTTGTTCCCATATAAAAGCAAATTTTTCAAGTGCGTATTTAGGGGGAAGCGGGCCCAAAACGCAACCTAACGTGTCAAAAATAGCCCTAGCCAGTCCAAAGTCTCCATACAAATTTAGAATGCCCAAACACTATTATTTAGTCACTTTTGCCGAGAAGTTTTGAAAATTGCAACCTTTACCCGTATAACGACTTTTCAGAATAGGGCGTTATTTGCGGAGCGGTCGAAAACGTGCATCGATGCGAACCATTTGCAATAGCGACCTTCCTTAAATCAAAACATGTCACTGTACGAAATACCATCGAAATATCTCAAAAATTGCGACCTGTAACTTGAACACTTATTTACAGACAGACTACAGACGGACATACGGACAGCCGGGCAGAAGAGCTTAAATCAATTCAGATTATGATTCTGACTCCAACGGTATTATGAAAGGTGGGTCTATCTACCTTCTGTGTGTTACATACGACCCCACTAACTTAATATACTCCATAGCACAAGTGGCGTAGGGTATAAAAACGAACGGAAAACCTCTGAAAATAGACAAACAGAACACTTTGAAATACTTTTTGGAGCAAGTCCATTAAGAAATGCTTTACGGGGTGTTGGGCTTCTCATCAAAAGCAGATATTTCATTGAAATATTTCAATTCGAATGCATTCAGGATAAAATTTCCTACAAAGCTACAAAGAAAATAATTTATGTAAAGCATATATTATGAAGGTAATCAATAAATAATGCTAATAAATAATACGAACAAAAGTTACTTACGGAAGCGTACAAATGTTGGCAAAATAGTTTTTAAAAGTTTCAAATGGATAATGAGTTGTGTCAAAAGGAAACACTCTCGGAAAATGTTTTCATGTCACTTCACGCTTTCCCAAGAAATTGCTGTTGAATTATTAAGAGTAATGATAACAAATGGACAAAACCACTATGCTGATTAGGTGAACTATTGGTTCATGTAAAAAGACTCCGCGGTTGTTTCCGTTGTTCTAAGCTTCCTTTTGTAGGCTGCCCTTTTCAACTGATTTCAACCTGTCATGTGGCTGATGTTTAATGCCGCTTCTATTCCTGACAGTTTGCGTGCCGGTCATGCGCCCCCAGTTGCAAAGTTTCATCGACCTTTTGGCCAGAGCGAAGTGCATCTTTGACATCGCAATTTCCGTAATGGAAGCGAGCGAGCTACTCCTGGGTACTTCGTTCATTTCAGCATTTTTACCTTCACTAATTAATTTTTTTTTCCAGCGTTTTTACCTTTTTTATATCAACAAAGCATCACATAGCGTATTTCTTCAGATATTTCATTCATTGTCAAATCAACATAACTTCTTACACGAGCAAAGAATTAGAAAACTATCTTCACAAAAAATGCAAGCTTTTAAGCACACATTCGTTTGAGACAATTAGGTGAGTGTTGCCCGATATATAGGCCTTAACACCATCACGCGGAAAAAATCGCGGAGAGTTTTTACATGACCTAACATTAAGATTAACCATAAAACCACCGTTGGTACGATAAACTGAATTATATTAGTAACCATTCAATCTAGCGAAATCATCACCAAGCATTGATTCGAACGACAACTGTCGCAAATAATCGAGAAAACGGTGCAATATATTAAAAATTATGACAATGTGAGTTGTGTAAAATCTATCCGCGAGACGTTAGCAGCACTGAACTATAACTAATGTGGTTTTACCACATTATTTTTGTACTATTGTAAATTCTTTTATCAGCGCAAATGTATGGATATATATGAAGTGTATATTTAAAATAACAGCTGGTTCTACTTCATGCTATAAATAATGAAATGTAAAATTTTAAAATGAACTGTTGTTAATTTCAAAATTATCAAAATTATGGTTACCTCCCCCCTATTTAAAATGATATAGTTTCTACGTTAATTGTACTCAGCCAACTGTATTAGATTTATTAAAAATATAAGAAGAGTTAGTGTTCATATCTGTACAGCCTGCCAGTATTCTTGGAAATATTCCACTACGAAAACAAAGGAAGATGGCGTTTATCTAAATAGTAGACCTTTTCACCTTAACATATTTATAAAGTTTATTTTATTGTCAGCGTAAATCATATCTTTTCTTGTAGTACACATTTTGCTGTAAAGAATTAAACTTCAAGACCTTTTATTATACAATAATATACAATCCATATTTTCTGATCATATTTAAAACTAAACAATGTATTTTTCAGCTGAAAACCATCTAATATTCCGCTGACGTTTACAATTTTACATTAATAAAGAAGAGCAGATAACTGTATCGTTCAGCTTCCAATACGTACACTAATGCAAAAAACAATTTATGTAACAAATTGTACATTGACTTTTTTTACTTATGTTTGATATTATAATATAAATTTTCATTTCAATCTTCATTTTTGTCAGGTCTTCGACCCGTTAACACGATTCTGTGGATCATTCGAAGTCGATACATCACAACTGGGATGGCAAAAGTTTGATATGACCTCAACTGTAAAAGGATGGTATGCTCACCATCAGACTAAAAAACTTCGCTTGCTTATAGACTGTACAGGTTGTGGCAAACTATACACTCTTCAATTATTCGATACATTTTCCAGTAACGTCGATCTAGCTCAACGCCAACAACTTGTCAACGTAAGTGGCAACGACATTTTTGGTGCAAATTGGTCGAACTTGACTCATGCCGAAAATGAGAATCTGAATACTTTCCATTTGAATTCTGGCGGGAAGCGTAATCTAACGATAGTTGAAAAAAGGAAGTATTCATACGATACCAGCCCCTTTAAATCTAATAAGATCGTAAAATATCACAATGAAAATGGAAACAACGAAAATACTGTGTATATAAAAAGCGTCGATATCGACTCGAATAAGGAAAGCGTGAATCCGAACCGACCATTTTTGGTGTTACATACGGAAACCAAACGCCAGCGTCGAATACGGCGCCGTGCTATTAACTGTAATGGAGCTTTGCATGGACAGTGTTGCAAGGAGTCTTTTTATGTATCTTTCAAGGCTCTCGGTTGGGATGACTGGATAATTGCGCCACGAGGTTATTTCGCAAACTATTGTCGTGGAGACTGCACTGGACCCTACCGCACACCGGATACGTTTCAAACGTTTCATGCCCACTTTATCGAAGAATACCGTAAAATGGGTCTCTTAAACGGCATGCAACCTTGTTGTGCACCGATTAAATTCTCTAGTATGTCACTGATTTACTATGGTGACGAGGGTATAATTAAGCGCGATCTGCCAAAAATGGTGGTGGACGAATGTGGGTGTCCATGATACAGGTACTACAGTTCGAATCTTAACGACAGTTGCAAGTATAAAAAATTCGCTTCTTGTGTGTAAATTAATGTATATACAAAAAAATGAACTATGTAAACCTAATATCCGTTTAATTTTATTTATTTTATTCAATTATTATCGAGGAAACTCTTATTGCAAATAAAATCGTTTCTCAAATAGTTTTCGTTAAATAAATTAAAATTTCGATAAATCTTAGGATTTAACTTTCTTATTTGCCACAAAATGAGTGGACTTCACTACACATTTGTGTTGCGAATGAATACCATAAATCGGCATACAACTACATTTACTGACCATTTCTGTTTTGAAGAGTGTGTCAGCAATTGAATTCGCTACTTGGTTGAGCACTTTGATATGGTCTGGAGGTTTCAATTCCTCAAAGTTTTGCATATCAAATATCCAGCCGCCTTTATTTAGAACAAAATCAATGCTCTTGCTGCTTTCATATTGTAATTTTTGGCGTTTTTTCGCGTCTTTGCCATCAAGGGTGGCAACCAAGCGAGAATTGAAACCTGCAAGTAATAAGAGCAAACAAAAGTAATTTTATGTCATTATTAACTAGTTAAACACCTATCTTTACTTTGCAATTTCAGTTGGATTAAGCTGAGTTAGATAAGCTTTTTTTAACTTAAATGTCCTTCAACGTTTAATTTATGTCTAAGGAAGTTAAGGTTATTGTCACGAAACGTTTGTTTCCCAAGTTAGATTAGTTTAACAATATCGAATAATATGAACTCTTTCAATTTGAATGTTATGTTTAGTCTTACATCATATTCACCATGGATTGCAAAAGTTTGATTAGATGATGTCGAATATCACTGAAAGCATATCATATCGACAATTATATTTTTGCAAATACACAAAACTCGTTGATCAAGACTTAGTAAAAAAGAAACGTTCAGAAACGCAAGTTAATGCCCTGCGATTGCTTTTCACTTACCTATCAATTTTTCGGCTTCCACCCCTTCCAAAGACATGCCTTTTACAGGTGTTATAACATGAAGTAGAGCTCCATTGAAATCAGTCGCAAGGTTGCTTAAATGAGCTCGAAGAACCGTCAAAAAATTATCATACGGCAATTCGTTGCCGTATACGGCAACAATGGTTTTTGCCGCTCCAGGCCGAAATGGATAGTCCAAAGCTAAATTGAAGGCCACCTCATCTGACTTAGGTACAAGATTCTTAAGAAATTTCTCTAACATTTCCAGAATGTATGTTGTTTTATCGGTAGTCAAGGCTGTTTCGGAAATGTTAAAGTCCGAAAATAGTGGTTTGGGTCCTTTGATTTTTTTTTTGTCGTTAGCTAAATTACCGTGATAATTAAGCTTTCCCTGATCGCTAGTAAGAATGGCAGGATATCGTTGACCACTGCTAAAGGCAATTACAACGATTTGAACATCAGTAAAGCCACGAACCTTTAAGGCTTTACGAATCTCAGGGATGACGGGTGCGATGAGATTTGTCATTTGCTTATCCGAGACATCCACATCAACCACAAAAACTATATCCGCACTACTTTCTGGAGTCTTCACAATAAAATCTTCAAACAAGTCACGTTGACCAGGAGCACCCCCACATTTAAGGCACCGCTGTGGTAAGAATATGAAGGTGTGGTCCAATTGTTTTTTGATAACCGAGGCATAAGTCAATGCAATATTACAGGCGGCCGTCTCCTTATCTTTGTCAGGTACTGATGCGACAGCTTGGTCGCAAGCTGCTTTAAACAAAATGGGATCTTTAATCAAATAACCGATTGCTAGAGGAGATTTGTAGCCAAAGTGGTGATTACATATATCCGTATGTGACATATTATTAACGTTTACTGTAAGACTCGCAACATTACATTTACCTAACCCGTAACCATGCACAAAATTGATTGTATTTCTGGCTATAGTACCATCCATTTGTGTGAAATCATCAAAAGGCTCTGCATTGCCATTGCCTAAAAGTCCGCGTAGTTTGCTCTTATAAAAACCATTTACGTCGATATGGCATACCTTTAGATGAGCTGTGCACATAACAGAGACCCCGTACTCAGAGTGCAAGTAAATTGTGTAATGCAACCGCCAAGCATGCATACCGTTTTCATGCAGGGGAAATTCGACAGGATTTCCATTGAATTTTAAGACGCCGGCATCATTTAATTCCAAAAATTGACCTTCCCTATCCGTTAGATAAAGCGACTTCAATTTATTATTAACTTGCGCGATAACGCTAAAATTGTTATTCAAAGAATCTTGACTTAAAATATATTTGCAATTGCCATTAAGGTTTACGTAAACACCATCAAAGGTGAACAGATGACGTCCCTCCGTCAAATGACCACTCAAATGGAAGCCTTCGAAGAAGATAACAGATCGCCAAAAATCACGCGATAGTAGATACTCAAAATTTTCGTTGAATATAAAGTTTAGTACACTAACGCGGAATGTTAAAAGATTTGGCAAATCGTCAAATATATTGAAAGAGGAAGGATAGGTGAAAAATATGTTATCCCATGGGAGTTTACTAGTGCTTATAGTAAATGCATCGACTACCAAAGAAGAACGTAACGTCTTTAGGAGCAAATGCAGAAACTCTTCAGCATATGATTTGTCATCCACCGGGTGATTTGTAAGCTTGGCAGATGTATATTCTTGCAATTTTCTCAGTAAATCTAGGATATCCGCATTTAAGGGTAACAAACTGAGTTCTTCCAAAATACAATTCAAAAATTTGAAGATCTTCTCTTCAAAGCGAAGTTTTTTAAACATACGTTTAAGTTCTAGCTGCAAATCTTTAATAATGGTTAAGTGTTCTTGCAAGTTTTTAGGCAAATCATCTAATATATCCAATGAAAATTTATACAATTCTTCAGCGGCTTCGTAGGAAGGTTTTAACAATTCTGCCACCACTTTACCGTATTCCTTAACCATTGGCTCATATTCACTGAAGACTTTAAAAAAGATATCGAATGAATTCATTACTACGTCAGCAAAAGTATTAAAAATTAGTTTAAAAATTATGAGGACATCCTCGGTGGTATTTTGGATTGCCGGTACTATAACGTCATGGAACATTTCCTTGAATTTGGACCGCATATACTGAACGGTTTTAGTCGTCTTTTCACTTATTTCGTGAAGTAGTTTGCGCGATTCCTCGACAAATTTCAAAAGCTTTCCCTCAAATTCGTGGCTGAAATGGTACACAAACATAAAAATTAAAGAAACATATCGTATAAAGAATAATGGTTTTGCTTACTATATTTCTAAGAGCTGTTTCAGCGCTGAATCGTGCTCTACTTCTTTGAGAATTTCATCGATATTTGGCCTCAGTTCCTTAAAATCGATTACATTAGCACGAATTTTGTTAATTAAGTCTTGCTCACTCGTTATATATGATGTGTCGTAACGCTCCTTCATTTTAAGTAAAACCATGCTGCTTTCCTCCTTATATTTGTGTTGTAATCCTTCTACGAATTCCTCTATATCCCTTTTGTTGCAAATAAAAGTTGAATCTAGGAAATTGCTGGGGTTTAGATTAACAGTGACGCTAATCAATTCCTTACCGGCCTCGTTGGCTTTTAGTTTTAATTCTTTACCCATAGCTAATAACACATCTAGATGAAGGAATTCCGCTCTTTCCACATTCAGTTTGGCCAATCCAAACTGCAATTCACTTGTCATTTCTATAGCTTTTGTACCCAATACTTGCAGCTTACCGTGGATTTTAGTTGAAGGTTTTATCTGCTTAACGCTAATAATTAATTTTAACAATTCTTCATTTAACCCATAGGCCAATATTTCAATTTTAGTGGGAGATCCCAAAAATAAAATGGTAGATTTAACACCACCAGCTACATTAATTAGTTCACCTCCTATGCTTAGTTCTTTATTTTCCACATTGAATGCCGCATGACCAGCTGATTGGTATTGGATATCAAAGCCATCAGAACTCAACGTTTGCTGAGCTGTTATGTTAAAACCATTTGGTAGTGCAATATTTTCCAAGCGACTGCTTATGATAACTTGATATTCCGGTAGTTTGAATACATCAAAAACTATGTTAAGATCAACTAACTCTTTATTACGATCAGCTTCCAATGTAGTGGAAATTGAACATGGCTGAATTGCAGGGTGCTCGAATTTAAGCAAACTTTTTAAGTTTAAAGAAACCCAATCAGAGCCACTAATGTCTGCCTGAGCCAAAAGCCGAATAACTTCATTGGGTTTTTTGCTTTTGTTCGTATATAAGGATAAAGAGCTTTTGTAATGTCCCATAAGCTGGCCCGCTTGTGGATATTGTTGATGCATTTCTAATAACATCTCCCGTGTAGGAAGTTTAAGTTGTACTTTGCCGTTAGAGGGTTGTAAAGTAATAAGTAGTTGATAATTCAGGTTGCTATTAAACATTACCTTCATGTCCAAAATGTAACGAAATTTGAAGCCATCGCGAGTATTTTTTGACTGTAATTCTAGTTCATAAGGAAAACCAAGCTCACGTAAGTCCAATAAAATTAAAAGTGATTGAATGTTTGAGTTTTCTGACACCATATCATTTGATGCCAACAATTGAGCATTGGTACATTGTTTTTTTTCTTCGCAAATAGATAATTTAAGAATTAAATCTTTGTTGGTCATTTTAACTGTCGACACGCCATGCGCACCGCCTACATTCCCGCTAAAAGTGTATGCAAAGCCTATTTCTTTATCGGTAGCTAATTCGTAGACTTCACTTATCAGCTTAAAATTTCCAGTCTTTGTTGCTCCCCTATGTTCAATTTGTCCCTGACCCTCATATATGTATTTATGGTTTTCTTTAGAAATTGCATAGGAAATTGCTCCTTTAAACACAGTATTCTGAGTGTGCTTCAATTCTATGTTTAAGACTTTGTTTTCTGTGCGTAACATAAGATCGTAGTTGTTTAACTGCAATCTAGCTGAACTCCACCTGGCTACTAGATAAAAATCATCGGAGTTATTGTATGAAGCTTCACTATTTAACTTAAAGTCTAAATTTAAAAAATTTTGTATGTCCATTTGTAATTTAAATTTATGAGAGTCCACAATTTCATGAATGACTACCACTAAAATGGGATTTGCGTTGGGTAACGTAATTTTCATATCGAATCCTCTTTTTGGTTTTCCACCGAATAGCTCTAAGTCTACTGCGTAAGGCTCCTCATTATGTTTTACTTCAACACCCCAGTGGTAACCGCTAACAATATTTATGTTAATTTCGAGACTTTTCATTGCGTCAAAACTTGTGTCTAAAAAGTAGCTGTGTTTGATAATCTCACTTTTGCTAGACTTGTATTTGCTAGTAATCTTGCCGAACTGACTACCATAGTTAAGCGACAGTAAAACTTCGCCATCCGTACTACCCTCATCGGAAACGGTGGCATGTTCACTTTTAGCCTCTATTTTCAAAGGTTCCATGCGATTCGAAGCTATTTCAAATAACAACAACGCATTCGCGCTTTTATTAGTCAATATTTTTGAGGCAGTGTTAAATCTCAAGAAATCACCAGAGCCAAGTTTTTCATCGAGAGTCAATTCGAAAAAAGTTTGTTGTTTGTTATTTTGATACTGGCCCTTACTAGAAAGATCAAATGTTTTCCATGTGCTGTTTGATTTTTGCACTTGCATCTGGATTGCATATGTGGCAGGTTTATCCAACTCGCTTACGTGATAATTGCAGCTACAGTGGGTTTGAATTTCCGATCCATATTTAAAGTCCCATTTAAGCACGGCATGTGCAGGGGAAAACTCATCTACGATAAAACTTGCTGTAATTGGTGATTCTGTTAAATCTCCGGATACTTTGGTCGAAAAGTGAATTGCTGCATTTGATTTTTGTTTGGCCAAGTTCTTGGTTTGCGCAATAATTTGCAGTTTTTGGTTGAGCAAATTCGTGTACAAAATTTCAAAGTTCATCAAAAATTCCTTCTTTTTAATATCAACTTTGTCCACCTTACCCATCAGTATTAGAGATTGCTTTGGTCCATTACTTGATAAATTATCACTTAAATTAATTTCGGCAATACCATGTGTTAAACCTGTTTTGATATTAGTAGTCATCTTTTGTTTAAACGTCCCGTCCAATATACGCCCTTCGGAGGAGGTAAACACAAAATTAGCGTCTATATCGCCGTCCACGTAACTGGATCCTTTGATAACTGTATTAGCATCGAAAGACGTTTGTTTTCCTCCTGACTGCATGATGTTCTTCGTTCGATATATCTGAGCAGTTCTGTCTAGCACATTATCACTTTTCACGAAAAGTTTTCTTTCTTTATCACATACCAGCAAAACTTCAACATCATACTTAGGATTTTGTAAATGGAAATTAGAGTTCACTTCCACTTGTTTTTTATGCTTAGGTGACTCAATTACAGCCACTAATTCTCCTTTACCGATTTTGCTTACCTTGAAATCAACTTTTACGTCCAGAAAATCGTGTGCAAGCAGATTAAACTCGGCAGCGGTAAGCTTCTCTTCCGAGATTGTTTTCTCAAAATTCAACTTTACAACCTCTTCTTTATTTTTAAGAAAATTAAAGTCAACAATGGTTTTATCTTCCGCGCCGTTTATTTTCAAATTCCATTTAGACTGTGAATCTTTATTACTAAATCTAGTTGTGCCTTGCAAATCAACAACCACATCGGAATCCGCCAAAAAAATTAGCTTAAGTGATTGATTTATTTTGCCTTTAAGGGTTATAAGCGTCCCCGAACTTGTTGAAAGTGAATTATCCCAATTGTATTGATTGCCGGTTACGTCACATACCGCCGTCAGATCTACAAAATTATCATTTAATTTCCCATAAATACTTAAGGAATAGTCATTTTTTGCACGTTGATGTGCGGCAAACTTAACGCTTAGCGATCCATTTTTTTTTTTTTTCTGTCCTTGTATGTTCATATCGGCAACTATTTCAAATTTGTTTTCGCCTTCTGTTAGACCAGAGAGCTTTAAGAAAATCAGATTTTTTTCAGAACATTTTAGGCTTACTGAGTTGGCAAACTTGCTAGAAGAAATGCTTGGATTGTCGCCTTGTTTAATATATTCCAGTTCGTTGTTCGCTGCGAATTCATATTTCGCATAGTTAGCTAATATGCTTATATTAACGAGCTGATCAATTACTCGTATGCTGGTTGAGGCTCCATATATGTGATCTGGTGAGTTTTCGTCACTAATGAAGAAGCCAGCACTATAAACCTCGCTAACTTCGAAATTACCCTCCACGGTATAAGTGCTATCCTTAGGTATTTTTACGAACAGCTGAGTATTTAATGATGTTTTACCTATATTCGCCCAACCATTAATTATCATGCCCTCATTTTCTTTGTCCATAACTTGCAGATTATTAAAGTTATATTTCTTAGTAGCTCCCTCTCCGTCACCAGAAGCTACAATCACTCTGCCATCTACTTTATAGCCATTCAGTTCATCAGAGAAGCCACCGTTTAGCTTTCGTATTTCAATAACAGGACGATATTCGTTACCACTTTTCATAAATCCCACCTTGCTTTTTTTTATGTCTTTGCCCTTTTCGTGTTGTACGTAAATAACTAACTCATGGTTATTGTTGCTCACACCGGCTTCCAACCCGTAATGTTGTTTCATGTTTTCTATGCAAACGCGGCCATAAAAACGAGACTTTGTCCCAATTTCAACCGTTAAGGAAGTATCATGTGCTCCTTCGGGTGTGCTATAATCTAATTTCCATTGTTCCACATTGACTTCTGCATTGTTGCGGTACCCTTTAATATTAAATTTCTTTACACTCGTGACGTGGAAGCTGAATATGAACTCCGATGGTAAAGTTGCATCGTCTTCCGGTTTTAAACTACCCAACCTGCTAACACAGGGCTTAATACCTATAAGCAAACAATAAATAAAATAAATACGCATAAAACACAACTTGGATAACAACATATATAGAAAATCCTTCCGTTGCACACAAAGGAGTCGCAATTAGTCACTTGAATCCTTAGATTGGAGGATACAAGTCAGCCCCAATTACGGCCCACAATCTCAAGCCAAAGATATTGGCTGCTCAAATTTCTTAATTTTCTTTTGTTCACATTCTCAAATTTTATGTATTTTGTCGAACCATAACCAAGAAAATTTAAAAAAAATTACCTAAACTTTCCAATTGATTATAGCAGCGTTCCATTTGAATTCCATTTGGATCCTTGTTATCTCTATTTAAAATAAGTCTTTTGTCAATGGGTTTATCATTTTCCTGTATATAAAACGAATGTGTAACTTTAATGTTGATGAATTCTATTTTATCGCGTGGCATTTCAAACTCCATGTTGATACCAGCACCTTCGTGGATAAATGCAAGTTCAATTGCATTTCCAGTGGCTGAATGCATATTAACTGAGGTGCTAACTCCAGTGGAAAGTACGTAGGCGTTAAAACCTAAGCCCACCATCAAATTAACATCTATACTCGGTTCAATTTTACATTTATATTTTTTATTGAGATAAGCACCCTGAACAAACATTGAGTCGATGTCCACAGCAATGGCGAAGTTCACTTTACTGGCTGCAAACCCTTGGAGAGATAGTTCCAACGGCACGCCTAGTGCCGTAGGGTAATTAAAAGTTGTGTCCATAAATAAATCATGATTAATGAATTCTTTCCCGTAACTTCCCAATTCGTTTTTAATTTTATCAATTGCGAACGAAATTTGTTTGTAAATATCTTCAAACGAGTTAGGTAGATCGTCGCCCAAACTCAAGAACATCATTTCGGAGCCAAATAATTTTAAAGAAATATCTAAATTAACATCACTGGAAAATTTGCTACCGTAGGTTTTATATCTCTTCGCTGCTTTTGCTGCTTCATCAACAATTGAACGTCTTTTACGTGCGGCCGGATGAGTGTATTCGTCTAATTTTAGCATGCTGTTACGATTTTCGTTTATTACACCCTTTGGACCCATCAGAAATTGCAAAATATTTTCGATATTTTCCATGCGAAGAGTAGTTTCAAAAACATTCAAATCGAAGCCAAAAATTTTTGTTTTGATATCGAGAGCGGAAGAACGCGGTAAGAAGCCAGTTTGGGAATAAATTAATTTATAATTAACACTAGATCCTAAGAGGTTTTCTGAAAATTCTCCATGGTAGCTATAACGTCTGAGGTCTATAGGAAACTTTTTAGTAATGCGTATGTTTGCAAAATGTTCACGTTGCACGGACCGCGATTCATCTGCCGAATCTCGTATAAGCTTCAAGGTTGACGTGATAAAACCACCGACTTGATGCACAGGTTCACTGTTAACGATGGTTGTTAATTCATTGGCTGCTTCTCCAGAAGGGCATTTTATTACCGCTAAAAAAGCCTTAATACGTATTTCGGAATCCTCATTGTGGTCTGATAGCAATTCCATCGCTTTTTTTTGTAAACTAATATCACAGTCCGCTGACGAGAATGCTTGAAGGGCAGCAATTCGTATACGATTAGAACGGCCTTCACTAACGCATTCGAGTAACGATGAGTTAACCATTTTCGCCAAGTGCTTGGCATTTTCGATGCCTTTCAATAAGAACAATAAGCGGTTTTCTTCATTTCTTGTGTTCGCCTTGCAATGGGTTTTTTTTAATACATCCGAGATTTTCTTGAAGATCATATCAATTTCTCCTTGATGGCAGCTGTTGCGTGTGCAAAAATTTGACACCATCATTCCGAGAGCAAGGTACGTTTCCTTGGGTGCGTTTGGATTTATTAGGTTCTAAAAAAGAAAAAAAGCGCAGACACGCAGAAGGTAAAAATAAAATAAAGATTTTACGTGTTTACGTATTATACATATTTAGGAATTACACAATCTTAAATATGGGCTACTCAAAGTAAATAAATTAATTTGTAATTGTTTAATTGTCGCTGACCGTTTACATAACTGGGTGTTAAATTTTAAGTATGAACTGATAAGAATAATTTGCACCCTCGATTTCTTTATTCAGACGTTTTCCATCTTGAGTTGCAACTTTTTGCGCTCGTTCTCAAATTAAGTCTGTAGAACTGAACCATGAAAATAAGTACCGACTTTGGAGTTCTTATATCATTTTTCGAGAAATTCAGAACTAAAGCTACAGACAGATGTACGAGTCAAACTAACATCCTTATCAAGAATATATTTTCTTAGAAGTAGCAAGGGGTTTGTCCAAATAGTAGAAGGATAGGTTACAAACTGTATATCTAATTATACATAATTATCGTACCGCTGCCAAATTCAGTGTATCTCTATCTACAATTTCAACCGACTTCAATGCTTCCATTGCAATTGTCTTTTCTTTCTCGGTCATTTTATTGAATTGCTTTATTATAGCTCGCGCCGATTCTGAAGTACCAGTGCGAAATAAAGCATCTAGGTACACACGTCGAGCCAAATCCTGCTTTTGGTGAGGAAAAGCACTCAGTTCCATCAGGACATCCGTATCCGATGCACGCATTAATCGTATTAACTCAACAAAACCGTTGGCACTCCCAAGTTTTACGTGATCTTCTACGTGTTCCATAAGTTCTCCAAAAATAGCTTTAACGGCTGCGGTATTTTTTGCAGTATACGTTTCAGGTTCTTGGAAGATAATTGACGCGGAACGTGAGCCATAGACTGGAGCTGTCGATGGTGAACCAGTCAAACTTTTAACTCTCATGCCGGTTTTAACTTTAGCATATACAGTTAGTCCTGTCTTCCCAACGACTTTTTTGCCGAAAGTATATTCTTCAGTTACTTCAATTGAGCTGATAATCCCATTCTCAATTTTTGACTCCTTGGCAAAGCTCGCATCTAGAAGAGCGTTGGTATTTACGCTAGACCCTGATTTAATGTTGACAATATTACGTAAAAAGCTACTCTTAACGACTTGTCTATAAACGCAGCTATTCAAGTTTCGTGATTTGTTCACAATTTTAATTGAGCCAACCTGCGCCACCGAACTACGCGTGGGGCATTCTCCAAAAACATCAATTTCGTATTTAGCGTCCGGATTTGATTGAAACATACTAATAATGGCCCTTTTAATGTTCAGAGAATATGAATTTTCTCCAGCATCAGCAACGCATAATTCTGCATTCAGTTTGCCGTTCACCATAGTAAAATGAACAGGTTTTTGTATGTTTTGCATAATTTTTTTTTGAATTGCTTCTGCGGCCGAAACTTTGAAAGATCCTATTTGTAGTGTATAGCCACAATTATGCTCAACGAAAATCTTCGCCACACCAGAAATCCTCATACTCGTGTCGTCATTTTGGGAGTTGTCGCTTGTCTTAATTCCAACAGCCATAGCACTGTCAAAGACGTATTCGTATACATGACCATCTCGATATTTAAAAAGATTTTCATCTTCTGTACAGCTGTTGTTACAGTTTGACTCTGAAAATGGTTAAGTAGAAATATAAAAAAGGAGGTAAATAAATATGTAATGCGATGATTTCAATAACGATAAAGTAAGGTGATAATTAAATTTGATTAGCGTACAAAACACAACAATGATGAAACCGATGTGCCTCCAAAACAGTTGTCAGCGATTGATAGTCTAGAACTTATTCTTCGTCTTATGTTAAATTTTGATTATTCTTTATCCAAGGTACGTAATTAAAAGCTACAGTCCGTTATTAATTGCGGTATGGTCAATGGCTAATGAAAGTTGTTTTCTACGGCATTTTCAGATATATATTTGTATCAAATTGTAGATCAATATCTTTTTAAAGGAAAGTATTTTTATTGACTTTCAACTTACAGCTTGTTATCCTTTTTTAATTTTGGTTCACAGAAATCAAGTAAGAATTCGTATGTGTAACTGGTGCGATTTTGGTAACTAGGATAATAAGCAGAGAAAGAGACGAATACCAAAGTTTCAACCTCAATGAAGTCTGCGATAATTATCGCCGCGATTGTGCATTTATTTATAAGAAGGAATTTAATGGCATAGAGCAATTCATTATTACATCAATGTCAGTGTTCACTTTATTAATTCACTGCAAAAGTCTTTTAGAAATTTAATTATCGGAAAAGGCAGTGTTCGACGATCGAAATAAGCTATTAGTGCAGATAATACGCATATAAAGTAATTAGTGCACGCATAGTGTGCGAGACTGAAAAAGAGATTTAGGGTTAGATTACTAATTTCTCATGTGTTTATCTCACAATTACATTGGAACTTTTTGCAAACTTTGAACTTTTAACAATTATTTTTTGTATAGTTTGCGTTATAATACATCTGTCATTGTTGTCAACACATTTGTACTATATAATATATTCAATCCATTATATGCTAATTGAAAATAATTTAATCATATCTGTAGGCAACTGGAATTGAAAAGTAAGGAAAATTGGTATATAAATATCTATGAATGGTAACGTATATATTTTAAAAAAAGCATATATATCTATCTTAGACTTATTCGGGTCTCTAAGGTAAATATTACATCCTTTTGTATAAAAACGTTGCAAGCCAGTGTTAAAAAACTCTTGTACCATTCAATCACAGATGCATCGAAACATAAAACCAGGAATTTAAATATTTTCGTTACTGTTATCATACTTTCTTCCTGATTGCCCCAATGTAATTTTCACCTTTTAGGAAATCAAAGCAGTTGATAACAATTTAAGAATTTCTACTGATGTTTCCAGATAATAATCTGTAATATATTATATATGAGCTAAAAACCTAGTGATATCAAATCATAATAATGGGGCCATATATGCACATTCTGATGTTTTTTTCCAAATGATTTACACCTGTAAAATGCTCGTAGAACTTAAAAATGCGTAACAGTACTTAAAAAATTCTGTTTTCGTTACAAATCCGAAAAACAAACCCATAGATACGCATAAAGCAGTTAATATTCACTTTTTTTAATTGCAATAAAATTTTATTGAAATTTATCGAGTTGGTTTAAAACTAAGATATAAGGTTCGAAACTCAAGAGCCTAAGGGTGCGCTCACATTATTATAATTCACAATAAATTTATAAAATGGTATCTACGCACTCTGTGTAGGATTAGTTCCATGCCCACCCGGATGCTATTATATTAGAATGATTCTTCCGTATATAACACTCAGAAATAACATACGTAAAACCTAGGAAGAGAATATAATATGATATTCTTGACCAGCATAAGATTTTGCATCTATTTACTCTTACCGGCCTGCCTATTTGCGTGTTTGCCCACCACCTGTAGTTGTAATCGCCGATACGTAATAAAAAAAATAGAGGCTGGATGGCAAATAAAGATAGAACCTGGGCTTTCTCCAGGAATGACAAATTGCGATTTGCAATCAATAATAGTCTTTAATCTAAAATTTCCGCAAATATTTCTAAAGTTCATTTAAAACGTCGTTGCAAGAACAGGCCGATACATTTGCAAACGCAACCGCAATCGGCAAAAGCTATAATTTGCCTTTCCCCTAACATATTAAGGGTACGTTCAAAGACGAACACAACTGTCTTATTTTTATTTGAAATAACTTATCTAAACTATCTAACTTTGAATGGAACCTCTTAATTCGAAAGAGTTCCAATTAGAACTGAGAACATTTTCTTAAGACGATTTTTAACTACTTTGAAGTACTTACCTGCTTTTATTACTTTACTTAAACTAAATAGACATATAAGAATATATAAAACAACAGCTGTTGACGCCATCACAACAGCTTTACGAGCACTCGTTTAAATTTTGCCAGATTTCCTTTAATAAAACAACACTTTGCGAGCAACCTTTTAGTAACGTGTTATTATACACTATCTTTTTTGCCCATTGAGTTTTTTGGTTTAAGTAAGCAAGAAAAACATGCAAACGTACTCGATGAACGCAATCTAAACTCTAAGTCGACTTTTTGAAAATGTCGCCACCTTTTATAGACTAACATTCTCGGAAAAGGCAATAAATGTTCGAGTAACAATGACAAATCTGTAAAAGCTTATTTTCTTTTCGTATTGAGAACGGAGCCACTAAATGATGTTTTCAATCTCATTTTTAATATCGCTCTTTCTTCTTTTTTCTCTACTTATTCCTTGTTTCGCATATAAAGACTACCAGTCTTGGAAAAAACATACGTGCAAACAAAAATTATGGTTTAGGTACTTTTTGTATATGAATAACATTATTTTTCTTCCAAGTTCTATTTTCTCATGCATTGTGCTTACACCCGCTGACGAAGAATTGCAGCTTAATGAATGCGTTATCTCTTGTATCAAGTAAATAAGAAAGCGTATATATATGTAATTAACTTGACGAGTTAATTAAAATATTTCATTTCCTTCTCACAAGTTTGAGTATTTACTATCAAATTTTTCGAGAGAGGATGCCTCGGACACCTATAATAAAATTCCAAATAACTTAGTGGAAATATTTATATAGCTCATGTATATACGTATAGTGTATTGACTCAGCCATTAATGCTTCTATAGTTCTTAAAACAACAGCAATTTTTATAGAGTAAATTTTATGTGATCAGTACTTGGAAAAGCGAATATACCGCCCCTATTCTTATATTTCATTTATTACGGTAAATAGTTAGCTCACAAGGCAATTCACAATTATTGTTTCTTCAAAGTCTGTCTTGAGATAAGGTATCCATCCTGAGCTTATCAGATGTACTGTGAATATCTTTGGTTATTCGGTTTGTGAGAAGCCGTAAGTAATGAATTTTTGATCACGAATTCATTTAGCCATGTCTTAAGGACCCCAATATGGAGGGGAATAGCTTAGCCTTGCATAAAAGTTAACATATTTTATATAATTTTTATTATTATTATTATTACACTATCAGAGCGGATATTATGCAAAGGGCCTCACGTAAACGTAGTCATAGATGATCTGACAATACGAGTTTATTGGTTCTCCCTATAGTCTGTAAAAGGGCCTCTTCCTATAAACCAATATATTTTACTCTTACAGCGTTATGAGAAGAAGTTAAATTAAATTAAATAATAAGATTTAATTAGTATCAATTGGTCATTGAAAAACAAAATGAATACCATGTAAGCTTTGTAAGACAATCTCTTTCTGTTATTTTGTTTTATTGTGCTATGCTTTCAGGATTTCAATCAAGAGTTACGATTTTTAGAACACGGCTTCCAAACTTCAAACCACCTCCTCTAAGTTTCACAATTAACGACTCCCGTTTTTCAATTACTGAGCTGTAATTTTAGATTGACGGACTCTGATTTCAAACGTGGAGAACCATTCGAAAGTACCTTTCGTGTGGATTGGATGTTTTCATCGCGTTTTCCTAAAAAGTTTCTTGACAGTATCCAGTGGTGTAAAAATGGGCTGTTGATAGTGGGTTAAGAAATAACTGTTATATATTAAGCTATTCACTTAATATAAAAAATATTACAATTAGAAAATAAGAACAATTTTCTCCAGTTTTCATTAAAGAATGTGGTCCAGTTGTGGTATTAAAAATAGAAAATTTTTCCAGAAAACTTTGAATTTGTTAACTTCCTACATTTACAAATATATTCTGCGTTTTTAAACTAATTTCCACTCAAGGTAAATGAAATTCGATAGAAACAAATGATTTCAGCAGAAAAAAGTACAGTTCATAGATTTGAAGAATTCAGTTCAACAACCATATGACAGGAATTGGTGATACACAGACAAACACTTCGAAATTCGCATGAACATTTTATCAAGTAAGACTTTCATATATGCAAATGTTCATAAACCTTTAATCTTTCACAAATATGTTTTGGTCAGATGATTACCTAAAAACAATTTTTTTTTTTTTATTTTCTTAATTTTTTACATCAGGGTATTTATTTATTGCTATAGTAGGTCTATTCGGTCTTACGCAACACTCATCCATAAGAATTATAATCAGTGAGACATGTCATATTTATTTAGAATCAACTAAAGTAGTACTTATTATTACTGATGATGAGACTATGCGCATATCGTACAAAAATATTTGTGTTCCATCTCTAGAAAAAGTGAATGAAACTGTAAAGCACGTATAGGCTAAAAGATTCTTAAATCCAACCATTTCGTTATACTTTTGGAGTGATTTACGGGTCTATATGAACTCTTTAATAAATATTCGTATATAAAACATATAATAGTACATCCCATATTATAATAAAATTTTATATATTTACATTTCTGAGAAAAGAGGAAGTCACCGGAATTTTTTCAGAAAAAAAATTTTTTTTTTACTGGCTTAATAAATACTGTCAACTTGCTGAAGTAGCGAGAGAAGGTTTATTGCCTAAAAAGAATTTTGTGCTTGAAACTTCGAGGTTTTTCCCAAGTGATCCAAAACGATAATATCAAATGAATACTGGGAGCTAGCAATCTAATATCTTATCCACTAACAGATGTTAAAAAAAGTGTTAATATTGTTTTAAATAATTTCCAAACAAATAAATGTTAAATATCATAACCAAGACGACTTTTGAGTAAATATTGGGTTCAGACCGACTCGAAAGGAATTAGGGTTTCCGCCAAAAAATTAAAAGTATATATTAAAGGTTCTGGTGTTGGTTATAGATTTTTTTACCTTTTTGCTGTAATTTTGCAACACGTAATTTCTGAATTGTGAGACCTTGTGTTCGACAAACGGAGTATTACATAAACCGGACCTTCTATCTTTCCTTCTTCGAGGAAAAAAATGAAAACAAATATTTAAATATGGAGCATGTATAGACTAGAGATTACTGATAAAAATTACTGAAAAAATTATGATAACCATGTCTTTATACTATTCTAAAACTATAAATTTTTTGTCGAAATGCAATCTATTATTATTATTATTATAATTTTAGACTAATGAAATAAATTCTTAGACTAAAAAAAAGACATTGAGCACTAACAACACAGGCTATCGTCTCTGAAATGCAATCTAAACTTGAACAATTTTCATTTTTTTCATTGAAATTTTCAGAATAATTTTTCGGGAAAGACTCTAAGTTAATTTAAGGTCTGTTTATCAAAAAAGGTTGGCTGTTTTGAGCGAAAGTTTAATTATTTCATTCAAATAAGCGCCCTTCGAACAAAAATGAATATTCTTTAAAAATCAATATTCTTATGAAGGGAGGTTTGGAAATGCTTGCGATACTCCGCATATACATATACATTTTGTGTTATCACATAAGCTGTTAGGTTTGTGTAGAGCAATATATTTCGACATGTTTTTCATATTTTTCATTTTCTTTGCGGCGATCAGAAAATGTTACAATTCATTTATTACCTCAAAATAGAACTTTGTTTTATGACTCTTTAAATAAATAAAAAGGCTTGTGAAGAGTGTTATATGACATTATTCTTTGTTTTACCCAAAAATACATTTAATATTATTATATAATACATTTTATCATCTTCGTCACGTCTCTTTAAAAAAGATGAAAATAGATCATTGCGGCATGAGCGCATTTTGTACGCTGGCAAGAAGTAGTATATCGAATTTAATGTAAAGATGCGCGAAAGATTATTTATGTGTGGGTTGTTAAAGCTAATTGTGAAATTATGGAATTTAATGAAGGGGTATTTAAAAGTGCTTTTTTCGAGTAAAATGTGGAAGATAGAAAATGTCTAATAATATAATGTATAAATATATAATATATAAAAATATATAAAAATAAACATAAATAAAATTACACGGCTGTTATACATAGAACAAACCGTTTTTTTATGATACATTTTTTATGATGCATATATCTATTCATTTAACATTTTCGACAAATTTAAAACGACCTGCATCGAAATAGAAGCAAAGATTGAAGTTAATGCAACTTAATCTCATGTCAATTCTTTTTCAAACAAAAGCATGCAAATAATAAACAGAACTTTTATTTCATTTACTTATTTATTTATATACTTTCTTTTTTTAAGCTTTTATTAAAATCAACTTATTTGTACAATTTGAACTTAATTCGTGCTTTGAAAATTCCTTCAAAGCATAAATAATGTAAATAAAATTTTTTAAGCAATTTTACATAAATAGAGGAGTCGTGTGCTATCCAAATATTTTGAATTGTATTCATCACATCTGCCTACCTGGTCGGGTATTGTTGGAAGTCTATGAAATAAAGTTCTTCTAAAAGTCTGCCTGTTATTTGGTGAGTTTCTAATAAACACAACAGACATTTGATTTTAATAATAAACAAGGTTCGTACAAGTACTTATTAATACAATATAGTGTATGTATCAACATGCCGACTATTTAATAGAAATACCGGCATATATTACAGTTGAATGCAGTGAAGTATCGAAAAAAGTATTGCCACACTCTTATTTATAATAAAGTCAACAGCAAAATTATTAACTAGCCTGATATAGCATTAACGTAGATATACATTAAATTGAAGCTTATTAATGTGTGTACCGTTGAAAAAAAAATATTTTTGGTGGACTGCTGAGCTTAAACGAAATCGTAAGAGACACGGCGATATTGAGCACAGTGTGCGACCAACCTAAAGCATCAAAAACGCAAACAGATTTCGGAAAATCTGAAAATCCTAAAAAGCAACGTGTGCGTTATCATGCGTGGAAAATTGTGTATAAAAAACTGTTTTCCAAATAGATTCTGCGTTTACTCACAATGAAGCAAAATTTTCTTGAAATAGAGTTCAAGCTGCTATCCCGGCCCTTCTATTCTCTGCAGCTTAATTCCACTGACGATCTGAACGAAATGAGTAGCTCATTGCAAAAACTAAAATGTGTATTGAGAGCTGAGGGATAAAAACGCATTGAAGAACGTCCGATTACTTATATCACTTCTGAAAGAGCCAGTCAAGTGATCGCGGGTTCAAATTTCAAGTGCGATAGAGTTTTCAAGAAAACTGATAACCTTGGATAGTTCTACTTTAAGACTTTAGCCTTAGAATATATTTCTCTGGCTAAATTAATAATAATAAAATAATAATAATAATTAACAAAATTGGCAATCCTGATCGAATCCAAATGCAATTTAAAATATAAATAAAAAATTTAACTTTAAAAGCAGTAAGTGACGTTAACAAGTATTAAAAAAAAAGGATGAGATAACGAAGGCGTCGTTATTTAGAAGTTTGTCGATTGTTAGCCATCTTACAAAGACGGGAATATGCATCTAACCCGCATTATGATATTGAAACCAAAATTCAGTTTTCAAAATGCTGTCTCAAAATTTTCAAGTGTTAAATAAGTTTTCGTAGTTGAGCATTAATTTGCCCTTTACTTTAGGTAATCGTAAGTGTGTCAAGGGTGTTCCTGATATGCGCCGTCATTGGCAAGCACTACTTATAGCAGTTCTGAGATCTTTCTTTTGTGGCATTAATTAAAAAGAAAAAAAAAGGCAAACGGTGTGGTAAAAACAACATAAAGGGTAAATCAGCGTAATATATGGATGAACGTTATTAAACGCAACCATTTAAGGCTACTGTATGTCCCAAAAAATTGTTTTTAAAGATAAAACCTAATGCAACTTGATAATGACACAATAAAGCCAAATTTATCGGCACACAATATAAGGCAATCCTACGCAATTCAGTAACTTTACTCACGATAATTGAGAGTGCCACAAGATAATTGACTACAGTAATACAATATAAATTGGCGAACACAATGCAATGTAGTAGATTGAGATATTAAACGATACAAAAAATAATAATAATGGATAAATAACAACCGAAAATGTCCTTTGGCTGCGAAAGAGTGGAATTGATTATTGCCATCTATATAGTCATATATGAAGGACACCAGAACGAATTTTGCTGGTGGTAGATTTTTCACACTCAACATAGAATCCAAAATAATCAAAGCAGTAACAACAGAGCAGCTAAGTTTTCTCTTATTTCAAAGTTTTTAATTTTCAAATATTCAAATCTTCATTTTTCAGTTTTTTTTTATTTTATTTTAAATTTATTGATATATACATATATACATATACCTAGATAACCTTCCACATATTTTTATATGTATGATATATACTGCTACATACATCTCGTAAAATATGGTTTTAGTTTAGCAATCATGTTTCATTTGCGCTTTTTTTAAAAGAATGCAACTATGCATTAACAGTATTGTCAAGGTTTCGCACGAGAAAAAGTTTAATGGCGGAACATGTGTTGACATTTTTGTCGGCTTTTGGGCTTGGTCTTGATTTTAGTTGGAGAGATGGAATAGGCCGATGAACGAATAAAGTAGTTTTGGTTTGAGAATTGGTGTCAAAAAAAAGAAACACGGTCGGACGAAACAAAAGAAAAAAATGCAGACTTGAATTTCGAAATTTACCGTGAAAGCAATACAAATGAAATCGAAACGTTGCGCCGAATGGAAAAAGATTTATTAAACATAGACAGTGGGTGGTGTAGTTTGTTCTTTTTTTTTCTTTTATTCAGATTGAAATTTATTTGACGTAGTAGAATAAGAGAAAGTTGAATGTAAATTTACTTTGAAAATAATGCACGTTTTAATGCACGTTGACGACGTTTCGGTTACTAGTGAGTCGAAGTCAGTGCACCTAATACATTTAAAACTGGTATTCGACCAGCTCAACGATTATGGTCTAAACTAAATTTTCTGAGACACAATGTCTTTAAAGATGGCATTCAACCCTCTCAGGACTGCCATTAGAGACTTCTTCGTTCCAAATCCATTAAAGTGGCACAACATTTTTGGGAATTTATGGGAATGACTAATTAATATCATCTAAATTGACAGAGTGTGCCAGTTCGATTCACAATGTTATCAACAAAGCAATCAAATCAAAATCAAAACCAAACCAAAAACTTTGTTGTGGGACAATTACGCTATCAAATTCTTTGAGTTGTTGATACTTCAAATACGGCGGGGGCTAGCGTTGTACAAGAGTCAGTCTACAAAGAACCTGAAACCCTAGCTTTCTATTTCAAAAAACTTTGTTCGGCTAAAATAAACACGATCGTTCGCACACTTTTGACAATATATCTTGGCATTAAGTCTTTTAGACATATAAAAAAGGAGAGCAATTTACAGTTTTGTAGTCACCATAAACCGCTGGCAACGCCCTTAAAATCTCAAACTGAAAGAAGTTCGAGGCAGACCCGACACTTAAAATTTTCAAATGTTCAACTCACAGATGAGATGCGATACATACGTGGCAAGGCTAACGTAGTTGAACCTTTACCATCGTAAAATAATAATGATAATAACAGATCGATTTTGGCGCTGGCCAGGAGAGTAAGCTTCCAGAGATATTTACGCTAATATAATCGCATTAAACTGTTTAAATGATTATATTCCACTTTTCGGGTTTCCATTAAAAATAACTACCGATCAAAGCACATAATTTACAAATAAATGTTTCGTCGAGTTGATACAATTGCTTGGTAGTCACAAGACTGCCACCTTCGCTTATCATCCGTTTATGGCATAGTTGAATGCTTTCATAGAGAGTTAAAAGTACGGCGATCATGGCTGTATGTAATGAAATGAAATGGTTCGACGAGCTTCCTTTAATACGACTGGGTCGGCGATCTAGCTGCAAAGAAGATATATTAGGAACGCCTGTAGAGGTGGTATACGGACAAAATTTGCATTTATCTGGTGAGCTCTTAACACCTAGTTCCGGCACTAATAGTTCAGAAGTTGTAAGTAGGCTCAAAGAGCATTTTCAAAATATCCAATCTGGGATTTTCCATCCCAAAAATTCTAAAGTTAACACGTGCCTTCCGAGGACTTTAAAACACTGCAAGTTTGCATTTATCCCTTTCATAAATAGAAGATGTCTCCAAAAAACGTATGAAGGTCCTTCCAAGGTAATTACAAAAGAAGCTAAATTTTTCAAAATAAATGTCGACAATTCAACCAGAATTATATCTATATATCCTCTAAAGCCGGCCATAGTAAACGAATCTGTTACACAAAATTTACATGTTAACACAAAAAAAAGATATATGTCACGTTCAATCTATTCAACATAGATTCTCTTGAAGAGGGAGCAGTATAAAGTACCAGTATTCTGTATAAAAAAATTATTCTGTAAGTATTCTTAGGATTTTTGATTTTATTGTAAATCAGAATTCCATAAAGTACCAACAAAATAATTAGAAATAAAAGTTAGATTTCATTTGAATACCTGCCACAGCCGGATTCAGCGGATGGATCGATCGCTCTATCCATACTATTGTTTGATCAAATTCTTAATGTATTGACTATAGTTTATACCTCTAGTTTCCCTTTTCCGATGTGTTTGCATATCTAGAAAATGGCATAAAATTCCTTTCCCGGACGATTCAAAATCTCTTGCAATTAAATCTTTTTTATTAGTTAGAAAGTTCTTTGTTTTGCATCCGATTATCACGTCGTCAATATAGACCGCTAACAATTGTAATTTATCCTAACAAATTGTTTTGTATAAACAGAGTTCACTCTCGCAATTGGGAAAGCCCGTATTTTTCGCAATGATTTTTTCAATAGTGGAAACATCTCAGAATCTTTATCGCTTGCAAAACATCCCCGATTACTCTATGTAAACCTATGTAAACTTGAAGCATTCGGATATGCGTGATGCATCGTTTTTCTTTAAAGATGTACATTCGGCTACTAAAGCTATCTTCTGTGGATTCAATACGGGAAAAACTGTTTTGTGCCATATATCTTTGCACGGATTTAAAATTTTCAATCTGCTTGTGATCTCTTATCTACCTCTGCAAGCGTTTCCAGCTTCTAAGGTTTACTAAGGCAACTAAGCGTATACTTTAATCATAGGATTATTTATTTAGTTATAGAATATATAGCTAAAAACTTATTAGTTCTGCACTGATAAAGCGTTATTGATATCAAAGAATTTGTTTATTTAACAAAAAGATGTGCTTATTCCCCCCTCTGCTTTATTTTAAATTGCACTTTCCTTCCGGAACGGGAAACCGAGTTTTAGTCATCCAATAGGGACATTCACACCTCGACCGTTTACATCGACCTTGAAATAGTATAAACCCAAAAAAATCATTTGTTCTATTTTCAGTTGACTTGCAGCTGCATGCCATACATCAAATTCAGTTTTGCCATATCCGTTAGTCTTTGGAGGTTTACGCGACCATAACGTAGATGTCCTGTTTCACCACACGCAGACGTTGTCTACCTTATTCTTTAATTACAAAGAAATTATTTATTTTATAAGCTTTTGGCACATCATTACCACTTTTAATATCTAACTAGGTGTAAAATGATCTGAACGACCACGTTCTACTACTTTGCTTACTGAAAAGAAATTTCCTTGGAATTCAATTGGAAAATATATTTTACAAAGTAAGACCGTTTTTTGCTCTAATTCACACATCATCTTCACCAATAGCCGTAATAAATTTATCACCGCCAAGTGAAATTCTCTTTAATTGCCTTGTATATTTCATCGCAAAACATAAGACGGATCGCTTCACTATTCAAATATCACAATTAATTTTTTGACACTCCTGTTAAAATGGCTGTTGTGTACGTATCTTGTTTGCTTCCTCTCTGATCCCTTTTTGAGCAACTATTTCTATGGTGGCCCTTTTTTCGCAAAAAACATTTTCAACAAAAACTTTTTGGCTGCCGATTTTCAAAGTTTATTTTCTTCTTCTTAACTCTTTTATTTTGCACTTACAGCAAAAATTTTTTGGATTGTCGTTATACGGTCACTTTGGCCAGTACGCCTTTCTTTCAAAAGTTTTACCTTTAAAGCTCTAACGGTTGACAAAGTATCCCACATATCAAGCCACATAAAGATTATCACTATTAATTCACCGTTCAATTCAGTGTTTTTATCAACCAATCGGTGAACAAATTAAGATGGTTTAATATTATTTAGAACTCCATTATCTGTAAATTCAAGTGACTTCTTTATAATTTATACTTTTCTATTTCTTCGGCAGTCAATATTGACGCGCTTTTTAGCTCACCGCTCGCATGATTCCTTTATCTAGATTGGATTAAGATATTTTTCATGTTACTACTCCACGAATGGTACTTCTTCTCATCTAGTCTTTCAGATTGATGAAATGATGAAGATGCCATATTTACTTGTTAAGCTCAAATTAAATTATTATCACATTATCCCGTCTTGCGCCCCCCCAACCTTTGTTTGTTAATTCTAATATAAAATAAAAAAGTAAATGTGTTGATTAATTCAAGTTTGTTTTATAATCATCATTCGTTTTCAATTATAGTGATGATAATAATACCAATAATAATAATAACTTTTGATTCATATTTGGGACTGTCCGGCTTTTGCTTCTGCCGAAGGTTCAAAATACGACAATTAAAAATTATGTCACAAAAATTGCAATGTAAACAAGAGTAGCAGAAAAATTAAATAATAGATGCCACCCTTTGAATGGATTAAACAACATACACATATTGATTACGATCAGTTGTCCATGACTTGTGTAGGAAAATGTGGTTGAAATAAGATATAGCCCAGTTACATGGATGTGATTGTGCTTGAGAATGCAGGCTGGATTAATGGTTAGCAAACCAGATCCTTTCAAATCTATCATGATGATTTCCTTTGTAAAAATTACCATTAATCCATTGATCGTTGTGTGATAAGGGCACGCAGACGACATTTGTTGTTAATACCTTTACTTAACTTTAAGTGGAAGTACACAACTTCTAGAGAAGTACAGAGGCATTGCCAAGTTGAGTGTCTTGCCTAAACTGTTCGAGCGAATTCTGACTCAGAATGTGGCCTTTGCCTTCAAATAGTATATTTCTCCTCTACAACGTGGTTTTCGAAAAGCAAGATCTACGGTCACCAATCTGTTAGAGTTCACTTCTCATGTCTTCAAGGGTTTTTCTAGTGGCTCTCGCCACTGTAATATATACTGATTTATGCAAAGCATTTGATTTTGTTAACCATAACTCACTTATCTTTAAACTCCAACCCTCTGGTTTCCCTTTCTATTTGTTAAAATGGTTAAGCTCTTATCTGCGCAATAGATCATTCAGCGTTTTGTTTAACTTCATTACTGCGAATGAATTCCTCGTGACGTCTGGCGTACCTCAAGGCAGCCGCTTAGGTCCCATTTTATCTAGTTTATCCATTAATGATCTCCCATCGGTGATTAATTCCAGCCAGATCTTAATGTATGCTGATGATGTGAAACTCTTTTCTTCTTTCTTCGTAGATTCGCAATCACATCAGCTTCAAAATGACTTGAATAATTCGGTTGGATGGTGCTCTTTGAATCTTCTGAAACTAAATCTAAAGAAATGTAAGAAGTCTTCTTTCTCAAGAAGGAAGTCGTTCCTTACTTAGTATTTTATTGATTCGCACAAGTTGGAGGACGTCGATTCTTTCACAGATTCAGGCGTTCTATTTGACCATAGGTTACGTTTTAACTTGCATATTGAGCTCTCGTTAAGCAAAGCTACGTTAGCGCTTGGTTTTACCAAGTGGTGTTCCAAAGAGTTTGATGATGCTTATATTACAAGGTATAAAAGGTTGTACATGTGTTTGGTTAGACCTACACTTGAGTATGCCTCCATTGTGTGGTCTCTTTCATATAGGTGCTATATAGATTCAATTGAATCTGTTCAAAAGTAATTCTTGCTGTTTGCCCTTAGGAATTTACCGTCACTTGAGAAACGTAGATTTGTTCTTGGGGTTTCCTTTTTAATCAAAGAAAGAAATGGTACTATTGACTCGCGCGCATTACTTGGTGAGATAAGCTTTAATGTCCCTAGCCGCTTCTCTAGGCAATTTCTACTGGTTAAGCTTAGTCAATGTAAATATAATTATGAGCTGTTTAATTCGTTCAGAGTTGTTTGCAAAAACCTGAATGATGTCTATCACTTATTCTCATTATCGGATTCTGTAAAGTTTATTAAAGCAACTTTGCTTGATATGCGCGATTTACCTTGGTCATACTTAAGCTAAGATTTCATTATTAATATCTCATTTTTTACTTAAAACAATATTGTGTTGTTAACGTGTTGGTTGCCAAGCTTTTGCCTATTTGCAATGGTTTAGGGGTTCAATTGCAACCTGGATCTCTTCTTGATGCTGTGTGTGCTTCTGCGCTAGCAGTGTACATGTTTTTTTTCTTTTTTCTTTCCTCCTTTTTTATTTATTTATACATGAGCTATTTCGCTTTGGTCATACAATTGCAACTCACTAATGGATCTCCCCAATCTGCAGTTGTGAACAAATTTTTACTATAAAGCACATTCTGTGCGACTGCCTTAACTTTTCCTTGACTAGAAGTACTGCATTTGGAACGATTACCCTTTGGACATTCTAAAATCGGCTTCAGAACAGAATACCAATTCAATATATCACTTTATTAAAACTACTAGCTTCAATATCTAATGTACATTTATATAAAGTAGAGCCGATAGCCTGTGTTGCTAGTGCTCAACGTCTTTTTTTTAGTCTAAGAATTTATTTCATTTCTCTAAAATTATAATAATAATAATATACATGAATTATTATTTTTAAGTTTTTAATTTATTTTTAAACCTACTTTGTTACTATTATTCTTTTTTTTATCCTCTTTTCTATTGTATATTTGTTTTAAAACAATTAGTATAAGATTTTCTATTAAGTTGCACTGAATTCGACTGCTATTTTCTTTACTTGAATTTGATGTAGAGATGGGTAAAATAAAATAAATAAACAATTTCATATAATTTTATTGTTGAACAGATTGATTTCACAAGGACATATTTCACCATCGAAGTGATCTTGCAATTGAATGATGCGGCAAAAAAATTTTTTATAGTTGACCATATGTTAGATCATGAGTTGAGGTGCAGAAAATAAAAAGTAACGCTTTAGGTTCATATTTCCACTGCATATGCCGATAACTACCACAGTGTTGCTTATGAAGTTAAGAACAGGAGGAGTTAGATCTATAAATGTCAGAGTACTGTTAAATACAATAAAATATATATATTTTGTAGAACAACAGAAAATATAAATATCTGTATAACTGCAACAAGTCATCCTCAGCTACAGATAATTCCAAAGATTATGGTAAATGTACCATAATTTCTTTTATTTCATTTTGCACTTCTGTTGGAGTTAGAAACAACGGATTGATTATTCCGCGGTAAGTGTCAATCATGGTGTCTAAAATACATGTTTGCATTATCTGCAATTTGTTTGCAAGGAAGGAAAGCTGCATGATTACTGGGTTGAATAGTTGAGTTAACTTAATCTGGTGGAACTCATTATGCAAAATATGTCCATGTCTATTGATCTCATGTATTTGTGACTGAAGATAATCAATGTTGAATTTGGTGGTTGTCAGACTTTGCCTTAAAAGATGCGTAGTAGAGTTGACGTTCGATTTCTTAAATATCCCATAGTATATGAATCACTTTCTTGTGGACTTGCGATTGCTGATTACATCTTATCAGCAAACTTAGATTGAAGTCCTCCCAAGAGCGAATGTGCGATGTGTCCAATGAAATTGATGGTACATTTTTCGGGTTAATGTTTTGTGAAGAAATCTGTTATCTAAATTCAAATTGACTTCGATTGATGTGAAGTAGTTGAAACATGCTATATTTAGATACGTTTTCTTTCAAAGTGTTTGCAAAGAGTCAGTTTGATGAATTAGCAGCACTGTATCAGTCCAGTAAGTTGACAGATCGTAGGAAACTAATAAATTGCATTGACTAGTAGCTGTTAATGCAACTACTTGTTCAAACTGGATCCACAGTTTTGATCCAAATTTTTGATTGTTTACTGGATTACTTCATGCGAACGGGAGTATTAGTAGCCTACCAAAAGTGTGAGTGTTAGTTTACTTCTTGTGAATTCTTTCCTTTTGGATTCATGTACAACATTTTTTTCTAAGCTGAATTGCGTTTTGTTGAAAGTAGATTCGGAATTATCATCAATAAGAAGGAATGCAAGGCGATGTATTGGAAGTTTGAGAATTCCCAATGCTGTTTTTATGTCAGCAAGTCGTATTGATCCGCCATTTTCTGGATAGGCATTTGCGATTCAATCTAGTGACCACTACAAGTTTTGTCTTCTTTGATGATTACTATGTGGAATAAAGAAATACGAATCTAGATGACATATATATATAGGAAAAAACCCAATAAAGAAATTTTACATATCCTAATAAACTTATTCGTAAGACTGATATTTTTTGTCTGAGAATAGCTAGCTGGCACATTCTGTCATAGGATTCGACACCAGTGCTGGTAAATATATTTTACAACCAGCAAAACTTATCGGACTTACTTATAGGAATGAAACCATCGAACAGTCTTCATCATCACTTCATCTTTGGAACATATTTGCGTTTTTGTGTTTGTACTATAAAATCTAAACAATAAGCAAATGATAAAGGGCACGGGTGTCGTTCAAAATAAATTGAGCCGTTAACACTTCCATTAACATAAGGCAGATTAATACTAGGGGTGCATTAATTCATTTCTCCAGTTTGTACTTTGAGGTCTCTAATAAGTGAAACCTTTCCACATAGACATATAAATGGATATATATCTTTGGCATCTTCAGATTATAACCACGCAACGATAGTTTGATATGGATATGCTTTACAAACTCGGGCTGAAGATATATCTACTATTTTATGATTATTATGTTTTGGTTGTCGAAAATATATTAAACATTTTGTCAGCTGACGCATTGAGGGAGATGAATTGGGACAATTTTTATGCTTCGGGAGAGATTTATAAGACCTCCAATATTCACTTAGCTATGAATGTTTAAAGCCTAACTGAAGACGCTAAGAGCCGTGCAAGTATTAGTGTCACAAGAAGCTTGAAGTTTCCTTCGTTTCCGCCGTGCCACTGATATAATCGTTTCATGAGATGCGTTAAAAGTTGGGCTTCAAATAGTTCTAAATATGGTAGACAGTACAACTCTTACTTTAGCTGCAACTATTCAAACACATGTTTCTTCAATTATTTTCTTCCCGATTACATACAATAGCACAATAAAGCTTGGCTAAAGCATCCGAAGACTTGAGAAATCAAATTTTATTTAGATTATATTCAATTCGTCGCGGCAGTCGAAAGATTTAATATGATTGAGGCCGCTTCTATACTTGATTCACTGATCCAAGTTGCCTGTTGCTGTAAATCCACCGTAGATTTATTAACCTACAACTGAACATTAAAGAAAAAGAAAGGGTTATAAGTTTACCACAATACGGCTCTTGAAAAGCGTATTGGCTGACCTAGGCTTGCACATACGCAAACTACCACTAACCGTCGATACGTGTCAGTATAAGCTAGTAATAAGAATGCTAAAATGGTCAGTGCAGAATTTTCTCTGATTATATCATAATGTGGAATCTCCTATGGAGATTCTACGTCCATGTTTCCTTAATTGTTTTTGACTATCTAAATGAAAGTGCGGCGTTTATGTCGCATGCGTGATGATCACAGAAATAATTATTTTGTTGGAAAATAGTACGTCTTATGTACTTATAAGCGTGATCTTACCCTAAATATTTACAACGCAATAACCTAAATATTAAAAAGCAACATAAATAAAATTAAAATCTATAACAGAAAAGGTAAGGTAGTACAGACCGTGCGTGTGTGTGGTAAGGGCGTCTAACGAACTGCATTCTTTTTATTTTACTGAGGCTGCCATGTCATCCTATAACGAAAGATTTTCTGTATAAACCATTTCAGTTGGTGGTGTAGGTATATCTTGTTTGTACACTGTATGTATTCCTAACAGAGCTATCGGTAATTCGTCGCTTTAACGATTTCCTTCTGCCATTGCTGTTTTCAGTTACTTGCAAAGCCAACTCGGGTTGTTAATAGCATGTCAACGACGTCCACATTCGGGGAGGTTCTGAAATGTTTGTGGGATGCCGTTGCTGTAATTTTTGTTGATTCTTTAGTGGGTAAATGGCGTGTTCTAATCAATATTGCGTTTAGATATTTGGGCCACATTTTAAGCCAGGATTTTTCTAATAAATCAGCTGTGAAGGTTGATCCAGAGAAAAACTGGAGTGCCTCGTAAGACTCGAGCTTTCTGCTTCCTATTTTGGAGTTAGATAATATTTTGTGCAACTCCTTGCTCTGGCTGAGATCATATCTCTTATTTTGAATTCAGTTTACTTATTTAGGGGTGAGTCCTGTACAAAATCGAGCGACGTGAGGATTATATCATGGGAAAATGTTACGACGTACTCATACAATTTTGAAATGTAGATGAATTAAATTAAATCTAAACTAAACTAGGATTAAACAATTAAAATTTTTTTTTACAAAATTAAATTAAGTTGGATTAAATTAAATTAAGACTAAACAATTGAAGTTTTCTTTTATAAAATTTGAAAACACCTTTGAAAAAAATTTGCTCTAGAAGTACCCTATTGCCATTTTAATTAAGTTAAACCCCTTCAATTTACTTTGGCAAGCCTCCATTTTGAATAAAATAACTTCAGAAAAATAAAAAAAAAAAAAAATATCTAATTGCCTACATTTCCAGAAGATCCAGAGTTTGGAGAAATTTGGGTTGGTATCATAAATTTACAATACAGATTTTGTAATAGAATACTTTCTCTATTAATTTTCATTTCTGATCTAACAGAAACAGTTTACTTACGTTTGATAGTGCTCACTTTTTTATTAATATTCCTAATATTTTGATAATATGTGAAGAAATAAAAGTTTCATTACATATTATTATGCGGATTTGTATATTATGTGTGCTGCTGTAACAATTTGTTAGTTTTAATAGTTCGTTTATATGCTCTGCGGAAAGTATATCAATTGTATTGTTTAATGTGTTTTGAGTTTATGTTAGTTGTGATGGATCTGGTATTAATTTGGGAATAATGTTGAATTTGGCCAGTAGTAATGCTTTTGCTTTGGTGTTTAGATGCTCTGTTAAGTGGCAATGTGTAATTTATTTGATATACTTGTTGAATTTCTATAACTGCGCGATTAAGTGAGTTTCGGGTTTGTGGCTGGATCCTCTGAATAGATTTTACGATGCTTTACTGTTTTGTGTTGATGTGTTCTGTTATTTTCTGGGATCTGGAGATCACATTGCTGTTGAGGATGATTTGATTGTTCAGTATAGTGTCAGTCATCTTATCTTGGTTGGCTAAGTCATTTATTTGCTGATTAATTTTTGCAGCGTCCGTGTAGCCCATATTTCCTGACAAGTCCTCTTTTTTTCTACTTTTGAGTGTCAAGAGACTTAGTTTTATTGTTAATTGTCTGAATTTTAGTATTGTTGTGTCTATTGCAGCTTTCACGAAGATTGTTGCCCTAAATTGCTGTATTATTTCCCTTGTTGCATCGATGTTTTTAGTGTATGCATCTAGGTTAATAATATGTTTTATGCGTTCATAGTTGGATATTATCTTTCCCATTCCTAACTTTATTGGAACGACTATCGTCGTAAGCTTAATGGGTAAACATTTTTTCTTTATGAGTACGTTATATTTTCGATTTATGTAATTTTTTGTCGTCAGCGACTATAAATATCATCCTATTGTTTCTTTTAACGATTTTCTTAGAAAACTTGGGTTTTAGTTTGTTTCTTTTTCACTCCTTTCTGCAAATGCTTTTGTTTACTATAAATGTTTCTGGTTTTTCCCTATTTCGATTTAGTTTTTTAATTCGTTTGTGCGTGTTGTTTGTCAGTTTTTCTTTTATTGTTTCGTAAAGCTGGCTGTGGAAATTATTTAACTTTTGTAATATTCATGTTCTATGTTATAATGTAGGCTGCTCCAAAGTATGGATGTTTTTCAGCAAAATAGTTAACTTTGCTCCAGAGTGCAGTTCTTGTTCATCTGAGGGCCTGAGTTCTTGTATATTTCATTGATAATTCTGAATATTTCTGTCATCATGGAGGGTAATCTTTCTACTGGTGAGTTACTGGTACTTTGTTAGCATGAGGTGTAGTGGATGCTTATATGTTTTGCTTTGCAAAAATCTCTTCAGATAGTTGCAGTTTTTTAGTGGTCCCATGTAGGCCTACAAAATGTTTGATGTTTTTTGAAACTGAATCCTGTTCCTGGATTTTAATAGATAAACTGCCGAGAATTTTGAGAATTTATCAATTAGGATAGCGATATTACACTTGTCAGTACAATATACGCTTATGCGCATCTAATGGTACCTAATGGTTTCGTTGGCGTTTCGGGTTCCAGGAACGTTGGTTTGGGTGGTTTTCTGTTGTACTTTGGAGTTTGAAAGGTATTGCAGAAGTTTAGGCATCGCGTGATTTTTCCTTTCATATTAGGGATATAATACTCGCGTTAGAGTTATTTTTCAATGGTTGAATAATTAGTCTCGGGTTCTGCTAATGCCCTACTAGTAGTGGTTTATCGGTGCCATGTGGGGGTTGTGATAACCGAGCGTCTACAATGAAATCATGGTTAAATCATGGTTTCGAGAAATCGTGGTATTAAAGTAGAATTGGTTAATAAATTCTTGCAATTTTCAATTGTTTTTAAGTATTTTAAGTCGTTTAAATAAATTTTCTTCTTTATTTTTTTAGAAAGGTATTTTATGAATTACGTGTAGTAACCTAATAATCGAAAAATGATTTTATTTCTTTTTGAGTCTTTTGGAAGCGAAATTTCTTCCGTCGGTGGAAATAATGCGACCTACAAATTTGCATTCTTTGTGCAGGAATTCAGACTTATCTGTTTGGATTTAGGATTATTTCTCGTAATTTTGTAAATACCTTCATAAAATTATTATGTGTTCTTGTAATAAAGTGGAATAAACTATGATATCGTATGAATATACCAGACAAACTGTTCCTATTAGCTGGCCTATGGGCATTTTTTAGACCGGTATATTTTGATTTAGTGGAAGCCGTTGGCTAAGTCCAGTGTGGAGAAATACATTCTTTTACCAAGTTTGCGTCGGTTATTTATTTAATTATTCATTCATACATAAAATTCAACTACAGAAAATTACAGTCGAATTCATTGCATTCATTGCAATTTTTTTCAAAACTAGTATACAATAGAAAAAAAAAGAATAAAAATAAGCAAGTAAGTTTAAAGTAAATTAAAAAGTTAAAAATAAAAATTCATGTTTAAAAAAACAAAAAGAGAGAAAAAAAAAAAAGAAAAAAAAGCATGTACACACCTAGCATAGAAGCGCACCCGCCACAAGAATGGATCCAGGTTGCAAGTGAACCCCTAAACCATTGCAAACATGCATAAGCTTGGCAACCAACATGTTAACAAGACAATATTGTTTTAAATAAAAAATGAGATATTAATTATGAAATCTTAGCTTAAGTATGACCAAGGTAAATCGCGCATACCAAGCAAAGTTGCTTTAATAGACTTTACAGAATCCGATAATGAGAATAAGTAATAGACATCATTCAGCTTTCTGCAAACAACTCTGAGCGGGTTAAACAGCTCATAATTGTATTTACATTGACTAAGCTTAATCAAGATAAAGTGTCTAGAGAAGCGGTTAGCGACATTAAAGCTTTTCTTACTAATTAATGCGACCAACTCTTTCTTTGATTAAAAAAGAAATCCCAAGAACAAATCTATGCTTCTCAGGTGACGGTGAGGGTAATAGAAGCAACCTATTTTCATGAAGAGGGTCGAAGAGGGGGAATGGGGTCCCAACCCAAATTTCTAAGGGCAAACAGCAAGAATTGCTTTTGAACAGATTCAATTGATTCTACATAGCACTTATATGAAAGAGACCACACAACGGAGTCATTCTCAAGTATAGGTCTAACCAAACACATGTACAACCTTTTATACCTTGTAATATAAGGATCGCCAAGCTCTTTGGATCACCTCTCTGTAAAACCAAGCGCTAACGTAGCTTTGCTTAACGAGGGCTCAATATGCAAGTTAAAACGTAACCTATGGTCAAATAGAACGCCTAAATCTGTAAAAGAATCGACGTCCTCCAACTTGTGCGAATCAATGAAATACTGAGTAAGGAACGACTTCCTTCTTGAGAAAGAAGACTTCTTACATTTCTTTAGATTTAGTTTCAGAAGATTCAAAGAGCACCATCCAACCGAATTATTCAAGTCATTTTGAAGCTGATGTGATTGCGATTCTACGGAGAAAGAAGAAAAGAGTTTCACATCATCAGCATACATTAAGATCTGGCTGGAATTAATCACCGATGGGAGATCATTAATGGATAAATTAGATAAAATGGGACCTAAGCGGCTGCCTTGAGGTACGCCAGACGTCACGAGGAATTCATTCGCAGTAATGAAGTTAAACAAAACGCTGAATGATCTATTGCGCAGATAAGAGCTTAACCATTTCAATAAATAGAAAGGGAAGCCAGAGGGTTGGAGTTTAAAGATAAGTAAGTTATGGTAAACAAAATCAAATGCTTTGCATAAATCAGTATATATTACAGTGGCGAGAGCCATTAGAAAAAGCCTTGAAAATATGACAGGTAAACTCTAACAAGTTGGTGACTGTAGATCGCCCTTTCCGAAAGCCGTGCTGGTGCGGAGAAATATACGAATTAATGGCAAAGGCCACATGCTGAGTCACAATTCGTTGGAACAACTTGGGCAAGACACTCAACTTGGCTATGCTCCTGTAGTTCTGAACAAATTGTCTACTTCCACTTTTGTGGATAGGAATAAGGAAACTACTCTTCCAACACGAAGGGAAAACACCTAAATTCAAGGACAGGTTAAAAATCTTTGAGATCACACCACATAACTCGACATCGCAAGATTTAAGTACACATGATGGAATTCCATCACGTCCAGGCGCACAACTGTATTTTAAAGAACTCAACCCTTTAGAAACCTCAGCTTCCGAAATAACCAAGTTAGGAATTCAAACCGAGTTAGCTATAGGATATGGGTAGTTTGCTGATAAATCGAAGTTAGCAACCGAAAAGTTTCATCGGAAATACTTAGCAAACAGATGTGAGATTTCAAAATCATCCGAGAAATCAGAGCCATTAAAAGAAACATGAGAGGGGTATGTGGAAACTTTCCTTTTGAGTTAACAAATTTAAAAAAGTATTTGGGATTAGCAAACAGAGAGGATTTAATGAACTGAAGGTATCTGCAGTAATAATGGTGGTTGAGGGAGTTAAATCTATGCCTCGCCATCGAGTAAGCGAAATAGTCGAGCGCAGAGCCACTTTTCGAATATTTTTTGAATAGCGTGTTTTTTCTATTCTTGTAATATTTACTTGTCTTATTAAACCAGGGGAGAAACCTGCTTCGAGGTCGACACTGCTTGATCGGAACAGATGTAGCAATAGCTAGATTTAATGTATTGTAGAACGATGACATTAAGCTTTCAGTACTTCCGGTTGAGAAATCAAGCTTCATATGTGAAAGACGATGTTTTAGCAATACAATATTGATTTTATGAAAATCATAATACTTATTTAAAAAAGTTTGATTTGGCACATTAAGGCAGCTCAACGAACCATCATTCATATGATGAAAGGAAATGCACATTGATGAATGATAAGGATCCTCATGTAAACTAAAAGGTGGACAACGATTTACGTTAATCTCGGGAAAATCGGCAAAGCAGAGATCAAGCAGTCTACGATTACAATTAGGGGTACGATTATATTGACCCAAATTATGATCAAACAATTCACTAAAGAACACAACAGCCCTATCAGATGTTGAAGTAGGAACCAAACAGCCAGAATTATCAGTGCTACACCAAGTGACTTGAGGCAAGTTGAAGTCACCCTATGCAACGACCAAATCGTTAAGTCTAGATCGCTTGGCCACTTCGCAAATGAGGGCAGCGTGTTTCCTGTATATGGAGATATAGTAATTTGGGGGAATATAGGAGCAGGTTATAAATAGATGTTTATCAGGAATATTCGCACGAATAGCCATAAATTCAGCGTCAGGAGAAGTGGGAAATTCTATTGAATTGGACCGGACCTACGCAATTAATACACCACCATCAATGCGATTCACTCGATCATTTCTAAACACTTAGAAAGAATTATGAAGATGTTCCGACGAATGAAGATCGGGTTTTAGCCAAGTTTCAGTAAACGCCAAACAGAAAAATTCCGTGCTCACTGAATTTAGAAAAGTGGAACGAATTTTCGAATTTAGGCCCCTAACATTTTGATAAATGAGAGATAGTGGGCCTGAAGACACAATTAATTTTTTGAAGGGGACAAGACTATTGCCTTGGTATTACGGGGACGATCTCGAGGGATAAATTCCTTAATTAAGGATCCTACTGGCCGCAGTGGTTTGTTTAACAACATATCACTGTTTTCAGTCGGAACTAATATTTTAAAAGAGGAGATTGCCCTAGCTTGAGAAGGAGCCATTTTGAAGATGCTAACACGCTTTAAGTTGACTGATGGGACTTTCGGCGCCAGGTAACCTTTTATGTTATCCACCGATGTTTCAGGTGTCAGTCTTGACACAAATATTGCTTTTCTGGGAGGAACTGCCGTCAAGCAAATGTCATTATTTGGAACAGGAGGGGGGTTCACGGTAGGAGAGTTTCGAGTTGGGGAGAATATAGATGGGGTTATCGCCCTTGTACCGGCAGCTTATGAGACTTGCCCAGTCTGGTGACTAGCATTCACACGCGAACAGCCTGGAGGAGAGGATGATTTATTTTTCTCTTCATTACTTTTAGGCGATGGCGATGGCGATGGCGCTTGATTAGAGTGAGTGGCGGCTCTGGGTGGAGATACCCTTGCCACTTCAGCGTAGCTTAAAACCGACGGACTTGCCGGTTTGTTTGTAACTATTTTATTGCCAACCGACTCAGCTATATCGGAAACATTACTGTTCATTTTAGAGTTAGAGGGAGTAATAACTTGTACCAACGAATCAGATTTGGAGAAAGCCAGAGGTGACGTCCCACAGGCTACGCTACGAGTAGAAGATGAGTGTCCAATAAAACGACACTCATCAAATCTAGACTTAATGAGCTCAAACTTTTCCCACAAGGAGCCGAAATTTCTACTCAATTCCGAGAAACCATTACGCGTCTCCGTGAAAAGTTTATAAAAATCAATGTCCCGCTGCCTACAGTAAGGACATAACCATCTTATGCCTTTAGACGGGTCAGCGACTGCGTCAGCAGCACCGCCGAGAATACCGGCACACTTTGCATGACCAAAGCGCTCGCAGAGCGAACAAGAAACGAATCTATCAGATTCCGGGCCCGTTTTCGCCCGACAAGGTGTATATAAACACTCCATGTCCAAGACGGTTGTGGATTATGAAGAACAAACAGACAAATTGCAAAAAAAAATCCTCAACATAAAAATTTATCAACCAATTTGTGCAAAACTTCTCTGTTACGTTGACACTGTAACAAGAGACAAAAAGCAAAACAAACTACTAACACTGAAAAAAATAAACAGAGAAAAAGAGAGAAAACAAAGAAAAAGAGAGATTTATATCAGAGCTCAAAATTTTTGTTTGCAAAAAACCAAGGATTCAAAGCGTAAAGAAAAAATACTTTCTTTAATTTGAATTCAATCACTTTCTTCTCAAAGTATATTATAAATTCACACATTATAAGGCAAAATAGCCACGAAATTCAACAAAAAATTCAATATTAATTGCCGAAAACAAAATATAAACGACTATACCGCGCGACAGAGTTGCCAATATATAAACAAAAAAAAAAAAAAAAAACGAAACGAAAAAATAATTTCAAACATTCTTAAGAAGTTCACCCGAACTCAAAGGCGATATAAAAATTATAGGAAAATTACAACAAAAAGTGCTAACAGTCAATTCGATATAGAAGACGAGAAGAATAACGAGCAGAGACTAATCGATAGAAGAATTATAAATGTTTTATACAAATACAAATTTTTCAAGAAAACGGGATAATAATTCCCTAAATGAAGAGGAGGAGCTTAAAAACTTTGATGGTTTTAGTGATCTAAACGAGGATACCGTGTCAGTATCGAAAGTTGCCGCTAATGTAGATGAAATTATTCATAAGTTTAATGATGTTAACGATCTGAAGGTTAATTTCACCGATAAAGTAATGCATAGCGGAGGGAGCAATAATAACAAGAGCAGCGGCGGCAGCAGCAGCTGCTGGGTTAGCAGCAAACTCATTAGCAGTTAAAGGGAAATCATTGCCATCAGTAGCAGCATCAGCAGCAACAACCACAGAAACATTAGTAATAGCACCTGCAACGTACCCATCATCATCAGTCTCTAAAGCAACTAAAGCCACCCCATCTACATTATGTCCCAGCGTCATTGAAATTATAATAACCACTCAAACGGTAGACAACAGCAGTAGTGTTGGGATTGTAACAGCAACAGTACATTCCATTTGTAATTCTTCGAAGTCTTTTCTTAACGGGAAGGGTCGTGGCCGATGCGCTGTCACGGCCGCCACTCAAAGAGTTCAACCGTGTTGTGACTTAGCCCAAACCATCTGTAGCATGCCAATGGTTATATAGCAAGATTCGAGGGATACAGGTATAACCGCAGAAGTTCCCCGACTTTGCCATTATAAACGGACGGTTATTCCGCCGAGTAGTATGGAAGAGGGAGAAGCGGCATGAAAACTGTGGGTGTCAACACCCATGAGTGTCGACATTTCGCAGAACAATCATGACGAACGCACAGCGGGGCATCTCAGCATACGAAAGACGGTGCAGCGCGTCTGCAGCCGACATTACTGGCCCGGGATGCAAACTGCTTGAGCTGCCAACAATACAAACCGGTCCAGCAGAAGTGGGACGGAAATATGTTAACGGTCCTGCCAGAAGAGCCTTTGTCCACAGTCCGCTCAGGTTTCGTTGGACCAATACCGCAGACGAAGGCGGGCCACACGATGCTCCTAATGTTCGTAGACCAGTTCTCCAAATTAATAGGATTAGTCTCGCTCAAGCGAGCCACCGCTGCCGCACTGATACAGGTCTTCCGAGAGCGGATTCTCAGCACATTTGGCAGACCAAGAGAAATCGTCACTGATAACGGGGTGCAATTCCCAGTTCCAGAATTATCTAGTACAGATCGGAGTCAAGCACCGGATCACTGCACCATATACACGGAGGGGGGAGTACTAGACTAATGTAAGTTAAGAATTAGGATAAAATAAAGACAAATCCGAACAAACTGAAACTAATTAGCTTAAGTTGAAGTTGAAGTCAAGTTTTGTCTACAGAAGGGATAAGTGAGTTAGTTTTGTTTAGGCTGGCGAGAGTTAAGTTTAGGCTACGACGAATTTAGTTTACGGTGCTGAACACAGCATTTCAAAGAAAATTCAATTTCTCACGACTACGCTTTGAGCTAGCAAAGCGAATAGTAGTTTGGACACAGATTAAATCAAAATACGAAATACACCATAAGAAACAACATGATATAAATAAATAAACAAACATTATTTAAAATAAACGATCATTTTTTTTTAACTGAATTTCGATCACGTAACTATTGCAAATAATAGTTTGGAAAACCTATTTTCCTTTAATTATAAAACCCTGTTGAAATTATTAAAAATAAAAAATATCAAAAGAGAAATTCTTTTGAAACAAAGCCTGGAGCCGCTGAGCTTACTCCTGCACCAAGTATGCGCTAAAGGTCTCACAATATGTTATCCTTGACAGATTTGTAAGCAAAACTATACTCTCTGTGTCGGGTTTGATAAGTACTTTATGTCATGAAAATATGGAAGGGTATTTGATTAAATACACGCCAATGAAATAATACGAATATATTAAAATGCTATTTGGTTTCAAATCCTCTTTCTAGGTTTGCACATTTTGTGAATCAGGTTATTAGTAATATGATTTGAGACCGAAGTTTGACTAGTTACGTAGCCCATTTACAGATAGCAATTGGGGGTGCCGACACTTAACTGGCAATTTTAGAAATCGCAGGTTTACTACACAGTTTCAAGGTTTATTTCATCAGGATTAATCTTATGTGGCGACCTTTTAACATTGCCTTTAACGGGCGCCTATTTACTGCTTAGCAGCGACGATGCATTCTTATGTGTAAGGATTAATTGTCTGTGATCTATAATGACGGTGAATTTCTTGCCATATACGTACTGTCGAAAAGATGATACTCTACTATATAGCAAGTAATTCATTTTCGATGATTGTTAAACTTTTTTAATGTAAGTTACTGATTTGCTTGCATAGGTAAGGCATTACCTATTTCCCCTCGAGAAAGTATAGCATTTAGAGCTATTTAAAAAGCATTAGTAATAATAGTGAAAGGTTTATCAATATCTAGATATCGGAGAATTGGGGATTCAAATTCTGTGTAACATTTTTGTGATCAGAGGAACTTAGCGGTTTTGTTTATTAAAGCATTTAAAGAGGTAGCAATTTCAGCAACCTGTTCAGTTAAAATTGTTTAATAATTGCAGAAAGCTACAAAGTGTCTAACGTCATCTAATTTTATATTATACCGCGCGAGTATTTGAAATATGGCCTATGCCGTCTGCGTAGAAGAAAGATTCTGGTTGTAATCCAGAAAATGGGTACACTAGGTGGTACATTAGAAGATATATTGAGACGAAAAGGTTGTTTTACAAATTAGTGGTGACCTTTATTGGTCGAAAATGCTGTTAGTGGTGTCGAGTCATCACTTTCTTTCATTTGATGAAAGGAATTGGTAATTTCTAGAGTGCTGCAGTATTTCGTTTTGCCTAACCTTTCCAGTATATCTTGTATTTGTATGCAAATATGTCATTGACAATTTTGGCGTTAAGTCTTTGGTCATCGATGATTAATTTTTATTGTTTTACATTATTACTTTCCTTTTTGGAGAAAAGAAATAATTGTGAGTTATAAGGGCTGACCGATGGTTCTATAATTCTGGTTAGTAGTAATTTTTTGACTTCGTTGTTCATTTCGTCAGTTTGCGGATGAGTAATCTATAATTTCTGGTGTTTTGTAGTGTAAATCAATGCGTTGCTTGTAAAAATTATTTTTTTTAATGCACGTTGTAAATGAAGTGTTTGGAAGAGAGGCAAACTTGATAAAACACGTAATCCCGAATGGCACACGTACCGTACTCAGAGACGCATGGCACTACGTGAGTGTGTCTTGTAAGGGTCTTCTGTAGATACCTGGTGAAACCTAGAAGTCCTCCCTTCGAGATACAAGGGCTAAAAAGAGAAAAGAAACCACAAAAATTTCAATGAAACCATATCCTAAAGGACGCGCAATTTTCGAACCCACAGAGGAAATTGTTGATGTTTCCACGCCTGCGAACAGCTGAGTGAGTAGCAACATACCCACAGTTAGAGTTTTCGAGGACACCTTTTGTGAAAGGCCCACTTTCTCCTATGTCTGTGGGATGCGAGAGCTGTGGACCAAACGTTTCTAAAAGTACCAGTTTTAGGGACCAAAGTCTCATTAAAAAATCTTTTTCGTGTAACGGATGCAATGGGTCGCGTTAACACATATCGCCGCAACCAGATAGGATAAGGCCGTGTAAACTCCAACAGGGCGCAAATGTTTTGGTCCACCAACTAACTAGACTTTACAAAGCTAACCTTCTAACTGATATGTACCCCGGGAAGGGAACAAGGCCAAAGGTGCTTTTATACCGAAAAGAGTGAGGAGGGGGGAGGGGATTGAGAACCTGACGGAATCATACAAAATCATTTACCGGAGTTACTTTCTTCTTAAAATAATGGAGAAAACTTTAGAGGACTTTATTGGGCGGATAAGGGAGGAAGGACCCTACACAAATAACAGTTTACCTGTCGAAAGAGGAAAATCGATCACGGCGGGAATTTACCAGCTGACCGGCGAGAGAGCAACAAAGCCCAAGCCTTCTCTAATACGTCGTACACGGGTATAAAGAGAGTCCTAAAAAATAAAAATATTTCAGATTTGATTATAAATTGGATAACCAACATTCTGAATTCCAAGCTCGTAATCTTGGATCTAGTAGGCACGTCCTCAACTGCCAGGGCCAATAGAGATCGGCCTTAACGAAGCGTGCTCTCAGCTCTCTTCTGGACCATAGTCATAGATGAGCTGCTGGTGAAACTAAACGAGTTGGTATTCAAAACGCTGCGTTATGCAGACAATCTACCAATTTCCGTAGTGGGCCGGCATGAACGAACACTTATTGAATACAAAGGGACCTGAACTGAACCCACCTTGTTGTGCCAGTATGAGGGACTGAACATTAATCATCAAAAAAACGGTCCTGGCCCAAAATGATTTACTGGTCTTAGAGCACGATAATCCTTCCTACGCAGCTCGGGCCTGATATGCTAGGGTAAAGCAAAAAACGGTGACGGGGATACTAAAACAAATCCAACGTTTCGCCTGCATTGGCATGACTGGTGCGATGGGCTCTGCTTCTTGAGTGCCTTAAAAGAGCTATTAACTGGATATCAACTATCAACGAATTAAAATCAGGAAATTATAGAGGCCGCGTAGTGGTATTGAAAAATTTTATGCACTGATCCTTTCTCAAGATTCCGGGCCACAGCGTTGCGAAACTAGTGTTGTCTCATCGTTTATACAAAGGGGCATGATCCCTCCACATTAGAAGCAGAAGTTTATGCAGCCGTCGCATGTGCCTACGAATGCTTAAGGAGACAATGACGGGGAGACCTGGTCTGCATTTACTCCTACAATCAAGTCGCCATAAGGCGCTTAAAGGGCAAGCAATAACATCTAGGCTTATTTTGGATTCTCTTCGAAAATTACATGAGTAAGTAAGCATGAATGACTTGCACCTAATATAAGTGCACGGCCATTCAGGAGTTGATGGTAACGAAAGGGCTGACTATGTAGCCCGAGAAGTGGCACGAGAGATCATTATAGGTCCTCAAAAAAAAAATCAATCAGATCATTATAGGTCCTCAAAGAAAATCAGACTGCTATTGGAAGCAGTAAGCAGAACAACGGAAAATCTTCCGTTATAGGACGAAACCTGTTGTAACTAAGAAGGAGCGAACTACACCTTGTTACCGCCAGCTGAAAAACGTGGGTATCTAAGATACCTATTCATGAAGATTGTGGCGAAGGTTGAGTGAGACGTGCTATCACATTGTATGTGAACGCCGGGCATGGTATGATAAGTGGTAAAGAAAGCGTAAAGTCACGTTAACGTATTACATCATGCATAATATAAACAACAGTAAAAAAGTAATGTTAAATTCTTGTATTTTATATATTTATATATCAACATATGAATATACGTATAAAGAATGTATAGTGTTTTAAAATGAAATCTTTTTTTTTTTCCTGAAATTAAAACCGAATTTTTTAATTTTCACAAAATTTTTTATTTCGTTACAGTTCAATTTGACACTGCGGAAGATGTTCCGGTTCGTTTTTCCTCACTAAATCGTCTCAATTGCGTGACCTTTAACGAAACTTTAACCTCATTGTCAAAATAAGTCTACCTTAATTCAGGAAATCAAAAATTGGCTCCCATAATTATCATATTGCCCCAAAATTAAGGAATAAAATATTTAGATGTATATAGGCAAACACATGCATGTATGTAGATCAACTCAGTATCGGTCTTGTCAGACTATGCTTGCTTTTCCGGATTATGAAACATTCCTTGCTTTACTTGTGGAAATAAATGTGGTTTCTTGTACGCTTCCAGTCACTTCAATAAATATCAGGAATATTCCAATCATCGTTTATTGTATAATGACGTGTCACGAGAATCTCAACAAAAAGTTACTTTTCCCCGGGAACACTGAATTTCCTATAGAACTGCACTTTTGTGTTGCCATTAAAACCTCTCCAAAACCCCTCCGCGAAAAATGTTTTTAATCAAAAATCGTCACCCGCCAGACATTGATAGTTTCCAGACGCTTTAAGTCCAAAGTGAGAGCAAAACGAATCATCGGAGGCATGTAGATTCTTCTTATGCATTCACTCACACTAAAATTGGCAAAAGTTTCTTTAGAAAGCAAAACTTTTGCAGAAATCCACATTTACCAATATATATATTTTATTTTATTTTCTTGACAAATGTATAAAATAGTTTATTTACAAATTTTCGGGTAAAGTAAGAGGATTTTAAGCTCCTCGCCAACTTCTATTTCTTAAAACATTACTTTCCCCTCTCTTGATTTTCTTTTACTGCCTAATAACATAATATGGGCAAAGGAACCAATCCGCCTGACGTGTGCATATTTCTTAACATTCCTTGATTATTTAATAACAAGTTTTACTTACCTCTTGTTTTCTATTGTCTAGTAAAATGGATAAGCCCTGTTGGCGATAGGATATATTGTTCTTATGATGTGATGAGTTTTTATTATTTCTCGCCCCTTTACGCTTTATCCAAGATAACGATAGTATATGAAGACTTATGGAAATTTTAATGGTACACAGTTGATTAGAAGCTTTGGCGAGTAAGGGTAGTTAATTAAACAATTGGAGTAAAAAGTAAAAAATAATTAATATACCTATTTTTCACAACTTTGAAATTTTTTGATTTGGATCAGCTATTTGCAAGTAAGTAATTTTGTTTAAAATTTATCTTATATTCAATTTACAGTTAGTTTCTCTTACAATATCTGCTCCAAACAACCAATACTAACTCAGAAAAAAACAATGCTAATGCAAAGTATAAGCAATTTTACTTACGGCTGATTTGACAATTTTTAGAGAGCGTTCTTCGTACCTCGTATGCATCCATATAGCAAAAGAGGTTGCAAATCGTAAATAAAATCTAGTCACAGCCATGTGTAGTCAGTGTCCTTATTTCTGCTTTATCATTCAGCGTAAATGATAGCATGAAAGTGGCTACAAAACTCATGCATGAACCAAAAGAAATATACATAGTCTATGAGACTATGGTAAACATGTATAAAATAAAGTGTTGAAGCTTTTCGTACACTGTTTATAGAATAAGTCGTTAAAGCTTACCACACTTAGGATATAATGTGAAGACGTTTAAGCTAAGCTAGCGAAAATTTGCTATACAATTAGGACGCCTGCAAAATGTCTGTTTAAATTACTTTTTAAATTTTGGTGTATTCTTTAAGGTACACTTCTAACATAATTTTTGTTATATTTCTAAAGCACACTTTTCTTATCCCAGTTGCTTTTCTTTCCTTTTTTTATAATTTCTCTCACCGCACAATATTTGAACAATATTGTGTAGCGTACCTTAAGCGCTCGAAATTGAAAATTGCCCTATAAGTGTACTCACCTTGCCAGTCAAGATCAAACAAAACAATCTTCTTTTCAATTCATAATAAAAATTTAATAAAACTAAGTTAATTTAACGTTAAAAAAAAGAATAATATATTTTAAAAAAATATTTAAATTAATAAAAGTTAAAAATTTCAAATTACTAAATTCAATTAAATTAATTATTTAGTATCAATAGTTCAATTTAGATAATAAAAGTTTAATGAAACTCACAGAATAAGGTGTAGGAATACCGTTAACAATACAGTAACAATGTAATACTAAATTTAATGATCAACTGTTTTCTCTAATAATTCAATCGAGCGACACCAAATAAGCAGCAATAGCCAAATCATCAAATATTTGCTTTATACGCAATGCTCTTTTCTCTTAGCCAAAATTTTAACGTGTGAATCTACGTTTTAAATTAAGGCATTTGAAGGATTTTCTATCTTTTACCTCTTGCGTACCAGAACCAAAAAATAAAGTATTTTAATTCACATGGAGACATCTTTGACATTCCGTTGTTACTGCCAATTAAATATTTTATTTCAATAATCCACCATATATCCACGTCGACATTTGTTTAACAAAATTTGGCCAATTATTTTGTCTGTCAAAATTTTAAATATATAAATAAATTACTGAATAAAAAAATCTCATTTTCCGCCTTCCAAATCGACACACTCGAATGCAAAAAAAAGTCTTGAAAATAAAAACTGAGTCCTTGCTTTTCGAAAATGAAACAAAAATATGAAGAAAAATTTTTGATTTATTAAAATAATATTTGTTTTAAATTTCTTTGTCTTAAAGAACTCACTTCTTGTTCGGCTTATTGTAAAGCTATATCAACACAGCACTCTCCCAAAAAATTCTTTGCTGTGTCAAGTCTGAGTTTGGCAATGGCTTATTGAGTACAGTGTGTGTCTCACAAAAACGATTGATTGAGGTTTGCTTAGCGGTATTTCTATCTATATCTATCTTTATCTCACACTGATTTTTTCATTTTACCTTTTGTCCGCCGTTGCCAAATCGATTCTGTTACAGTCCAATCATACCACAGTCCTTCCTCCCTAGTAGAGGAAGCATTTGAAATTTACTTAGGGGCTATTGCTAGACAAGATCATAATTCCCTGAATGCAAGTTTCTATTCAATTTTTTTTAGTCAATGTGTGGCAAGCTTCTTACGGGTTATTACGTTGCTGGGGTATGCCTCAGAAGTTTCCAACGGTTCGAAGCGAAAAATTTATTGATAAAAGTTTTAGGTACAGCGCCTAGTTTTATTTGTTGACGGAACTTAATAGGATAATATGTAACCTTATGATGTTATTATTTCTAAGGAAGTGCTAAGGAGTGTACAGGATTGCAGACTTGTGATGTGTTGGATATGTGATCATCTCTCGAGAGTTACAAAGATCAGAATTTTGTACTGAAACCTACCATTCATCAAATATTCCCTTTCATAGATATCTGTTAGTCCTCTTCTTCGAAGAAAAAATATTTTTATCGTTGTTGACTTTCAAACTTTCCAAATTTCCTCGACTTCCTGAAGGAATTGCGTCTTCTGTTTCCCGCTTTTATGCTAGTTTGTTATGTCTTCCTCTTACACATATTTTTAGCATATTGCAATATGTTTAATATAATGTTGACGTTACGCTGGCATAACAACCCAATGTGTTCTTATCACAAATCAAAGGCACCACTTTAATCTTATTGCTCGTCGATTATGTTCGTTAGCACATATATTTATTTATGTGGTTCACTTTTCATTGTAGTCGTTTTTATTTCGAAAATTTTTTAGCTCACATTTGATTCAATCTTCGTTTATTTGTAACCATTGGAATTGCTCCTGACATTATACAACGTTTAAGCAAAATTATGTTCCAACAATAAAAATGTTCGCAAATGTGAGCAGCAAAATTATAAGTAAAAGCGTAATGATTGATTATTTAACATCTTTTCAAATTTATTTTGTCCTCTGGTGTTTAATTTCCACTACGTCTTCAAATATTGTCTCTTGTTATTGTTGTGTTTAGATATTAGCTGTTTTTTCGCCAAAAGATTGAGAAAGAAATTTACAAGTTGCAATCTATTCGTGTGCCTTACTTGATTTGAGTTATAAAACTGTCTCAGCGAATTATTTTCCTACAATCCTTGCATACTAACAAAACGTTACCAACGTACGAATCCATTACATTTGGTATGCTTGCATGTCATAAGCCGAAAGTGGGTAAGCAAAAAGTACGGAATTCCTTCTTTTTGAACAGCCTTACCAATTTTATTTATCTATCAATATATTTGAAAAAAGGTTGCTTTCCATCGGTTTGGAAGACAAATTTTATTTTATTACTTTAAAAAAGTGGTCCAGAAATTGCACTGAGAACTACGGGGGTTTCGCCAAACTTAGTGTATTGGCTAAACTATTTGAATCACATCAAATAGGCTGATTCTTCTTCTAGGATCTGTTACATCGCCCTGTTCACATGATTATTTAGTCGAATTTATAAGGCACTTTCCGATCAGAAACAAGCAGATGGTATCTTCACGGACGTTTCCAAGGCGTTCGATAGAAAGGACAAGAGTTTTTAGTGCATAAATTACATCGTCTTTGTTTTATAAATACTATGATTACATGGTTTAATAGCTATTTCATTGGTCCCATTTTTCGAGTGTTTTTTAATTTTTGACAATTTAGAGAATTTTCCGTCTTTTTAGACATTTTTCAGGGCAAATATCTTATGGTCATACAATGGTCACTAGCGGCCCTGTAAATGACAGCATATTTGCAGCAGCCTCCGTTTCATCGTCCCTGAAAACATCTCACCATGGAACAGACAGTTGAAGTAAATGAGAGAAAATATCTGACACAAATTTGGCGTGGACCGCCGTTAGTGAAAAAAGATGTGAAACTTCCATGTTTTTAAAAACGGGTGGGTTGGACGCGTACGGGTGGCTGCGCGAGTTATGTGCTCTGGTTTTGCCAAGAGTAAACAGAAGAAGACTTGTAATGGTGTGGTCTGCTTGTGTAAAGAGGCTGACCAGGCAATGTAAATTTGATCAACAATTAAACACATTTTTTTTAAACAAGCTTGTGATTGGTGTAGATGGCAAAATTTTGTGAACATTAGTGTGAAGAAGATGCAAATTTGACCATTCAAGTTTCACTAAAAACACTTTCGCCATGCAAGCAAGTATTATATTCCATCACAATGTTTCATTAGAAAGTGAGGGTAGTTGCATACAACAACAAACAACAACAGAGTAGCTATGGATATCAAAAGCAAATGGATGACTGTGCTGTAAGTGATCTGAAGTTCAGGGTTAAAAAGAGGTGTAAGCATTTCAACTGGGAAAACCATAGGAGCGATGAGTATTTATATAAAAATACACACATGCTCTAAGGAAGATCGCTTAGCCAATGTATGTCTAAGCAAATAAGTCAGTTTGATCAAAAAAAAGAAAAATAAGACGAATAATAATCTAAATGCAGAGCCGACTGAAAAATCCGCTTTGGTAAAATGTTTAAAAATGAACCCAGTTTGTATATTTATTTATTTTTTTTTTTTCATTTATTACTATTGTGTAATATAAAAAGCCCTTTATGGCCAAAATGCATATTAAAATTAAACATATTAATGTTTTTTTTTATATATAGCAAGTCTGAACCTATATAATAACACATATAACACTGTTGCTTTGTTAGCAGCTCCAATCTATAAAATTGATTACCTAGAAAGTTTAGCAACTAGAAACGCGCTCCATTGCCCAAAGTCAACAATGGATACAATAAAATTAGACTTAAGTTCTATTGTAAGGTTGAATGGGTTTTTCTTGTACACGGGTGTAGAGTAGGATAATTGTCATAGTTCATTGGATAGATGGTACCACGATTGAGCAACCGTACTCAGCAACGTTTTGTCAAAGACTGAATTATTTATTAAGGAAATAAATGTTTGTGCACTCCTTAAAAGACGTAAAAAGTTAAATCCTTGAGCCAAAAACTGCGATGTATCATTCTTAATTATTTCATAAAAGCTCAAAATATCTTATAGCCAGAAAATTATCAAAAGAACATTCTAAGACTAACATGCTGCGATATGTGATTGCAACGTCGATTTCCATATTTGCCAGAGGCAGGATTATGTTGTCTTACATCAAACACAAGCCCAGCAATCTTATTCACTCATAGCTTAATTCCATGAATTTTACCTGCTATCGTACAAAAAGGTACTTCCATACAATTAGATATCTGCGAAATCATCAGAACATGGTCCACTTTACACCTAACATGATAAGTCACATACATATTGAAGTAGTACAGCCGTCAAAGAGTAAAACAAACTTTTGAACTTATGTCATCCATGTGATGTGAACAATCAACTTTCCTGTCAATAAATACACCTAACATTTTTAATTTATCTAAAGATTCTAATTCACTTTCCCCCAATTGAATTCTCATAATTCCGAAATCCATAGTTTCTTTTTGCCTTGTCCCTATAGCTGCAAAATATATGCCACTTATGAGAGTCTTCAAGATAAGCCTTATATGCCATATCCCTAAGAGATCTTGAATGTAGTGCACCTGTAAATTTCATCCACTCCGTCAATTTGCGCTTAATTTTAAATCGAGATAAGGGATGTGGGGAAAACCTTTTATTTACCGGATCATATAAATCATTATTAAAGCCCCCCAATATAATTATGTTGTTGTGTCTCCAAACCTCTCACCATCCATCAATTCAAAGATGTCAATGTCCTTCTTGATAAGGAAACAACGCCCACTAGTGCCACCATCCCTTTTCTATTCACCTTAATAAAAACCATTTCACATGGAAAATTTGCGTCTATCAAAGTAATTCTATATTGAATGGCCTGCGAAAGGAAGATTCCTTCTCCTCCACTACATCCTCGAGGGCGATTATTTCGACAGAAGACATATTCAGGGATGTGAACTGCCCCATCCGGTACCTCGGATTTAGCACAGCCTCAGTTACTGCAAAAATGTCTAAGATGGAATTTTTACCGAGAATACCACAAGTTTTATACTTTGAACATAACATTATTATTATTATTATTATTATTATTATAAATTTTTAGCCAGAGAATAAATTCTAAGACTAAAGTGTTGAAGCACTAGCATCTAAGGCTTTCGGCTTTATTAAAAACTCTACCGCACTTGAGATTCGAACCCACGACCATTGAGTTGCGGTCGAGACTCTTGACTACTCGGCTACTCAGGCGGATTTGAGCATAGCAATCACCGATTTTGAAGTTAGACGTCAAATGCATATTAGTCTGTCTTACCGACAACCGGATTAAGGCTGATGTTAACGGATGACATATTTTTGTATTACAGAGTACATACAAATTAGATTATTTGATCAGATACTAATTACATTCTTTGAAAAAAAGAGAAAATTTCAAAAAGAAAAGAACAAAAATCTCAAAAACTATTCCATATAGTAGCGTGTAACCAAAAAGGCCACTGATTCTATTCACAGAACAAGAGTGTCACGTACATATTACAGAGAATCCAGAAGTCACTGGCATACCTGGCTCAATATTCAACACATTTTCGCAGATTAAACTAAAGGGCGACAGATTGAGCTATCTTGATGGTAGTACGATTATCCATTAAGTACCATAAAAAGTTCAAGTTGAAGAGTTACAAGAATTCTTAATATCTCTCCCCCATACTAAATACAGCTAATGTAGTCTTGACTCCACCATTTTTTCAGCACAGCGCGAGGCACATCTCCATTGCGAAATTTGTAACCAATACTTCGATTTCCATTTTTCAATTTGCGACAGAGATAAAAACGTTTACTGGCCATAAGTGTTAGTTGATCACTTAAAAAAATTCTTCTGTAAATATGTTTTGTAAATATAGGATAGTGCTATTGGCCTGGTGATCTAAGATAAATTAACTGAAATCGAAACAGAATGGGGAACACGTCTTATATCTGTTCTCGTCGAGAGGTGCAGCAAGGTTAATTGAATGACAGTTAAGTGACGCGCACATAGTCTTTCCAAAAAACGAAAAGCCGGCCGTTGTCTTAGAAGGCACTTTCAATGCGCAAAAAAGTCTAATGCCGCGAATAATTTTCAGACAAAGGAGAATTGAAGCAATGCTTCAATGACTACAAATGCTTGCATAGGAAGAATAAAGACGGCGACTGAAGAAGTTTTGTAAGAACGAAAACTCCTTGGGGATTAGCGGCATTCGTACCGAAAATTAAGTATTGATCACTTGAAGTGCCTACACGGGTTATTGTGAACCATTTTTTGGGCACATGATATCTCCTAATATTTGATTGATGTCTTTGCCGCATCTCTTGGAAGATTAGGGAGTAGGGTATGCAATTTCGCAAGTAAAATCAAAAAGATCCCTAGGCATTCACAGAATAACCGGCGAGATACTACAGTTATCAGGAAGGTTATGCCGGAATAACTGCGTATGACATACTCTCACTGTCTGTGGAAAAGTTACTTTTCGCCATAGTGGGATATTGCCAACCATGTAGTTCCTCTAAAGTCACCTTATAAGCTGAAGAGCAATTCCCCGTGTTATCGGGGCATCAGCCCCCTACAATGCTCGGGAAAGCGAAAATGGGATGATGGAAAGGTTTCAAAAGATTTCCACTCTAACTCTATATGTTAGCCAGTTCGGCTTCCGGAAGGGACTATGTACCGATGATGCCTGGGTACACCTACAATCATCTGTCAGTGACTGTGTGCTAGTAGAAATTTAACCATCTTAATCGTACTCTCTAGACTAGGAAAGGTAAACTACCTGGAACTACCTCTGTGCAAGCTATTTCTTTCAGGGGATTGCTTGTGCTGTTGGTAGAAACGACATTGTCCTCAAAGATGTGGTGAGAAGTGCCCACAACGATCCATCAATGGATTACCTATGTGGAACATCTTAGTGGATCGTTTACTAAGGTAACTAGAAGGCCTTTGCAGAGAAGGAAATGGGACGCTCAACATCTCTGCACATGCAGATAGTTCACTAATCCCAGTGAAAGGTAGAGCTCACCTCGCTCGGAAAGTTATCGAAGAACGCAGTGAAGGCGTTATGAGCGTAGATACTGCATGGAGACGTTGTGTTGGCGTGGATTTATCACCGGCGGAAACCGCTTCAAAATAGCCTCTTGTCTGGCAGGCCTTCAGTGGTTAAGATGAATGGATCTTAGAGTATGATGATTAGATGAGTAGTCTTAGGTATGAAGTAGTATTTAAGTACCTCGATATTACATTTATAGTAAGAGTAAGCTTACTATTACGGTAATGTACGGCAGACTCATTGTTGCATGCCTAACCTATGAAGTATCCATATGGTACCAGAATATCATGACCGTTGTTCGGCGAAAGAAGATAATGAGTTGCCAGCGCATAATATTTTTGGCATGTTTACCCGTCTGTAAGATGGTTTCAACTGATGCTTTACGAGTACTGATGGTGGCATCCTCTCTGGTGTAACATTATCGATTTATCGTCATCTACCCATTCAATAATCATTTATGCTTAGCTCATACTTTATTATATTTCCACATAATGTAAACCTAGCTATAACCTAGTTACGGTCTGTCCTACATATTTCCGCGCACTGCAAGTGAGGCTATGACCTAGTTAATATAACGCAATTTAGTTTTACATGTAACTTTAATAATCGCCTAGTTTAATTGCACTAAGATAGTAAGATAGTCAGATGTAAAGTACTCATTAATAAATAATCATCAAAACGAGCCTTTTAATTTACACCGGACATTGCGACTCTATGCTTGGGTAATACCTTTAGGATTAATAGGGGTTTGCTCTTAGTTGAGGTGGTAAGAGAGATTCCATTCTGGGAGCGTAAACGCGATTAGGGGAACATGTGTGCCTCATGGCACTCTCGTCGGGAAAATAGAGTAAAGCAGAGTAATTTAATTCGTGATGCTTCATTTGTGGAGAAATACTCAAAATTTAATATTAATCGTCATTTCCGTTTTCTGCATACGGGTTACGGATCTCTTCATTCATTTTCATGAAAGAGGTAGCTCAGAAACTCCGGCTTGCCGATGCGGCAGTCAATTCGAAAATTGGAGACAAATTTTTAAGAATACATTTTTGCTCCGAATTCAGAAAGTTGGAGGCTATGGCGGTTAGAGAAATGGATAGCAATATTGATTTTAGTATGGATTTCATTACTCCTGGGACGACACTTGCATTGGGCAGGTTTGCATTTTGTGTTTTCCTCAAGCACCCTTTTCTTGGATGGGGCTTGGGAAACTTTGCTGAAACGTTTGACTAATTTATCAATGTTGAACTGACTAGCAATAACTGACTAGCACTAACTGGCTCCACTAGTTGTAACATGGCTTTTATACTCTTTATAATATTTTCTACAAATACAACCTTGCAGAAGGTCGAGTTGTTAATCTCCCGCGGAGTAATGATCGATGCCTAGCATCACATTTAATCATAGAGAAGAAATAAAAAAGGAGAGTTGGTTTGTAGACATGTGGAAAAAAATTTTAAAAGTCAGTGAAATTGGTCTCAGAAACATTGCGGAAAAGTGCTCAATAATATTTTCTTGTTCATTGTACATCTCAAGAACTTTACAAGAACAGTAGACGAAGAAAATGTTTTTCTCAGTTTGGAAGAAAAAATCGTCGTAAAGATAAGAATATATTTGAAAAAAGAATACATCTAACAAAAGATATATAAGTTATTTTAAATATATATTACAACGGTAGATTTTTTATGTGCATAGCGAAGAATAATTGGAATATTAAATTAAGTATGTAACAATGTTTCATCGATACATACATGTACAGTTATATATATGTATATATGTATGTGTATATAAACATAGATGAATATATGTTTGTGTGTGATGAATATACGTTGTATGTATAAAGGAATGCTGTGTGTACATGCACAGTTGAGCAAAGCAGAGAAATGCAATTAAAAGAAAACTGCAAATAACTTATAAACAACAAAAACTGATTCATTAATATCTTTCCGCATTTTCGTCATCGAGATAAAAAACAATAAAGTATACAAAAGCAACACGAAGTTGTAGTCTTCGTTGTGTCATCAACTTCATTATTAAATTCATCATCTTTAATATAAATATCATCATCTGCAGCACCAGTTGGCATGTAAGGCTCTTCATCGTAGTTATATTATTATTTTATTTTATGTTTATTAGTAGTACATAACATAATTGAAGTAGTCCTACATATACAATTACAAATTATTTAATCCATCCCGAAAGGGCGCAGTCTTTTCCGCCCAACGAGAATACAATGTCCATGTGAATTGAATTCACTGTTTTTTTATTTCTGCAGATTCATTTACAGATTCTATCCCATACCAAGTTTCAGACTTGAAGTCTTATCATTATTATTTCTTCTTTCATTATTTACCCTCTTTTTATTTCTATTACCACGGGTATCAAGAGCCCCCGAAGCAATCTTCTGACTTCGGTCTGGCGACGGAAACGACTCATTGCGAGAGTTTCGTGGTGGCTGTGATTAGCCAGAAATCACGGGAAAAAGTTTAGTGCGGATTTGCACTTTACCCATATAAAGGCTTTCGATAGTGCATGGCTCTCACTAGAGGGAGAATACGTCCTTATACGTATTTCGTCGGGTACTCGTGTACCTAATTTTCCACACATCCACGAATGTGCCATGAGTGTGCCATTATAAAGAAACGAGTGTTGCAGGAGTTATTAGTCTCGGGGTGCTAGGTGTGCTTGGCGATGGGTCCTCACGGTAGTAAGCCCACAAAAAGCGTGTAGAGACACCTGTATCTGTTTGTCATGAAACTCTTTTTCTTTTTCCTCGCCGCCGAGGATTTAAAAATTTTTCTTTAGACAAAGAAAAAAAAAATAAATAAAATAAAAATAAAAAAAAAATGAAATAATAAAAAAACAAACTAAACGAACGAAAAGGTCTGGTCAGTTTCCGGCTGTGCGTCTGTCGCCAGTGAGTCAGTCGGTCATCGTCGAGCGTCGGCCCTACATGGCCACCATGTGCACGCCCCTACACCTCAGCCACAGCGGTGGCAGCGCACGCTTAGCCACACATGGGTAACAACAAAATTGGATAGCTTAAAAGAAAAGGTAACATAACTTACAGTACAAGCAAGGTGGTGGTGTTCGTTTACTTGGTGAATATTACTGCTTTCACTGTCGGCTGCAGCTATCCCAATGCTCCCGATAAGTTGTTGCTGTTGTTGTTGCTTCTGCCTTCAATTTTATTACTTTCCTCTGATTCGTTGCTGGTGGTGTAACAAGGTGATAGTGACTGCTTCACTGGCTGCCTGCAGACGATGTAGAAGCTGCTTGCTAAGCTTTCTTTGTTTCCTCGTTCGTAGGGCTTACGGTACCGAATAAATTTATGCATAGTAGTTTATGAAGTCACTTCTCTGCATCCATGCACATAAAAGCGGCGATAAATCTTCAAAACTTTGCTGTAATGATTTTTATAAATTCGTTGTGCAATTGCACATGTTCATCTCATTAAGCTTATTTTTCACGCTTCGTCCATTCACGGCACCAATCATCTTCGATTCCTTTGATTTTTAGTTCAGTTTTCTTTAAAAATTGAAATGTTCTTGCGGCAAAAAATTCATAAACCAATTAAAAGCCTTTTTTTTTTGTTTCTCGCATTTATTCATTTATTTATTTATTTTTTTTTTCAAATATCTTATTCTTCGCGAACATTAGTATTTCCTACGTTAATATGCTTTGTATTTATAATATTAATATCGACAACAATAAGTATATTTAATTTTTATCAATTATATATTCAACTGTTCATTGTGGGTTAATGGGTTTTTCCATTTCGATTTCGTTGTTTTTTCTTTTGATTTTATTCCCAAGTTGGTCTGTTTTAACTCAAACCACACAACGAAATGTTTGAAAGTACTTCTATTTTTATTAAATATAAATTTTTTTGTTAACAATAATAAATAGATTTTAATTAATCAATTATATGTGTAAGTGTTCATTGTGTGTTAATGGTTTTTTTTTTTTTTTTTCTCAGTATCACCTGGGTTTACGTGTATTATTTGCACAGGCTCTCGCGATAAGCATCTCTAACTAACTTTATATGCGACAGCTGTACCCGTTCTATATGGGAAAAAAAAAATAACGTTCTACATATGCTGTTCTTTGCTTTTCGATAATTTTCTTCCACAATAAGCGCGAACTGAGGCAAAAATGAGTCATTTAGTTATTTTAATTAAATCGAAAAATTATGCCAACACCTATGTGATATTAAGACCGTGTCAATCAACAAGCCCTTCATTATCAGTTCTTTTTTTTTTTTCTTTTCAATAATTAAAATGGCCTCTTTTATAATGTTAATCAAAATTATTATATTTTGTTATAATTTTCGTTTGCTTTTAATTTTAACATTAACTTCTGGCAATATCCGGAAAAATATTTTACGCAAAATGTCCGAAAAATGTTGACACATGATTTTCTTAAAGTTCGCAAAAAAAAAATGGATCATTATCCTTTTATTTGTTTTAAAAATATGATATTCACATTATTTTCTTTTCTTTTATGCCAGAAAACAAAGACAATGGACAAAAAAACGACAAGAACCGCACTCAGCGAGTGCTTGACTCCGACTCTTTTTTTTCATGTAAAATTAAATATTTTAAATGAGTTCTTTAAATTCTTTGCTGTTTCTCGTTTTATCAATTAGACAAAAATTTCATGTCTTTTTTCATGTAAAATTAAATATTTTAAATGATTTCGTTAAATTCTTTGCTGTTTCTCGTTTTATCAATTAGACAAAAATTTCATGTCTTTTTTTTTATGTAAAATTAAATATTTTAAATGATTTCTTTAAATTCTTTGCTGTTTCTCGTTTTATCAATTAGACAAAAATTTCATGTCTTTAACACTACCAATGGATAAAAAAACGACAAGAACCGCACTCAGCGAGAGCCCAACTCCGACTGCCTTCAACTCAGAATTCTATCCCCTGACTTTAATTTCTGAAACGCAGACAGACTTCTCCTTTTCACTTCATTTCCCTCTTCTTCTTCCTGTTGCTCTCTCTCTATAACGGCTTGCCGTTACTCTCACAAGAGCAAGCATAGATCCCGCAAAATCATACGATTTTGCCTATGCTTGCTAGAGCAAAAGGAAAAAAAAGGAGTACCGCAAAATCATACGATTCTGCCTGTACTTGCCAAAGCAAAAAAGGGTACCGCAAAATCATACGATTTTGACTGTACTTGCGAATAAGGAGATCAGAAAGGAAAAAAGAAAATAAAATAATAAACACATATACCGCAAGATCATGCGATTTACTAGCGGTACCACAAAATCGCATGATTTTGTCTAACGGCATGCCGTTATTGCTCCGCTTGCGGTTGACACAGACCGACAGACACCCTACCCAAGGTTTGTTCGCGGCCGTTACATGTTGTTAAACAACACGGCGTTAGAAGTCTACCATTAATAAATTTTTGGAAGGCATTAAATATCCGCTCTGTCTAATTGAACAATTCCTTTCTTCCTTGAAAAAGAAGAAATTAAATTCAAATTAAATTAGATTTATCTAGTACTTATAATCAATGAGTTTGAGACGTGGGTATTTCAATTATCATGTATTTGGAATATTCGCATAGTGACTTGTTTACCTTTTGGCGTTAAGCCAACGGCATATATTTTCCAGTGTTACAAATAAATTATTATTCTGAATTCCAAACGTTGTAAATTACTTTGATGATATAATAACAACAAATGAATTTGTTCAAACACATCTTAGATCGTTAAAAGATAATTTATCAAAATTCGAATCTGTAACGATTCGTTTGAGTGCAAAGAAATGTGCCTTTTTCAATAACAACATTACATATTTAAGACTCGTTATAGGTTCACTAGAGGTCTATGTGAAATGAAACCAAAATCACGACTATTCTAGGTGCCTTGATCCCAAAAAATTCGTTAGAAATAAAACCCTTTATAGGTGTGTTGAAGTGTTTCTCTAACAAATATTTCTGATTTAAGTTTGCAGTTCCTTATTTTATTTATGAAAAGAACAAAATTGACTTTTACGTTTTACAAGATTATGAAAATCGCAGCGAGTGCATTAATTCGCCTCGTAATAAAATTGCAACGAATTAGGAATGTAATGAAATTAATCGTTGAACATTTAATGTTTTTAAAGGATTCGTAAGTAAAGAAGTTCAAAGCGGTTATATTCCTGTTAAAATTGTTTCGAGTTTAGTTCAAACATTTTTCCTGACTAAAATCCATGCCGTAACCGACGTAAGCCGTATAAATATAAAAGCTTTCTAACACTTAAGATACAGGCATATGCATGTATATCATTTGAGCCCTGTCTTACAATGAAATCGACATTGAAAAAAACAAAAATGTTATAGTCAAAGCCGGCATGTTTCCACCTTCTTAATGAATGAATCAGCATCCAACTGGTTTTGTGTATGCTCAACTTTTTTCGGCATCTTCTTCCCGTTTTATCATTACGAAGACCGTCTGCATCTAATCCAGCATCTCTTACTACATCTGCTTTGATAATTTCACGTTTGCAGAGACCTCGTAGTTCCGATACCCTTGGTGAGAATTTAAAAGCTCAGCAAAGCAGCGGCGATATGTATTTTCCTATACATCTTGAACAAAATAATTTAATTGTTTAAATTTTTTTATTAAAAATTATAAAAATTCTTATTTAATTAAAAGCACGAATGTACATTCGGCGAGTTTTAAAATAAGTGAGTTAAGTAATATTGTATTGTATTAAAATTATTTATTTAGTATTAATCTTTAATTTACAATTTTTTTTAACACAATCATTATTATAGAGATTTTGTCATACACATATTCGCCCTTAATTTATTATTCATATTGTTTGTTTTAATTATTAAAATGATTTCTTTGTTTGTTACTGGCTGGCGAAGTAAGTTTATTCATTACACCACACTTTCACTTACAACACCTAACAATTATACAAATTTTCTAGGGCTAATTTATCGTATGGACCCCCCAATCACGGCGAGCAAGTCAAATTTTGTTAAAATTCCCTTTGAGTATGCTACAACTCTTTTACGTAGTTGTAATAACAAGTAATATAGACACTGAGTAACGCATTTGGACTACGTAATGGACTGTTTGCTTCAATGGCAATTATTGGCGGTCGGAAAGAACAAACTTGGTATGACTGAAAAATTGTTATGCCTGAAAGAAGCGTGTAGGCTGAGAGGAAGAGGAATAAAATGTGAATGTGAAAAATTTTGAACAAAAAAATGGAAAAAATTAAAGTTATGGGAAAAGTGGATAAAAATATAAAAAGGACTTTTTTGATAGTGAAGAAATTGGAAATGAGAAAAATAGCAAAAAAATTACATTTTTAAATAAAAACCTAACTTAAAAACACAATTGCTCATGCGCACATACTTATGTATGCTCTTATGTTCTTTTATTTGTAATCTAACTGCAGTTTATTCTCTGTAATTAATATTTCGAACTGCACACAAAGCGTGTTACTCACTGCCCAGAGAATTCAACATTAGTGACCCCGACGTGATTTTGATTGGTGATTTGTTTGTGCACTGAACATCTCTCGCTTTCTTTTCATCGCTATAAGAGGACCCTAATTTCATAATTAAAATAATATACTAACTCGTGGCACAGCAAGATGAGCGGAGCTCAACCTTCAGAAGAGTACTTCAAAATATAAAAAGGCTCTCAAGAAGCAGAAAACATTTCTTCTGAAAAAAAGCAAGGCATTCGAAGACTCATAGAATATTTTAAATTAGCGTGACTACCAAATACGGAACTATCCCCAACTGAAAGAAAACCATTATTATTCTGAAAAGGAGATCTTTAGAAACGTTAGCGAATATCTCCATCAACGAATTGAAAGGAAACAATCAATGAGAACCAACAAGATATTAAAGATGGTAGAGGTTATCCTGACTGATGATTCTTCTTTACTTCGCTGTATTTCTCAACCAAGGCGAAATATTGAGAAGAAAGGTGTACCGTGGTCCAGCAATTGTATGAACAAGCGGAGTCTATTCTGCTTGATGACGGGCCGCCGAAATATGCTATGAATACATACGCGCAGCAAGAGTATTTTATCACAACGCACATTGTGAAGTTCTAGAAGCCTTCAGCGACAACTCGTTCAACGCTAGAACCTCAGAATTTTTGCAAGGTTATCATTACGAAAGTTTGCAAACTCTTCCGTAAGTTTGTCCATGAACGACCCATTTTATCTGCAGAAAAGACGTGGCACTTAAGGCGCAGTTTCATGGCATAAGCAGAACTATCATTTGTTTGATTTTTCTAAATCATATCATGTATGCCAGCCCTGGATAAGGTGAATCCGGGCTGCATCAAGTCTATGTTCTCCAAAATTTTGTAAAAGATTTTGTGAAATCGATGGAACTGGTTTAAATTATTATTTTTATAGATCTGTAAGGATTGAACTATAGTGTCCGCTTAATTTCTTCTTACGGTTATTGTATTTTTGTTATTTTTATGATTCTGCTTAGCGTTGTTGCAACATGTTTGATGGATAGGATTTTTAAAATCTATTACGTTTTGAAGCATACAACGCAGTTCAGTGATTTAACTAAATTAATGGTTAATATTGCTATTTAGTTTTAAGGTCGTTATACATATTTAATTAAAATGGCAACTCCGTGTCAATTGTTTGTAATTTTTCACATATTCGTCAGTTTTTTTTGGAAAAATTAATTTTTACCTAACTAGTATTCGCCTCAGTGGTCGAAGGCCAACTCAATGGTCGTGGGCTCGAATCACAAACGCGTTAGCGTTTTTAATAATGCCAATAGCCTTAGATAATAATGCTTTAAGACTTTGGTTTTAATAATAATAATACTTAACTAATATTCCACTTTGAACTGTTTCATTTTGTTTTGAATAAAGGTGATAAAAAAATATATGCACCTTGCAATCTAAGCAATCCCAAATAAACATAGCAATTCACCTACATCTGGAGCGTAATTTATAACAAACACAACAACACTAATATCTTTTTTCTATTGCCATATGGAAAGTTATTTTGTTAATTTTCGTGTAATTTTTCAAAGTCTCGCTTAAACTCCCAAAAGCGATTCTCTTAAGCTGAAATATTTAAATAAAAACCGGTAATAATCTAATGGAAGTGTTATTATCTGATTGTGATTTACAGTGAAGCTAAGAGTTTTGACGAAGAATTTTAGATGAACATTCTTACATACGTTGAAAATAAACAAAATTAAAGTACAGCAATAATCATAATGATACCGTCAACAACTATAGTGAAGTCGAGAGCCATGTGTTGCCGCTACGCTAAGTGTAAGGAACCAGGCGATTCTACGCTGGTTTGTTGGATGCGCGACGTTGTCGATCATTCTAAGCGTGTAGGCTTCAGAGGCTGGCAATGTGACCATATCAATCATGGGATAAAATGTTTACGCTCGGCGTACAAGGAATGCCATCAAAGGGATAAGGACTTTCACAAGCTCGTCAAAAACATGCGCAAAGTGCGTTCGTAGAGCTACGCAAGGATCTAAAGAAGCTGACCGACAAATTTAATGGTCTTGAAGATATTTTTAACAATAGTTCTGCGTTCTTTCTATTTAACGTTGTCATTATTAAGAAGCAGCCCTTAAAAGATTCTAACAGTAGTTCGTGTCTTTAACTACAACTCTCGCACCATCATTCGGATTTTCGATCTCTTTTTCGATAGTCGACATCGGGATCACCGTCGATCACGTCAGTGATGTCCTATCGTGATAATCCTATCGTTTGTAAAGGAGTTAATATACAAATTTAAGTTCCTTCGGATGGTTGTTCACTCACCGTCCGATGAAATCGTAACCAATCCCCGTGCTGTTAGATGTTCTGATAAGCAGATCTCAGCTGATAGCAAGGAAGTTGAGCCATACGTAAATACCAGTTCTGTTTCGATTGATTTGACTATCGTACCTATTGTAAGTAATCAAAATCAAAAATATACATTAGCCGACGTGCCGAAAAATCTTTCGGTTCCCGCAGTCAAAGAAAGTGAAAATATTTCAACCGGACTTTGGGCTGGAGTGCCAAAAATGACATAGTTCAATTGCGAAGTTTGGCACCCCAAGAATCAATATTTCTAAATCAAGTAGCAATGCGGTGGATGCACTCAGCGAATTTAGGCAAGATAGACACGTTAACATAGGTAGAGGTGTTTTATTAGCTATGGGCAATTTTTTTACGTCCGAATGAATATTTTTCCGTCACTCGACCGATGTTGGATTTTTATGTATCCGTATCACTTCAGAATATAGACATATTTTTAACTCTTGTTCTTATATCCCTGCATCGTTCGACATATGTTTAAACACCTGTCATTCTTAGCGAGTGTATCCCGAATTGTTGATTACTTTGGGCCATTTTAGTCTGCCACAGGTGTCATGGAAAACTATTGAAATAAATGGTTAATAAATGGAACCATTTCAATTTTCACTCAACCATGGCGCACTTGTTCTATTTGGTTTTCAGATGATCTCAGAAGAATTCGCAATGTAAAAAGTTTTAAAAAAGGTGGGTCCTCAGATAATTTTTCCCGTTGTAGTTGTGCTAAAAATACATATTTCGTAGTTAGTAACCACTGCTGTAGCGATTATATGCATAAAATGCATGTAAAGTTTTAAGAAAAATCCTGAAACGTTTTGCAGAGTCAGTGTACCGAAACATAAGACGCATGTGATTCCAACACAGATGGAGTATGGTAACAAAGAACCATCTAAACCTATGGAAATAAGTAATATGTTTGCTACTTTTTTCCAAGAAATGTATTCAGGTTAAGTATTCGACGAGCCTGTTTATCCATTTGAAATAAAATCATTGGACATCTTCCATCGGTTTGTTCTTACCAAAGAAGAAATTTTCATGGCCCGCTTAACTTAAAATACTGCATTGGGCCGGGTCCTGATGGTATCCCATCATGCATTTTTATTAACGTCGTCAATATTCTCTGTAAGCCACTACCAAATATCTTCACTGTATTGCTTTCCGCAGGTGTATTCCCTGCTTATAGAAAAGGAGTTATTTAGTACCCACGAATAAAATTGATAATAGGCAATGCACTAATAATTAGAAGGGCGTTGCTAAACTCAGTGTTATACCAAATTATTTAAGTTGCTTGCAACTAAACTTTCGATCCGTTCTCTCGGCTCCATTTCCTCCTCCCAAGTTTTGCTGCAGAAAATTTACCGTTATAAATCTAGTAGACCTTTCTTGTTTAATTTTTAAAGCTTTTCCGAATGTAATGAAACTAACGTTATTCCCAAAGACTTTAGTCTGTAAAGTAAAGTAATAATAAATAATGATGAAGTAGAGAAAGTAATAATAAATATAATAAAGTAAATCATAACCTTCTTATTTTGATGCTATCAAAAATCGGATTTTCCTATTCTTTGGTCAAATGGTTCGCGTATATTTATGGAATCGCAAACAAAGGGTGTAGTGTATAAATTTGGCAATTCCGAAGTGTGCTACAAGGCAGACATTTAGGTTCCTTCCTGAAGTCGTTCAGCGCAGCAATATTTTAATATTTGCAGGCGATATTAAGCTATTTCTTTCTATTCGAAGTATAATGGATGTAGAAATTATTATATTAATTGGTATATCGCTACATCCCAAAATGAACATCAATCTTCAAATTCAATCAATTGTAAATAAAGCTATGATGTAAGAGTATGCGTCAGTGCAAGATGTTCTTATTAAACAAATAATATAGAATCAGCTTGAAAGCAGCTTCTCCTCTTTGGCGTGCGTGGATAACGGTGAGATACATCCTTACCTCTTCCGCCCTATGAAAATCGCTTAGAATTTTGTGTTTGAGCTGATAAAGAGAGATATTAGTTCCTTATTGTTCACTCAGTTCATCTTTAAAGGCTCCATCAATGCTGCACAAATTACAAGATCTTTCCCCTTCCGGGTTGCTTGTAAACACTTGAACTACTTTTACATGCACGTTTCATTTTCTGAGACGGTAACGTCCTCTACAATAAAATGTGTAAGAATGAACTAACTTATTATTTGCCAGTTGTGTACCTATATACATACTCATGTATACTAGATAAAAGAGAACTGCGTGCTACAGTACGAAAATTACTTGACTAGTCGAAATGTCCAGATGCGGCGTCTGCGAACAATATTGGAAACTTACATGACATAACATGTCATTAAAGATCCTCTCTTAATTTCAGTTATGTTGAAGAAGTTATGCAAGATGATGCATTTGTTCTTCGAACAACGGTTTCAAGGTTCAGGAGCATCACCATAAAGAAATGTTTGGCTTTCCAAGAACATCGATTACAGATGTTACAAACGTTGGATGGTAAACAAAAGATATTTCGAAGAATCTTCGCTTCAGAAGCAAATCTAGTACCAAATAAACAAGAATCCGTTAGGTGCAAAAAGCCTAACGATACTCAAAGGTGTCCAACATCCTTAAAATCAAATGCTCAACAACGCCCTCAAATCATTAACCTCCAATCTACAAACAAGCCGCTGTTAATCACCCATTCAGTAGGCCAGAAGCTCTATCACTCGGTTTATCTATCTCTCTGTAACAGAATCGTCATTATATTTTTCTTAGCACTGTATGTATAATAATTATAATTGCCGATAATAGCAGATCATTTAGTTGTCAATCAATATAAGATTCAGGATCGCAAGGCATCGGCAAAAGCAAAAATAATGATCAGGGACGAAATTAATCGAATCGGTTTGGAGCTTTCATACTTTCCGACAATTTATCCAGGCAGCCCAATCAGTTCTCAGGCACAACAGACTGCAACATCTCAGACGATATCATCTCAGCTGATCCATTATTCAACAAACTTGAACATGTGACACTGAGCTATATCTATGCACATTAAAGGGCAGAAAAATAAATTTGCACAATAATCTTCCTACACTATCAGACGTAGATTTTGGTTAAACACTTACAATACCAACCGAACACGACTTTGAATTTCACATGGCACGTTTTTGGAAAATCGAAAAAGTATTATTAGGACGAATTAGGTAGAATTAGGACGAGTCCGCTCACCGTCAGAAAATACGGCAAAGCACAATTCGCGACTCTTCATTCATAGTGAGACTTCCTTTCGCTGAAAGCACGTTAGCTTTGGGGGAAGTCCAGTTATATACCCATAAACCGATTTTACCCACTAAAAAGACGACGAAGAACGAAGAAATAAAAGCCAAATACATAAAATTCGTTTATAAATACGTATTTTTAGGCTACATGACACAAGGTGACTTTAATCTATATTATACTTTATTTTACACTTTATTTTATACCCCATCATGCTATCCAAAAACGAAGGATATGCTTCTACTAAATTAAGAGTGATATTTGACGCATCCGCAATTTCTAATCGACTTAATGTATACGTGACAAGTAAACCAGAGGAAATTATTCTCAATACTAACTCGTTTCCGTATACCATGGTTCCTATTTACCACCGATACGGAGACTTCAACTTTCGGAAGTGATGTGCTAATCATACCCAATTTTTGTAGTCAAATAGCTCAGAAGATCAACGAGTTAATTTAGACTTCGGCAACAATACCAAGAGTAGTATCAAAACACTTGGTCTTATACAGATGCCAAAAAGTGATTAATTTTGGTTCCAGGTCAACCTTTCCAACATTTCCCGTCACGTAAGGAGGACCATTGTATACAACTTTGCCAGAATCTTTGATCATATGAGGCTCATGTTGCTGGTCATTCCCATGAATTGCGAGATTATTTCCAAGCGTTGGACTCTCAAAACCAACGTCAAGAAACTGATCCAAAACCAACCTCAAATTATTTAACATTAGCCACTAGAAAAAGATCTCAATTGCCCCGATAAACCTCTTTTTTAATGGACTTATTTATAAATCGTTTTATCCTTGATATCATCTCGGTCTACTTCATTCAACCGAACGGGGCGAACAGGGTTGCACGGAAGCAAAAGCCCTCTTCACACTCTCCATGGCGGCAATTTTGTTGAAGGGATAACCGTGCCGACTTGCTATTTAGAGGATTAATGCTTGGGAAATTTGACAGGTCCTGTAGATAGGTTTTGGGACCTATATTTTTACGCAAAGATTCACAGTTCTGTCTCAATGAGACAGTCAAAAATAATCTTTCGGTAGTAAAAGAAAAGCAATTAGTTGCCATTCAAGCAATACTTTTTCCAAATTCTGATGATATTGAAAGCATCATCTATAATATTAACTACTCATTCCATTCGTTGATGGATATTGTGGTATATATGCGTCGTTTTTGAATGAACACCAATAAACGCAACCTCAGCAACTCCTTATCGCTTGCAGGATTGCAATTTCCACTGATTAATCATAATCAAGATTGTATGATCACAAAAACTAAGTCCGCTCACCCCAACCATTTCTTACGATGCTTACAATCCAATGTTTTTACCATATAACACATGACTACATGAAAAACTACATGAAAAACAACCTCAACGCGATCTTCAAGCCCTTTTGTCACACGTTCGCCAATGCTTCTGGCCCTTTAAGGGTAAAGTAATGAGGCGACATTGTGTTCGACGTTACACTTTCAAGCCAGCATTAATAAAGCAAGTAATGGGAGATTTTCCTTTAGAGAGAGTACAACCTGCTCGACCAATCCTTAATCCTAGAGTTGATTTTTGCGGGTACTTTTGGGTTCACTTCAAAATATTTGGCGAGAAACCAATAGTGGCTTATGTAGCGGTATTCTATTGCTTCATCACAAAGGCTGTGCGAGTTAGTTAGCGACTTCACAACTGAAGCCTTCTTAGGATGTCTCACAGGGTTTGTTGGCAGACGTGAACATTGTCAAAATTTTTATTGGGACAATGCAACAAATTTCATCGGCGTCAAAAATCAATTACTAGATTTGAATTTTGCCATATTAAACAACAATACAAAAAGTCAATAAGAACATATGTTAAAAGGGCCTGTTATGTCGATAATAGCTTTACTACTAATGTAATCCAATTAAAATACAACACTTCATTCCACGGACTGGTATTCAATTTGAGCAATGGAGATCAATTCAACTCATGGAAGGTGAATGGAATTTATTCTTATATTACAACATTAAACCACTACAAACGAGGAGCTATTGAGTTTTTAGGAAATATTGTTTATTCGTGGTTCGCCATATTACATCTCCAATACGCAAAAAAAATTTCCAGCACTATTTAAATGCTTAAAGGGAATGAAACACATCTGCTGAATTTGCTTAAAAAACAAACGTTAGTCGTGTACTCCACCATCAACATCATCAAGCAAAACCAAACAGGCACTGCATACAGGAACTTGCTCAGCTCAATCATGGGTTATCACAGATTGCAGCTTATACTTATGATAGGCAAAAAAAACAATCGCAGCATTGGCATTCCGATTAACATTAACTTGTTTCACCATTCAATGAGCTCAAATAGCCGTTGTAGAGGTTGTAATCGATGTACGTTATAAAACAATCAGGCCCCTTTTACTGGCGCCACAGCAGTTCAAGTAAGAAATTTTCAAAATCATACTACATATTCCGCCACAGGATCTCTGTACAACCAGGCATCACAGAAAATCACGCAATATACAGACTTATTATCCCACTAACGCAAACTCCTAAAGATTATCAAATAAATAATACTCGGGTGATTGTCAAAACACTAACCGAATTTCTGTTGATTGATTCTGGATTTTTTCTCTCCCACATTCACCAACATATCCCTCACACATATACCTCGATTCTCTGTAAAGTATACGAAAATTCTCCACTTCATTCAAGGATGTTTAGTAAAACATGAATCAGTCACCTTTCGGTCATTGCACATACTAACTACATCAATTTCCTCTGCGAGTGTAGAAGAGCCAACGCCAATATTAATCCCGGTCAATTTATCTGCAGAACTTCAGAACACCAAAGCACACTATCAAACTCATCTTAGAGAACTAACCCAACGACAAAACATATTGAGAGAGCAACAGATGGAGATTCCCTTCAAAATCCAACAAGAGCGATATCAAAATTTTTGAGTGAGGTATGCCGCATTAATTTTGGCCTGATTTGTCACAGTTATCCTTCCATGGTACAAACTTCATTAGAAATCAGGAGTCATGGCAAGCTTCACCTCACCACGGGCCGTAAACTAAGTACAAGACTCAGCTAACTGTTGCTTTGTAACTGCTCTTTGATGTACCATCAAGGTGGGGAGGATGTTCGTGCCTATGTACTTATGTATACATAGTTCTTATTTTCCTTTATTTATGATATAATTGTCTGTAATTAATATTTCGAACTGCAAACAAAGCGTTCTACTTATATCCTTGTGATAGGTCTGTTATTTGTCGTAACCGATTGCCCATTCATTATATCAGTTAATTTGTTGACGAGTTGAAATAATCTCTAAACATCGACAGAAGATATTGTTTATGCATGTCAGCATGCTTCGTCTAAGCGAAGATGACACTATCGTCCGGTGCTAACATGCAGAAACAACTCATTATGACCGTCAGAAGCACACAAATACGTTTATGTACACGATGTTGATTTTAGTATAGCAACCAGTTTTGATTAATAAAATCATATGGCGCAAGAAACCCCACAAAAATCACCTCTTCTTTCTTTCGTCTTTAGAACACGGTGTTTTAGTTAAAATGCATAAACACTATTTTAGCAAAAAATTCTTAATAGTTAACATAAAGTATTAAACAAAAAAGACTTTGAGAACAGTCACAAAAAAAAAAAATTTCTACCTAAAATTATTAATTTGCTGAAAATTTTATATAAAACAAAATAAAAGAAAAATTTAAAGAAATTTCACATAAAGTGCAAATAAATGAGAGAATTGTATTGAGAATAAGAACTTGTCTTTGAACTAATGAAAAAATTACAAAAGAATACACAGTTAAATATATGTAGTGCAAAGGAATTTGTTGCTACAACTCTCCGCTTTAAAGGTTTAGTGCTAATTTTTCGCTGTACACTGAAAGAAATTTTGTAAATATATTAGTAATTACAGAAGAAAAAGTTATTATTGAATGGTGTTAAGATAAATTGCTTAATTAATAAAGCAACTACCTTGTTTATTTTTTATTACAATTTGGTGAGCTTGTTAGCAGTTGAGTTGAAAGTAGTTTTTCTTTTTTATTTATTATTATTATAATTTTAGACTAATGAAATAAATTCTTAGACTTAAAAAAAGACATTGAGCACTAGCAACACAGGCTATCGGCTCTAATATAAATAAATGTACATTAGATAATGAGCTTAGTAGTATTAATAAAATAATATATAGAATTAATATTCGGTTCTGAAGCTGATTTTAGAATGTCCAAAGGGTTAGTCGTTCCAAATGCAATACTTCTAGCCAAGGAAAAATTAAGGCAGTCCCAGAGAATGTGCTTTATAGTGAGAGTTTATCCACAACTGCAGATTGGGGAGGAAGACATCTTCAAGATCCATTGGTGCGTTGCAATTGTATGACCAAGGCGAATTCTCGAAAATGTTTGGATCTTGGTTTTCTCAACATTTGTTGGATATAAAGGTGGAGTTAATTGCCGGTTAATGGAAGAGTAGTGTTGATGATTGTAAATTTCCTTCTGCAATTTTCTCTTTAACTTTTCTTCCAATGTATCTTTGAAGGTCCAACATTTCCATGACATCATCCAGCAGAAGCAGCATACTTTGCCGCTCGATCAGCCTGCTCATTTCCCAATAAAGCGATGTGACTTGGTACCCATAACATTTTAATTTTTCCGTCGGGTGTAGTAATTATATTCCTTAATTTGCTAATGGTGCAATGACGGTTTTGCGTTTGCTTTTATGGGTAAAGTTCGCAGCGTGAACAATAGCTCTGGCTTCGGTTGTGAACGTTGAAGTACTTTCGTGAAAAATGTGATTGAGAAGAACCTGTCCTGTAGCATCTACCACGACACAAGCAGGAGGCAGGCCAAAAGATTATGAGCCGTCTGTGTATAAAAGAAAGTACTCTCCCATACTTGGGTTTTTTCAGCTATTAGATTCCTGAAGACGTAATTTGGAGTATCTTCTGTTTTGTGCATAGACAGCGAGATGTCAAAAGAGCAGTCTTTCAAAATCCATGCAGGTTTAACACCAAAAGAGCGGAAGATTTTTAAGGGAATATTCAATTCCTTTGCGACATACAAACAATGGTCAATTGCAAATGGTGACTTTGGAATTTTCTTCGCAATAATAATCTTTCTCACGTCATCACCGAGAATAGATTTGTTTGAATTAAGAAGCTTGGGGACTATTTTAGCTTTTAACTCATATAGTCTATTTTCTAAAGTTGGGAGACCAGTTTCAATTATAATATTATTTATGGGCGTCGTCCGAAAAGCATAAGAACTTGCACTGGCAGCTTGGTGATAGACCGGTTTAAGGATGTTGATATTACATTTGCAACTATTGCCATAAATTATCAAAGCATAGTCAATCTTGCTTAACACAAACATTTTCGTAAGATAAGCAATAGTGTTAATATGCGGATGGCTTCTCCAAGCAAAGTACTGTATGAAATTCAGCCTTGTTAAAAGAGAATTTTTTAACCGAATACAACGATATTTGTTGGAAAAAGTGAGCCCGAGAATATGCAGCGTCTGCACGTTTAGTGTAATGTGCATTTTTTTAGATTTTCGTATTTCCCTGACGAGTTTGCCCATGCGGAGATCTCTCGTCCAATAGATTCGAGGATGTTGCCTTCGTGCTATCTTTTTCTTTTGTAAAAATGTATAGATCGTCCGCGTAGAGACAATATTCCACTATTGGTACACGGCAAACAATTTTACTAATTTCGTTGAAGACGATCTGGAAAAACGTGACAGAAATAGGGGATCCTTGCGGAATGCTATTCATTAGCGGAAAGGAATCAGAAAGATGATTGTTGATCCTAACTTTAAACCGTCGATGCGACATGAGTGATTTGATGTAGTTGAAAAATTTGGGTCCAACATTCCATGATTTCAAGAGTCTTAAAATAACATGAAGACCAACTCTGTCAAATGCTTTTTCGAAATCAATTGAGAGAATTGTCACGTGATTTCGTTCGGAAATTGCTTTGCTTGTAAAACAATCAATATGTAACAGAGCGTCGATGCACCCTCTACCCCTCTTGAAACCAACTTGTTGCTTTGTTATCAGGTTCTTGGACTCAAGAAACCAAGATAATCTAGATGCCATAATCTTTTCCAATACCTTTGAGAGGCAAGAGAAAGGAGAGATTGGGCGATAATCCGATGCGATGGAGACATTTTTAGACTTTGGAATTGGAAGAACTGCTGCCAGTTTCCACATGCAGGGTATATGGTCAGTCAAAATATACAGAGCACTGATCATTTGGTAGGAGATGCGGTCTAGACCAGGTGTCCTCCCCTTCGATTGGAGAAACAACTTTCAAGTTCTAAGGTAGATATATAATTTTCCAGGAAGGTGGCACATCTGTCAATACAATTTGAAAGAGAAATTGGAGTCGTTTTATTTTCGATGAAAGCACTGGAAAAGTTGGTGTCAGAGGAATCTTCGCACCACATTTGTCCAAAGTAATTAGAAATATCATATGCACCAGGTAAAGTTCCATTGGGAGTGCAGATGGCAGAAATTTCGTTCAGGTTTGAAGTCCCATTGAGTCTGTTGATTTTGTTCCAGACAACTTTCATTAATGTATTTTTGCGAATTATTTTCGAAAAAAGTTCGAAACTAAGTGCCTTTGATTTTTGTAATTCCTTCCTGAATAGAACATTGGCCTTTTTGCATAATAACAAATGATCATGATCAGGACATCTCTTAAAGCGGTGCAATAGATCCATTTTATTTTTCCTCAAAAACGAAAGCGTGTTGTGCCACCAAGGAACCATAGCTTGTTTAAAAGAGCTGCTGGATTGAGAAATAGAAAGTTGAGTAGCCGTGCGATTCGCTTTAGACATAATAGCAGCATCATGGTTGCAGTTCCCGTTAAATGGCTTTGAATTCAGAAATGACTCGGCCTTTTTGGAGTAATTGATCCAATCCGCTTTATCTAGGAGGAATTTGGCCTGTTTTGCTGGAGTAGCAGAGGACGTTGAAAGTTTAAGATCGATTATGATTGGAAAGTGATCACTATTATATAGATCATCAGAAATAGACCAGGACACCAAAGGAAGAAGTGATGAAGAGCAACATGTTAAATCAATATGTGAAAAAGTATGATGAGTTGAGAAGTGCGTTGGTTTTCCATCATTTAAAACGCAAAGGTTGCTTTGAAAGAAGGCCTTTTCTAAAACAGTACCGCGAGTGTTGTTCACTGTTGAGCCCCAGATGGTATTCCAGCTGTTAAAGTCGCCGATTACAATTAATGGGGGGGAAAGAAAGGAGAATAAATTGTAGAATTCTTGCTGAGAAAACAATTGCGAAGGTGGAATATAGAGAGAAAGCTCTGTAAGTTTTATGTTTAACATTTTTTGTATCGCTACGGCTTTGTATGTTTGAGCTTAAATTTATGCGTTTGTTTTTGTAAAAACACCAATTCCTTGTTTGGAATATAAATTTTCATCAGCATTCATGAAGTATCCAGTATATGATTTGGGTGGAATAGGATTAAAAGAGGTTCTACAATGGGTCTCTTGAAGCGATATAAAGGTTGGATTGAAATCACTTATGATCGTACGGAGTTCACCAAAATTATTAAGAAGTCCTTTAATAAGCCATTGCAGAATTTTAAAAACTTTATTTAATTGTAGTGACATGGAGTGGAAGTAGGTTAAGTTTACATGTCAACGTCTCCGTCGAAAATGTCACTATAAGAATTTTGCGTGAATAATTTGTTCTTACCAGCAGAATAATCTGTACTTGGGTGTTTGCGTGAATAATTTGAAATTGAAGGTTGATTAAAGGATGGAAGATTGGATCCATCACAGCTTGTAATTTTTTGAGTAGAGTTGAGAACCCGTGATTCTGGGGTATTTCGTTTATTAGATTTTGGCATGTGTGTTGTTGTATTCATTTTTTCAATATTTGCTGTTGTTTTGATTTTTTGAAAATTATCTTTGGCGGGCAATGAAACTGATTTGGCAATATAATTCTTGGTCGATGGTAGAGCAGCTTTTCCATTGGAAGGAGTTGGAGCTAAAGGCTTATTAGCCACGATTTGCGAGGCGACAACAGCGTAGGTATTGCTTTTGCTAATTCTTTGCGTTCCAGATAGATTAATTTCCCGCTAGTTGCGTCGCGCTTCACCTTGCTACAGTAATTTTCTGTTTTGATTTTTAGAATTTCACGCATTTGTATAAAACGTGGGCATTGTTTGTCTAATGCCGAGTGTTGATCGTTGCAATTTAACCAGAAGCTACGCATACAGTTTTCAGTATGTGGAGGAAGACCACAGTTAGCACAGGATGGAGGACTGGTGCATCTTCTTGCCGCTTGACCCAGGCGTTGACAGTTTATACACCTCATGGGATTTGGAATGCAGAGTTCTACATTCATTTGCACCAAGCTACATCAACCGTTGCCGGCAGCCGATAGCGGGGAAAAATCAAAATAATTCTTTCTGTAGGGAAGCGGGTTTTTCCATCGTCATTTAATTTGGTGAAGTTGTAGACTTCAGTCACTCCTTGACGTCCCATTTCGCGATCAATTTCATCTTCCGGCACATGCTTTAAGTATTGGGTGTAAACTACGGCTTTACCCGAGTTCAGTTTGTCAGGCAGTTTAGCGGATATAGCACATAAATTAGCTAATGATTTCGATTTTATGAGCTTTTCGGTTGCGCTCGGGTTCCCAGCGAGGGCAAGTAAATTCCCATCGCGTAAAATCGATATAGAGTCCATATATGTTGTAATGCCAGCTAGTGCTTTTTTAATAGCGAAAGGACTGATTTGCGAAATTTGTATGAATGAATCATCCAATTTTGCTTAAAATGTAGGTGTTTATCAAAACTTGTAAAAAGGTAAGTATTGAGTTATTGAAATCAGCATGCAAGACCAAATCTTTTAAATAAAAACTTTCATATGTTCATGACCAATCAATGAGAGCAAACATATTTTATAGTAAATAGTTGCGATTGCATTAAAACAGCAGTCTTTGACATTGAGCATGTTAGGTTGGAAATCCTCAAGGTCTAATCACGCACATACATTACATGAATACCAGATGGCTCACAATCAGTAGTCAACCACCTTCACAGAACGTCAAAGAAAGAAACCGGGATTATCAACAGTTTAAGATGATATTACTACGATATTACTAATTTTGCGGGTAGTGTTATGTACACCAATAGCCATGCAATATTTGCTTCGGAAGCGAAATACTATAGCTCACTTAGTGCTCTTAGTATAGTTTACATACACACGCACTTACCACTGCAAAGCAACAATAAAATAATATAAATAAAATTATCCAAAATATAGATAAATCGCTTGATACAATTACGAACACACCAGGGAAATGTTGTGCGTGTGTTTACAAGCAAAATAAAACGTAAAACGACATTTACGATATAAATTAGTATTTACAAGTAGTTACTCGAAGTTTGAATTAGTCATAAATCTATGCTAGAGAATCGTCTTTAATTCGTAGTTTGTTTTGGATAAACCTTGTTCTCCTCAATCTAAGTGAATTGCCAAAAACGTGGTCCGACATTCTTCAGAGTACACAAGTTGCATGATACCAACCTAGAATATGGTAGCTGAAACTCTCGTCAACTGATTTAATGTTTCTACTTTACTATACCGGGACTACCACTTTTTATGATATGCCAGTCATTCCACCTCTTCTATTCTCACGCAATCATAAACTTTACATGATAATCCTAGCAACAACATTAGAATAGGTTTTAAACAACCAGGAACCGTTTTTATGAGAGCACGTACAACACCAAGGAGTACTATTTGCGCGTCTGAGTCATTCATCATATGAAGCAGTATCATTACAACGCAAGAACATGGAATCAAAGTTACAATGACACTTAGTCAATCAATGTAAGGACGGTGTGCTTGCAAGGGATCGACAAAAAGGGCAACTTATAGTCGGGTCACTAGTCCACTCTCAGTTTGGATTATTAGACTTAAAAATTATCCAGTGGTCAAATCGGATGCAGAATATATCCAGTAATCAGCGTTGAGTAAAACATCAATGATAATCATAATCGAAGACGATCAGGTGGAATCAATGCGGCTATTCTCCGAAATTAGACCAACAAATCTTTCAATTAACTAGAAAAGCTTCAAGCTGTGGTAGACGAATAAGCCATCAGATTTATGTCCACATGGTTTAAATTAACTTGAATGATGACAGATATTCAACGGAAAAAGAATGTTCTGCTTAGCATATTGATTGATGTCAACCAATTTTCTTGCATTTTACAAAAGAATAAGTACAAAAAAGGTACCCAAAAAGGAATATTTTTTTTTAAATCACAATTCGACTGAGTTCAACTGAAATTTTTGGATTATTCCTTGTCATACAGTGTTGATCAGCCAAACTATGACAATCATCTTCTACGTAGATATTAGCCATGTGACATAATCGAGATCACCGCTTTTCTACGATCCTCAAAAGCGTCAACTCATGCAATATGAGTACGCAGCAGATACAGTTCTGTTGTCGTACACAACTAAGTACTGCAGTAGTTGTACAGTAGTGTAAAACTAAGTCGTATCGATGGTGATTGTTGTGGGAGTGTTTCTCAAAGATTCGAGTTACATTTAACCTTCGTTGACCGCTGCTTAGATTATCAGAATTGGTACTGACGTTTTTAGGGTGGGGAAGAATGTTAAGATCCACCCAACGTAGCTCACTTTTTCTTTAATTCAGGAACTTAAGCAACATTTTGAAACGCAGCAGTCGTTTTGTCGATGCTCTTTCTCACCGTCACGTTAGTCACTGTTGTGTACACAGTTGCCTCATAGCCAAACCCCAACTTATTTTCTGTATTCTTATTTGCATAGCTGACACATTCATTTTCAGTCTTATGCCAAACTAATTCTCTTAAATTGTATTCGGTTGCACTCCAAACAGTTCATATATTCCTCTTACGTCAACTAATTAATTTATTACATGCTTAAACTGTTCATACATTCCTAAGCAAATTGTAATCACATTTTGTACTCAGGCCACCAAGGGTACTTCTTTTTTCAATTCGATTCCGAACTTAAGCCACATATATGCCCTTCAAAGACTTTCTACATTAACAAGTCTGTGCTTCAGTGAATTGATCATCGTTACTAATTCCAAACTTCACACCGATTATAAGTATTCAAACATATCAGGTATCCTCTACTATCGTCGTTTTTGCTAAACCATTTAGATACTCAAGGACTAATCTTGTTGTACATACGTAATACTCCGAAGTGCATGCACACCCGTACTACCCAACTATACTCATTTCATAGATCGAAGAAGCACAGCAGCGAAAATAAGTAAAAAGCATGGACATTGATCGTTCTTCTATTGTGCTTTCAACTGCCAACGAGATGACTAGTGATGGCTGGCTAGTCCACCATCCATGGGATTCTGTTAACTAGGTTGGAGCTAACTGCGTTGTCTTTAGGAGAAAAAAGTCATCGTAGCAGAGATTACATCCTGGGTACAAAACCCTAGACCCACATTCAAACTTATTACGACTTCTTTGCTTTAGGGAACTGCAAACTCTCATTGCCGAAGGACAAGGAAATTCTTTTACAGAAGGAGTAAACTGAATAAAACAGCGAAACCGAATACCAAGTCACCAAAACTGTACGCCGAGCTCTAACAATGAAACGAGACGCATTACCCCATGTGACCACACGCGCTATGCTGGTTTTTCCTTTTCCTGGTAGGTAAATTATAATGTCAACTGTGACGTTCCACATTTCTCGAAGCCGATATCAGCATATTATACCTGCCTGCATTATTATGAACACGTAGATATGAGACAGAGAAACTTTCCAAACAGATAAGAAACCGCAATATTTTAAATATACTAGAAGTCTCATAGATTTATTCCTTCATCTTCACATATTTCTTGGAAGCCCAGCTATAGATACCCGTCATAATGTTTCTGTCTACCTTTTCATACCTTTAACCAATACATTTTATCTGTTAAGCATTGCAACTCATGAGGATCAAAATTTTCTTACGTGTTCCACTTTGGTTTCGTATGTGGTAACTTTAGTGTTTCTTTTATACACTTTTTTAAATAAAGTAAGAATTAATATATTCGAAGTCATAGCAGTCGACGTAGAAAGCCGATGACGGTCAAACATAGGTGTAGCGGGAACGTAAAGTACGTATTCTCCATCTTCTGTTTGTGACAAGAAAAGATTTTGTTAAAATTAGACCAACTTATATTTAACAATACGACCGAACGATCTGTTTAAAACTTGAGAAATATAACTTTTAGGAACTGGTGAAGTGTAATGGTACGACTTAATTGCTTATCTTCTTCCAAACCGTGGGGATTAGTAGGGCTAGGTCTTGGCTAGCAATCGGAGTGAAAACCGCAAAGGTTGGAGCGTGGTTATCTCGTTTGCTTATCTTAACCTTATATTTGGAAAATTAGTTTACACTTACTAAATAGGTGCAAATAGGCAGAACTATGATACATGAAGTTTATTCTGAACAAATATTCACAAGATTAATGTTAAACTCTAAAACATTAAGAGGTAAGCTCCTCATTACGGCAGTAAATGCAGGATGTCTGAAACGCAGGAAGGAAACGTAAACAGAGAAACCTAACACGTAAGAAAGATAGGTTTTTCTTTTTTGGAATCTACTAGGGTTTAAGGCTTTCATTTGTGTGCACCTATCTTACTCTATATTTTGTCTTACAAAAGTAAAAGTGGTTCAAGTAGTAAAATTAAGTTTATTAATATTTATATATTAATGAAATTATAAGTGCATACAAAGCTTATTTTATACAAGGTTTATTATTGGATGCTTCTCGTACAGTTAAATTATAATTTGTCTTTAATTGATATTGTATTGTTTTAATTGAATGTTGCGAAGTCCTTTTGATAAATTGTTTACGCATTTAATTTCATAGCGCCCAGCATATGACTTTTTCCTATTTTCGTTTTTCAATAACCTCCAATGTTTTATCTTTTTTTTAGGAATGGGAGGAGCTATTACAAATTTCGTTAGTTCGCATTGTGTCATCAAAATGCAGCGAAATCCATTAAATATTCGTTACGGACCGACCGTGTCGATCAATTTCAAAACTTGTGTTTTGGATATATGTAATTTATTGTTTTTCTGTGATGTACCTGACTTTTTTTTTCGCTGTACACATTATTCAATCAAAATTTTACAAAATTTTTTTATCATATTACACTTGTTTTTCAAAACATTGCATTGCTTTAGTTTCAACTGCGATTTCTCGATGCGGACTGTTACAAAATTCTTGTATCAATTTGTACTGTTTGACTTTACCTAGAATCCTATGCAAGATTATACATCGCCATTGTCAATTTTATTTTGTTGAAATATGTTAAATTTTTTTTTTTTTACTGTAATTATCTTTGTTTAGTGCTGTTGTTTGTGTTAAAGCCGTAGTTCATTCTATTGAATTATAATTCCCAGCTGATGGGTTTCTATGCGGAGAAAGAGATGCTAACGGTATGTGGACTGTTACTGCAATCAACTTCCGCCTGAAGAGATAAGTTCTTAAGAATTTTATGCTACAATGGGTTGCTAATAGTTCTTTATTTATGACTGACCCATTTATCACCGTATTTCGTACTTGCATACGAAATTGGTAAATTGTGTCCAATGTCTTCTCAAAACAGCACTATTCTTCAAGCAAAGTCCGGTGTGTCCGTTGTTTATATGAATGGTTTGTCGAAATGTGGGCATCGAAGAACTGGTGAGTTTATAAATTGAAATAATAGAAAAAAGTTAAATAAACAAAAACTTGAGAAAAAATCACAATTAAAAATTTAAAACAAAAAGGTAAAGACATTTGCTCAAATTGAAAATGTGACACTTCTGAGGGTAGACGTTATGATTCAACCTAAATTCACCTAAAAATAAAACAACAATTCAGAAATGTACGTTCGTCCGTTGTTTGTCAAGCTTTTTTTCTTATAGGGGCAATACGCGTTTATTTATCGCAAGTCTATCCAAAAATATCTAAATCTGTCCCTCGGCACATCCTCACTCCTCATATGAGGTTTATTTTTGTTTTAATTTCATTGCAATCTTCAATATTTGCAGCGTTCTGTTGAGCTTTCAGATAAACATTCTTTCTAACTGAGATAATTAATTCCGGATCGGCGGAGGTAAGGTGTTTTATTGAACAGCTGGTATCACTCACATCAATAATAATCACTGTTATTTTCATTGTCACAACATTTTATTTAATATTAGATGTAAAGTCATAAAATTAAACCTTCGTCTTCGTTTTTAAGATGATTTTTTCATTGCTTTCCCTTGTCTACAATATTCTATTGCATAGTTCAATTTAAATTTAAATTGTTTTATTTACACTAAACGCACTAAATATTTATAATAGAACTGCTAACCGTACTCCGACGACGACAAAGCACTGACTGACTTCTTATTGCTTTTACTGCCGATCTCTCAGGAACGACTCTCTTTTCTTTGCATTCTTTTGCTTCTACGGTTTGGTTCTATTTTTTCCAATAAGTATGCAAGGAATGTGGTACCTAACAACTGCCCGCTATGCAGAGCAAATATCGTGACCACTTGCCTCTATATTTGCCCTATCCATTTATAATATTGTGCAATAATAAAAAAAAACAGTTAAGAAAATTATAATCGGTTGGAGCCGAATCACGCACCCCCTGAAAAAAAGAATGGAATAAAATTTATTTTTCACCCGTTACTTAACTAGAACGTGCCGTTAAAAAAAATTAATCTACCACACCGTGACGTCCACCATAATGATACTCATACCAATGATATTATTAAGAAAAAGTCAATTCACCGAGTCTTGTCAACCTTCTTAATTTTAGAATTAACGCAATTTTAAGGAGATAATATAGCTTCATTGGATGAATGTATAAAATAGTTTCAAACATTTGGACGTGTTTACCTCACAAAGTAAAAAAAAAATTTTATCACTTGTAAGTTTTTGTGGGCATGGCACGTATAGTAGAGTTTTCCGTAAAGTAAATGCGGAAAATTTTAGCTTTCTATCTTTCGTAATTTGTGAGTAATAAGCAAAAATCCCCAAATTATTGCTTAAACAAGTAATAACAAGTAATTGTCAGGCAAGGCCGATTATTAAGTACCCTACACCATATTGTCTACACAATTCTAATTTTTATTCAAGAACACAAAAATTATATCTGGTTTCTATACAAAAACAAATTTTTCAAGTGCGTATTTTTGGAGAAGCGGGCCCAAAATCCTTTCACAGTTATTATTATATATATTGTAGTGTGATCGCATATCCTTGTTATGCATCCACTTTAAAGTGGGACAGAATTATTCAAAATCAGCATAATTCATTTGCAAAAAGAAAAAGAAGAATTATGTCACACTTCAACTAGCTGAGAATTGCATTTTGTAATGCAATACAACACTAAGCGCTCTAATTAAAATAAATCATCACAATTTTATGCTTACGTTAGCAATAAGGTATTTTGTAAAATTTAGGTATAAATAACCACACTAAAATTAAAGAAAGTCAATTGTTCTGAATTAACAGTTCAACATAGCGTTTTATTCGCTAGATTAAAAAGGCGTTCCATCCGGCTTAATAAATTAGCTAAGGACTAATTCTAGTCGATCTCTGTATTGCCATTAAAAGGAGTAGACAAACTTGGCGGACTAAAGCCGAGCAGTTTAGAAACTAACTCCCCACAAAAAAGATTCATAGGGAATCTTTCTATAACTTCACACACCACCAAACAACATTTATTACACGATGATGCTGCGATCGATCTTGCTCAACACGATCCTACAAACTATGCTGTAACCTGCCACTTTTTCAACTTCCGATTCAGCAAAAACATTTTTTTTTTTTGGTTCCACAAAGCAGAATAATGATCCCGCCGCTAACTTCGATTCAACATCTTTAGATTCTGCTAAACCCAATATACATTAAGGTCAAGTAAAGAATAGTGACAAGCGACCACGAGCCAAATTTTCCGAACACACACCTCCTAAAAACCCGCCCACACAATGATCCCTCCCAAGGACAAGACTTCAACATCCGAAGAAGAACATGAAACATCTTCTTTCACCCCCTTCGACTTCGAACACGCCCATCCACTATTTTTTGGCGCCGACGTCAAAACCATTGATTATCAAAACGTAATCAAGGAGCGCGTATATAGACATCAGTTCCTTGCCAATCCGACAAAAAACAACGTTCATCTCACCCAAAATTACAAATACAAAGACTACTAAAGAATACATGACGAATATTAAAATAAAAATAAAGAGTATATGAGGAAGAAAATATGAGGAATATTTAAGGAATATCAAAATATAGATAAAAATACGAAGAATATTGAAGAATAAATAGTATTGAAATAACGAATATTGAAAACTTCAATATATTTAAATATTAAATGGGAAGATATAGTTACATAAATGAGAAATAGCAAAACAAAAAACATCAAGATTAAATACATAAACATACAAATATTTAAATAAATGTCAAAGCACACATAGATATTTAAAATAAAAGTAAAATTAGCATGTCTTTCTAAATAAAAAAAAAAAATAGAAAGGATAGATGAAATTATTATTCCCATACATAGGATAATTTCTAATCTTAAAAAGCAAGGCAAAAAAACCTATAAGAAGGAAACAATCGAAAACAAGTTAGAAGAATTAAAAAATTATAGAATAAAAGTCCATACTATATTAGAAACTAACACAAGACCAGAACAACCAGAATTATTAAACAAAATGCAAACATTTAAGGAGAAATATAAAACAGCAAAAGAGTTATTAGAAGTCAAGGCAACTAAAGAACCTCTAGAACACATAAACTCCAGCAAATAGAAAGTACAATACAACCAAAAATGAATTTCAACCTAGAAATAGCCTACAAGTCCATACCCACATTTACTGGCAATTACAAAGATATCAACTGCTTCATAAAAGTTACTGAAATAATACATAGAACCTTAAAAGAAAAAAGCCAAGCCGCAATTAATAGAATACACCTTCCACTTCAAACTGTCCTCAAATGTTAAAACCGCAAATGACATCCCAACACTACTAGAAGAATTCAAATCGAAACTTGAAAACAAATAAAAATCAATTCAAACATTACCACAACTACATTCAATATTAAACTAAACAACACAAAAAGGTACTATCACAGATTTCAAAGATAAAATATTAAATATAATAGCAGATCTAAATTATTTTCAAACAAAAGAACTCAGCCCCACCCATACTAATGAACAAAAATCCGTCATTACCAATATCAACGATACGTACGTCTTAACCATATTAAAAACGGCCTCGACGACTACATTAAGCCCGTTGTCTTCGCGGCCCAACCAAAAATCTCTTCCGAACCAATTAATATTGCGTTACAATATGAAAGTGCAACCCAGACCTATTCATAGACAATGAAAATAAATTACCAAAAGAAAAATTCATACAATCGCCACAACAAAAACTCCTACACAAAGCAAAGCAGCTGAAATCAACAATAACCCCAATAGAAATAATCAAAGATATAATTTTAATAGAAACAATAACAATAACTCCAATACCAACAACTACAACAACAATAATAGGAATTTGAACAAAAACTACCGAAATCAAAATAATAATAACAACAGAAATCAGAGAAACAACAACTAAAACAACCATATACACGCAATAGAAAACAAGGGAAATGGATTTCACCCGGGCTGCTTGACGATGCCCCTGAATTCGACGCCAAACACCTAAACCAGGTATCCACTGAACACTTAAACAAAGCAACCTCCCATATCTTCTCAATCTCAAAACTATCCAACTATATACTACTAAATGTTCAAAATACAACAAAACCAGAAATATCATTTCTATTAGACACAGGAGCAGACATTAGCGTCTGCAAAGCACACATTTTGGAACATTACCCACTAAACAACTTAGAAATAAACTACACAGGAATAACCAACGAATGTATAGAAAAATTGGGAACTATACACGGAAACACTCAACATAAAATACAATTAGTAGACCACAACTTCCTAATAAAAATCTAAGGAATCATAGGAAGAGATTTCCTACACAAGTATGCGTGTAACATAAATTATGAAAATTTCTCTCTTATAATTAATACACATGACAACCAAGTTCAGCTTTCCATATACGATCAAATACTTAACAGAAGCAAAATACTTCTTCCTGCAAGATGCGAAGTTATAGTCCCCAATGATATAAAAATAGATAGAATAGACAACGATGCTTTAGTACTAAATAAAGAAATAGAAAAAGGAATATTTTTAGCCAATTCAATAAAATCAAAAAACGGACAAAAATCACATTAAAATATTAAATATACACTACATAAAGAAATCAGAATACAACACCTACGTATCAACAACAAACCACTCAACGCTTACGAAATCATACAGAACACCAATGTAAACACTCTACATAGTGAACAACGGTTCCAACAAACATTACAATCCATGAAATTAGACACCGTAAACAACTCCCAAAAACAAGAAGTCATAAAAATCTTCAAAAAATTTTAAACAGTATTTCATTAAGAAAATGAACCACTCACAGCAAATAATTTTTGCACACAAAACATAGAAACAAACGACAATACACCAGTATACATAAAAAACTATGAATTACCCCACACACGAACTGACACCGTACATACCCAGGTAGAAGAATTATTACAACAAAAGATCATAGAATCCCCAGTTAGGCCCTACTTTTACTAGTACCTAAAAAAAATCGGACAAACATAAGGAAATAGCGACAAGTAGTTGACTACAGAAAATTAAACGAGAAAATAATAAACGACAAATTCCCCCTCACAAGATTAGAAGACATCCTAGATAGACTAGGACGAGCAAAAATATTTCTCCACTTTGGACATGACAAACTCATTTCATCAACTAAAACTTAACAAAAACTCGCCACCCTTGACCGCCTTTTCAACACCAAACGGACATTATCAGTATACGAGACTTCCATTCGGACTAAAAATTTCATCCAACAGTTTTGAAAGAATGCTAACCACAGCTTTATCAGGAGTAGACACCGAAGCATTTTTGTATGTAGACGACATAATAATACACGGATGTAGCTTTGAACATCACAAGAGAAGCTTAACGAAAGTACTCGAACGTCTTAAAAAATACATCCTAAAACTATGCACCTTCCAAACGCAACTTCCACCCAAATGCAACTTCCTACAATCAGAAGTAACCTATCTAGGACACCTCATAACACCCGATAGCATAAAACCGGATCCAGCTAACTATGAAATAATAAAAAACTAGCCCCAACCAAAAATACAGACAAAGAAAGAAGATTTTGCAGCATTATGCAATTATTACAGAAAATTTATAAAAGTGTTAACATAGCACAACCACTAAACGATCTCCTGATAAAATGTAAAGACTTCGAATGGACAAACCAACGTAACCAACGTAGAACTCAAGAAGAAAATAATGTCCACACCCATATTACAATATCCAAACTGTGATAAACCTTTCATTTTAACAACTGATGCATCAAATTACGCCTTAGGAGCAGTACTATCCCAAGGAGAGATAGATCAAGACTTACCTATCGCATACGCAAGCAAATTCCTAAACAAACATGAAAAAAACAAACCAATTATAGAAAAAAAAACTTTGAAATAACGCATTTTAGACCCTACTTATTCGGCAAAAAATTCACAGTGATAACTAATCACAGACCATTAGTATCAGTATTCTCACACAAAAACCACACCTCAAAATTAACTAGACTAAGAATAGTATTATCAGACTAGGATTTCGACATAATTTATGAAAAAGGTTCAAGCAACACTAACGCTGACGTCTTATATAGGATAAATATAAATTCTGATATATTAAAAGAAATGATTCCAATATCCAGGGAAGAAGACCAGGAACGGATAAAAAGGACGTTAGTCATAACCAGAAGCAAATCGGCAAAAGAAAACACAAACAATGAACAATTAAATATGTGGGACTGCACCTGAATAAATGACATTAAGAACACAAGAAAGTTAGAATTTAAATTCGAAAGCGGCATAAAAGATATTATAATCGAAAATGTTAAAGAATTAAACTGCACACTTGTGAGATGCAATGAATATCCAGACCATTTCGATGCGCTCTTGGAAAAATTGATATAAAAACTAAACAAGTAAAATTTCTTAGATTAAGCATTAATTCCGCAAGATGATATATTTAAACATATATCCAAAAAGATATTAAAAGAAAAACTGAACAATATTAAAAGAAACCGCATAAATATACCATTATATAAAGAAAGACAAAGAATACATGAAAGAATACAAAGAATGATAAAGAAAAGTGCAAATTGATAGAAGAACACCACACTTGCTCATACTCAGGATATTTCGGACTAAGGAAGACATTTCGAAAACTAAGCCAAAATATATAATCGCACATCTTATTGAAGATAAGAACTCAAAATCAATTGCCAAAATATTAATTGAAGAACTAATACTTAGATATGGCCAATTCAAAACGTTAAAATCCGATAGAGGAACAGAGTTCATCAATGAACTAATAAAAAAAATGTGTCTCTTACTAAATATCGAATAAAAGTTCTCAACCCCCTGCCACTACGAAATTTTAGGTGCAATCGAAAGAAATCGCAGAGTTTTTAACGAATACTTTTCAGCCTTTGCAACAAAGAATGATTAGAACAAATGGATACCATACTACCCCTCATTTTAAACTGATATGCGGAAAATTGCTATACATGTCCAACGAAAAATATTAAATTCAAACCCTATATACAAACCAGAAAATTACATAAATGAGCTAAAAACAAAGTTAAAATACTCACTAGAGAATGCTAAGAGATTGTTAGAAAAGGCAAAAAAAACATGGAAAAAGCTACCAAAAAAAAAAATACACGAATCCAATTGACATAAATATAGGAGAACAAATTTTATTAAACAAACACTACAGAAAAAGGATTAGAAACACCCTATGAAGGCCCTTACAAAGAAATAGATGTAAAAGACAAGCCAAAAACTACACATAAAAATTTGGTTAACAATACAAATAAAAGACAAGTCAAAAACTGTACATAAAAATTTAGTTAAGATATTAGTTTGGGGAAAAAGAAATCCATTATTTTTATATGAACTTCAGGACTTTATTTAACATGCTTCGGATTGTCCGATTTGGGTCAAATATGCACCGTTTTGTTGTATGATTTGTTGCCATTTTAAAGGTAACTTCAAAATGCCTCTCTCATAGAAGTCCTGGTCTCTATTTGCAAAAAACTCTAGTAGTCGATTTTCACAATCCTCCCTAGATTCCAATTTTTTATCATTAAAGAAATTTTGCAATGCAAGAAAAAGATGATAATCGCTTGGTGCCAAGTCCGGACTGTATGGCGGATGCATTAAAACTTCCCAACCAACCTCCCGAAGTTTCTGGCGAGTCACTGTAGATGTGTGTGGCCTAGCGTTGTCCTGGTGGAACACGACACCTCTCCTGTTGGCCAATTTTGACCGTTTCTGGTCAATCGCTATCTTCAAACGGTCCAGTTGTTGACAGTAGAGATCAGAATTTAGCGTTTGGCCATATGGAAGCAGCTCATAATAAATAATCCCCTTCCAGTCCCACCAAATGCATAGCAAAACCTTCCTGGCCGTTTGAGGTGCTTCACCGCTCTTTGATCGTTTTCGCACAGGGTTATCGTATGTGATCCATTTCTCATCTCCAGTCACCATCCGTTTAAGAAATGGGTCTATCTCATTCCGTTTGGCCAACGCTTCGCAGATGGAAATTCGATCCATCATGTTTTTTTCTGTTAATTGGTGTGGCACCCAAACATCGAGCTTCTTTTTGAATCCAGCTTTGTGTAAATGGTTTAAAACTGTTTTATGGTCGATTTTTAGCTCCTGGGCGATGTTACGACTGCTAACATACCGGTCAACTTCGATAATTTCTCCGATTTTATCGACATTTTCGACGACCGGCCTACCTGTGCGAAGTGCATCTTTAACATCAAAAATTCCTGAACGGAATCTACGAAACCAAAATTGCACATAATTGGCTGTTACAGTATCGGAACCATAAACACCATTCACAATTTTAGCCGCCTGGCTTGCATTTTCGTCTTTGTCAAAGAAAAACTGTAAAATGTACCGAATTTTCTCTTTGTTCACTTCCATTTTTAACACGCTGTAACTCACAACTGAATGCACCAAACAAAAAACAGCAAAAGAATTTTTTTTACTGCGAAATGTCACCTTTCCAACGAGCATAAATATGAAATTGTTTGGTCGATACTTTACGAGAAATCTATCAGCGCAGTCATCTACCGAAAAAATAATGGATTTCTTTTTCCCCAACCTAATATATAATACTATAAATGTAAGCTAAATTTTATTATTTAAGAAATACAAAACTACAAATATAAGCCAGATTTAATTTAGACATACAAAACTATGAATACAAAACTATAAATATAAACTAAATACATAAAAGTTTAGTTAAATACAAACTAAAATTAATTAATTAAGAACTACCATTTACTTTGATAAAATCCTCTTACATTACAGAAAATTGTTAATGTCTTCTAACACATTAACAGTTTTCTCCCTGAAAGGGTAAGGGTGTAGTCTGATATCATAGCGTTGTTATACATCCACTTTAAGATTCACAAAACTGGTCTTTTTTATTAGCTCCCTACCCTTTATCATTTCCGTTGGCGCTTGTAAACCGTTAACGCAAGAGTTAAACTTCTCCTCCTTTAAATCAGCATCCAATTGGTTCGGCGTATGTTCAACTTTTTCGCCATCTTCTTCCATTTCATCACCCACTTTATCATTAGGAAAATCCTCTACATTAAATTCAGCAGCTCTCACCACATCTGCTTTGGTAAATTTACGTTTGCAAAGGCATCGTAGCTCCGAAACCCATGATGAGCGTTTAAAATCTCAACAACGCAGCGATGATATTTATTTACCTATACATTTGAACAGAGTTATTTAATTGTTTAGTTAAAAAAAAAAATTATAGAAGCTTTTATTTAATTAATAATTCGCACAGGTTGGAAGACGTCGATTCGTTCATTGATTTAGGCGTTCTATTCGATTATAGGTTACGTTTCAATTTGCATATTGAGTCCTCGTTAAGCAAAGCTAGGTCCGCTCTTGGTTTTATAAAGAGGTGGTCCAAAGAGCTTGATGATCCTTATATTACTAAAAGGCTTTACACGTGTTTGGTTAGACCTATTCTTGAGTATGCCTCTGTTGTGTGGTCTCCTTCATACAGATGCTACGTTGGTTCAATTGAATCTATACAAAAGCAATTCTTGCTGTTTGCACTTAGGAATTTGGGTTGGGACCCGATTTCCCCTCTTCCACCCTATTAAAATAGGTTGCTTCTGTTATCCTTACCGTCACTCGAGAAACGTAGATTTGTTCTTGGGGTTTCCTTCCTAATCAAATTAATAAATGGTGCAGTTGATTCGCCCGCATTACTTCGTGAGATTTGCTTTAATGTCCCTAACCGCTTCTCTAGGTACTTTATGTTGATAAAGCTTAGTCAATGCAAATATAACTTTGAACTGTTTAACCCGCTCAGAGTTGTTTGCAAGAACCTAAATGATGTCTATCATCTATTCTCATTAACGGACTCTTTAAAGTCTATTAAAGCAATATTGCTCAACAAGCGCGATTTACCTATGTCGTACTTAAACTGATTTAACCTTAGATTTTGTCATTATGAGTCGAAAATTAATTTGTTGTTAACAATTATCGGTTGCCAAGCTTATGCATGTTTGCGATGGCTTAGGGGTTCACTTGCAATTTGGTCCTGTATCGGTTGTGGGCGTGGCTCTATGCTAATTGTGTACATGCTTTTTTTTTTTTTTTCTTTCTTTTTTTTTTTCCTCCTTATTTGTTTTATTGTACTTATACTAAGTTTTATTATTAAATAATTTTAAGATTTACTTAAGAGTCAATTGAACTCGACTGCCATTTTGTTTTAGTTGAGTTTCTTGTATAAGTGGAATAAATAAATAAATAAATAAATAAATAAATAACACGAATGTACTCTCGACATGTATTTGAACGAATGATTTAAATTGTGTTATTAATTAAATTTGTTATTTTATCAATAACTTAATTACTATTAATTTATAATTCGTAGTATTTATAATAACTATTAAAATGTATACTTAATATAAAAAAGATTCAAATTAGTGCAAAATAAACATACATTAGACAAATCATTTCTACTTGTGTATTGCTTTTTTTTTTTTGTATTTGTTTGTATACATGCAAAACCATATAATTTGGCAATGTCCATAAAATCGATCTAATTAAGGTATACAATGCTTGCGTTATGCGTAGCTCACGCACTGTCAAAGAAAAGTTGTGCGTGCTTTATTTTTGACAATCAAAACATCACACAGCACTGACGTATTTATGAAAAAAAACGAAATAACACGGGTTTATATACTGTGGAAAACAACCAGAAAAAAGGAATAAAAATTATATATTGTTTTTTCCTCATAAATCAATACTATATTTTGTTGCTGTATTATATATGAATGCTATGCTCTATTTTTCCTTCATTGTGAAAGAAAATTCATGCTTTCATTACATATATATTCCAGCAATTTTTTGTTGAAATAAATTTCATTATCATTAAATTGAGTTTTGGTTTAAATAATTTTTAAAAATGGCGTATAGATGAAAGACACTTCTGCTGACGTTATGTCCCGATAATCTTGTTGCTTTCTGTAGCGATCAGTCAAGCATTTTCACAACATTACGTAAACCAACGACAGCTCGGAGTTCTCGGAATTCATGTAAATGTGGCTTAATAGCTACTTCCGAGTAGACCCACAAAATAGTACGGAAACTTGATATTAATGTTTGCGATGATTTTAGTTTCAGGCAATTCTATTCGATTTTGGACTAAGCCGCTCCCAAACTCCGAATAGCACATAATATCAACGTCGCTTTCTGACCTGCACACTCCAATATTAATTGCAGTGAAAGTGTAGTTCCTATCGCACACTACTAACAGAACTGTTGAGTTCTTGCCTGAAAGAACGAATAACCATGTTTGTCATGTTTTAGCAAAGCAATACGTTACCTTCGTAGTTATAATGTTTTGAATCAAAATGAAAAGGACGGACAATATTAATGTGTTTTCCATCTATAGCACCCATGCGGTGTGAGAGATTCCAAACAGATCCGAAATTATGCACGATACGCTCCCAGTCCGACTTCATTGGCTAAGACAAGCTAAATAGAGGTACAACATTCCATTGTAGTGTAAACACAGTAAATATTTCGATGAATAGACGTTCATTATGCACCTGTTTTGTTTGACTTCAATTCTGACCTTAATTCTGACCTAACTGAACTGTGGTCAGCGTTTTATATAATAAATTGTTATGCTAGCTTAAGCAAAATAGTAGTATTAAACTAGGTTATTGTTAAAGTTACATTACACATGCTAGCTTAAGCAAAATAGTAGTATTAAACTAGGTTATTGTTAAAGTTACATTTAATGTGGGTTAGAACTAAAGTGTGTTCTCTTAACTAGGTTATAACTAGACTTACATTATGTGGAAATATATAAAAGTGTAAACTTAGCATAAATGATTAATAAGCGGGTAGAATACGATAAATCGATAATGCTACACCATAAGATTCGCGATGTTCCCTAAATAATGGATCGCACTGTAGACACTCTCATCACGAATGATAAGTATTCGACACGTACCCCATGAGTCAAGTAACTACAGACAACACCAGGTAAATGTCCTTTTAGATTGAAGTTATAACAAAAACTTACAGCAGCGTTAAGAACGATCTGCACATGACAAATGTAGATGGTCTAGATTTCGTTAATATCTTTTCCGTCAAATTTAGAACAAGGTCAAATCTTTGAGGATTTATGCGAACACTCCTTTTAAATTGCTCGACGTTAATATAATATATTTAGTCGTAGGCGGTCACAAATAATCGATCGATACCTCGGTTTATATATAAGAATATTATCTGGGATCGCCCTTTGTAGTTACGGCAACGACGATAACGCTTCCAAATTATTCCTATTATTATAATCCAAATAAATACATCGACGATATCCATTTACTTTTGTCGCTTAAATGTTCACTTTAAAAAATTGCAAATTAATTATATATATTATATTATTAACTACAGTGTGAAATTTCCAGGATTAATTGACATCATCTTCTGTGTGCAAAAATTATTTTTCTTCCTTTTTTTTTCAAAGTAAATTTTCACGCTAATAATTTTTTACCTCTAATTAAGCGTTTACGTAACCAAACAATAACTATATGATTTTTCCTTTAGCAAACTGTATGTTAAACTGACTTTGCGTTAGGCGTTGTGGGTTGGTCTCTGTATGTGTCCGACACAATGAGGCGTCAATTTTGTTTTTGGGTTGAGAGCTCCAAAGTGGTCAACGCAATTGGCAGCCGTGCTACAATACCATCTTGCAGAAAAATGTAAACGAAACGGTACGGCTTTAAAACCGATAACAAAGAAGTTTTTTTTTTTTTTTGGTATGTTGAACATAGATGGACTAAGCCCATAGATTTGTGGCTTATATGTCCAAATAATAAAGTGTTGTAATTTTTAGTCACGATTATGTATAAAACGTAACAAAAAAATAAGAGCGGCCGTAATAACGCGGAGTGTTAAATGTAATTGTGTGTGTGTGTGTATGTGTATGTGTAATTGTGCTTGTTGAGTTCTTGAAAGTTAAACAGTGTTGCAAACTTTGGCTGAAAACGAAAAGCAATGCTATGGTAATAGGAGATTATTAAACGCAAAAACGAAAGAAAAAAAAAAATTCTAAAAGGATAAATTAGCTTTTCTAATAAAGAAAGTTAGTTCCCCGAGATGACGTACATTTTTTGCTGCAAAGAGATCGAGGAGACAGCCATATAACTTGAAGAAGCTAAAGGAATCTCTAATGCCATCAAGCCTGTGACATCTGAAGGTTAGATGCTCAGCAGACTTGACAACATTGCAAACTTCACAAACATTACATGGTATAGCGCGAATCATTTTTAAATAAACTTTGTCATAAGTGTGACCACTCATGAGTCTATAAAGAATTTCGATTTCCCAGGAATTAAAAGAAGATACAGAGAAGGGTTTGAATTGAAATGTGGGATTTAATTTATAGAAAAGACGATTGGATTTAACGCGCGCGATTACTTTAAATTCGTCGTTTAGCTGTTGAAGGATGTGGTTGCGAATTGCCCGAATTGCTTCATTGGGAGTATATTTGATGGACAAAATTGTCCCATCAACACGAGCTCTCTCTGCATGAAAGTCGGCTTTTACATTTAAAAAAAAGCCGCAGTGGCCAGGTACCCAAACGAGGTGACAGTCATCCACTTGAGATTCGTGCAACGTCTTATGAATGTCAAACACATATTGATTTTCTGCATCTCTTTTATTTATTAGAAGTAGAGCAGACCCGCTGTCGGAAAAAATAACAAAACGTCTGATACCATCGGAAATAGCAGCCTTAATAGCATGTCGAATGGCGAGCAACTCAATAAAAGTCGAGGAAAGTTCCTCTTCCACCTTAACTCGATGTACTGTTTCAGATAGATGTTTCACGACCGAGAAGCCAGATACATTATGTCCGACGGAACCGTCGGTGGCATATATATCATATCCGTTGTTGTAATAAAAAAGGAGCTTTTCTTGGCATAACAACCTTATACAAGAGAAGTTGACATTTTGTTTTGAGGTGGAGATCGGTTCGAGAATGTTCATGAAGACTTTGCATTTGCTGGTAATGAAATTCAAGGGGGGAATTGAATCTAACTTATCAAAAATATGACGAAGTTTTTGATAGCAAAAAGTATAGCTGCAAGTGACAGTGTTACTGAGAGATATAATTTCCTGCAAAAAGGAAGGATTTATCATCTTGACTTTAATTAACTCCTTGGCAGTGCAAAAAAGGGCTCTTTCGGAAACTGGCCATTCACCAGATATAACATTGAGAATATGTTGAGGAGTTGAGGGGATCAGTTCAGTACAACGCTTTAACATTCGGTTTTCAAATGCTTGTATACGTTTTTCAATATATTTTGGGAAATTGCAACATGTGGAATGTCCAAATTCAATTTTGGACCTGACTAGAGGTTTGCAAACGGTCAAAGCATTTTTGGACGGCAAGCCTGCCTGAATGTTTGTCATGAGTTTGATGATGTTGCATCCAGACTGACAATCTTTGAACGCCTTTTCATAATGCCCACGAAAGGTTAAGCTGTCATTTAAAATTCTCCCAAGAAATCGAAGAGATTTTACCTGATTAACTTGGATACCTTTGATAAGAAGTCTGATTTCACGTTTAGAACCTTTGGCAAAATAAATAGTGTTTGTCTTGCTGGGATTAAAATATAAATTAAGATCCGCGCATGCATCGAAAAACAAGTTCGCTTTCATCGAGAGGTTATTGACAGCTGCTGGAAAAGATGAGTCCGCAGATACGATTAGAAAATCGCGTGCATATTGAAAAATGTGAGTTTTGTCATCTTGAAGATCATGCAAAGAAGCTGCGTATAAATTGAAGAGTATGGGGCTTAAACAACTGCCTTGTGGGATACCACCGCATATTTCAACTTTTACGGTACCCATCACCAACACACGCTTGGATAAAAAATTAAGTATCCACAGCCGCATTTGAAGAGGAATCGAAAAGTTTAGGAGAATTCTACCGACCTTAATCAAGTTGACACAGTCATAGGCTTTGCTGATGTCCAGGGAGAGCATCACAACCATTTTCCCTGCTTTTTTTAAGCTGGCTATGAGAAAACACAGTTCATTAACGCACATATTCGTAGATTTGCGTTTTTGATAGGCGTAAGACCGAGCTGGAATAATGTTCTTAGTTTTCAGGAAAGCAGTTAGAGTCTCCTTAACCATGAGGTTGATGGTCTTTATGAATACAGATATTAGTGAAATTGGTCTGAAGCTACTTAAATCATTTAAGTCTTTACCTGGCTTGGGAATGGGAACTACTTTGATGCAACGCAAATCAGAGGGTATAAAGTGGACCAGCAGTTGTTAATTGCATGCAAAAGCATTCTAAAGCTTCCTCCAGACAGTGCTGTGAGCATGTCATACTTGATTCCATCACAACCTGCAGCAGTAGCTCTCTTTCTGGAATGTAAAACATACATTAGCTCATGCAATGAAAAGGGTGTGTTACTGATACTACTAAAAGGAATTGAAGGCATTGTAATAGGATTAACAATTGGAATGTAGCTCTTGAGCATATCTGAATATTTTTTATTATTACGGTCATTCCATACAGCACAACCGCTTAATTTTCGACTAGAATGTCGATGACCATTGATATAATTCCAGAAGGAACGTGGGTTGCCGTTACCACATAACTCTTAAATAGCGATGGCTCTATGTGCCCTTTTCGCCTTTATAACTGCAGACCTCCATTCTTTCAGTATATTCATATATTCAATGTAGTTGGCTGGATTGGCATATTTACTCATTTTTTTTCTTGCAGCTTGGTATTTGCGGAAAAGTGTTGACAGGGAAGGATTCCACCAAGGTTTAGGTGACAAGGACTCAATGTCAGGGAAGTTGGTTCTAGCAGACATGATCACAGATTGAAAGGCACTTTGAATTGATGACAAATCAGAAGGAAGATCAACTTTAGACAGACGGTCCATAAGGAAGTTGCGTGAAATGAAATTTTCTATTTTCTTGACGGAATTGTTACAACTGTGGAATATAATGGGGGAGTGCTTACTTTTGCCAATGGAAACATTGGACGTGTTCCAGTTGAAAGATAAAATAGTTGAGTTCGAGAAAGTTAGATCCAAGACACTGCTCGCCGTGCGACCGCTCCGGTTACAGTGAAAGGTAGTATTGCCGTTATTTAAGGCACTGAAACTGCTGGAATTGATAGCATTTACAAGGACTTTGCCTTTGTTGGTAGAGACTTGATCGCCATACAGGCGGTGTCTTGCATTGAAATCTCCAGCTAGAACCACATTTTGTTCACCGTCAAGAAAGTCGCATAATCTCTGAATCTCATCACGAAAGATTTGCACATCGAGACTGGGTGGAAAGTAGCATGAGGCTACGAAAAGATTCGGTTTCAGGTTGATGGTTTTGATGATGATGATGTCAACGGCAGAGTTATAGGGAATACGTCTGAAATTGACACCTTTCTTAACTAATATACTAACACCACCATAACCATCATTTCGGCATTTGGTGGCTGAGGCATAATTCGAAACTTTAACTTCGAAACAGTTTTCATCTTTCAGAAAAACTTCACTTAAGATACAAAAATCAATCTTGTTTGAGTTTAAGTAAAAATCTAGAAAAGATAGGTTACGTCGGACACTTTGAATATTATATTGTAAAAAGGTTATCATGTTGAAATTTGAGAAAGAACCCCAGCGGATTTCCTCGCAGTACTGGATGCTCGAACGGGGCAAGAAATAGCACAGACAGACATTTTTTCTTCAAATTCTTTAATAAGATTGTGAGGGATCATCGGACGGATACTTTCTTGAATCGTGAGAATTAATATTTCAAGTTCTGAAGACCGCAAATAGTTGTGTGAAATTTTCGGTCCAAGAAGGCTTGTTCCAGACGACTTGGGGGGTGTATTGGGAGAAGGCTTGGTGGGTGAATTGATAAGAGATTTGGAGGTAACCAATTTCCTTTTGAGGACAGCATTGTATTTATTTTTGGTTAAGATTTTGTTGGCATTTTGATTATCATCCTTGGTCGAAATTGCAGACGTGTTCCCCAGTGGAGGGAAATTGCCGTCATAAGTGTTGTCATCAAGACATTCGAAATAATTTTCGGAAAAATTCTCTTTGACCTCTTTATACGAAAGATTTTTAATCGCCATTATCCTGTTTATGTTTAATTCAATTTCCCTATTAGGGCAATACTTATTGAGAGCGTTGTGCTCACCTGAGCCACAGGACAAGCACTTCATCGCCTCACAATTTGCACACTTCGGAGACTTTCCACAGTTAAGGCACCTGCTCTCTTTAGTTTTGCAGAATTTAGATACGTGACCGTATCTGCCACACTTAAAGCACTGCTTTAAAGTGGGTACAAAGTATTCGACCGGCAGATTACAGTAATTAAATTTTATAGCCTTAGGGAGGGCTCTCCCTTTGAAGCCAACTTTGATGCTGGTTGTGGGAATCCACTCGTCTTTGTTGTTGGGATTTCTTCTTTGGAAATGGACAGCGGACTTAATCGGGATATCGGATACGGCGTTATTAATTATATCATCGACACTATATGTGCATGGGATGTTTCGAATAACTCCAAATCTCTCAGTGAACGACCTCGGTATGTACGCTTTTAAATTCTTTTTATTATTCATTTTTCGTAACAAAATTGTTGGCATTGGCAGCAGAGCTGAAAAGCAGTTTGGCTCTACCCCTGCTGACAACTTTTAATTCTTTCAAGCCATACATACCAAAATCCTTCAAGTAATCATAGAAATAGAGATTGGAATTAATATTGATGCGATTTCCTTCTGCGTCCGCGCACGTTTCGACAAAAACGACAAAATTGCAGGTTGAAAGGCAATCGTACAAATTAATCTCGAGATTTGGGGCGGCTGTGGCACCCAAATCAGAGGGCTTGTCGGTAGCCTGCTTACTAGGCGGAATTAAAACGTTTGCGTTAGCTTCTCCGTTATCAGATAAAAGAATATTATTCTCACCCATATTCGATCTCTTGGTGTGCCCAGTGGCGTTCGTGTAAAAATTTTCAAAACAGTCTCTATTAGTAGTTATAAGATCAAACCCAGTCTCCATAGGGAGACGGGGTGATGTTGTTTTGGTTGTTGTCACACGGAACACAAAAAGAAAAAACAAAAAATAATAATTGAATATATGTATTGCTTCTTAATTTTTCTCTCACGAGAGATTCCTCCTCCTTCCCTCCTTTTCCTTCCTAAACCTCTTTTCCTTTTTTCAAATATTTGAAATCTCTTTTTTTTCCTTTTTTTTTCACTAACACCGGTAAACACAAAAATTATCCAGCTGCCGTTTGCGGAGATGATGTGTTGTGTCAAGTGTGAATGAAATGCGAAAGGTAACAAAGAAGTCAACGTAAATATAAACAGCAAATTTATAAAAAATAAATAGCAATAAGGGAGTTAATAAAAAAGTAAATCAACTTCTTTATTAATTAGCGATAAAGAAGATTTATTAGCCCAGTGAGGATAAGGCCTTATCGAAATGGAGGCTGACCCAGTGAAGGTACGCTTATATTCCCCAACGCGTTGTACATAACGCATGCACTGTGTTTGCACTTCAAAGCGTTAGCCCATACATGCCTGCGTTGTGTTTTTTATGGGTTGAACTTTTGGCAGCGATAAACTGTCGTAACACCAACACATATGGCAACACAAAAATAATTTTCTATTACTTCTATTACTTATTGATGTTTGCACAAGTAAAGAGCATTCAGACCGCATTCATTTTTTTTCTTTTAAAGTTCAAAAGAAAAATTTCGTTTTCACATCTCATTTTTTTTTTATTTGAATCAGTAAATAATCAGATTTTGAACATGAAGTTTTATCTTTTATTTTCAGCTTAAGAAAACTACTGCTGAATCATGCCGAGCTTCGAGGGGTTTATGGCAAGCATATCTTGTCGCAAGAGACATTTGGTCTTTGCTTTCGACATTGTGATTGTGGTAGGAGGTGTTGATTTCGATATTGCATACAAGGAATACTCAAAAGGTACGAAGATGCCAATTTACAGGTGTTGTTAGAAAAAACCTTGCACAAAAATAGGATAGCGTTGAACACAATGCCGACGCACAAGCCTGCACAACGCATAACCTAATTATGTTTTGCGTTTAAGCCTTCGTTGGTAAGCTGTTTCCATTCGCCTACGAGAGAGAGCTTTGCTCGAGCGATGAAAAAGGAGAGTCGTTTTTGCATTGTATCATCACTGGGAATGATTGCATTGAAGGATGAATGAAAATACGTATAGAGCTTGGTATATATATACATGTACACATGAATAAATAAAGTGTATATGTAGAGTGTAAGCACATATGCAAAGTTTTATGTAAATGCATGATAAAAAAGTCATACCGAGAATCTTACCATTATTTTTATGTAGTTCATATATTGTGCATTTCATGCTTAGTTATATAAGTCCTCAAGAAATAATAAATAGTAAGTAGCTATCAAACAAGTTTTAAGCGTCCGGTTCGAAGATTTTTATACAACGAAAGTTTGTGGGAATTCGTTACTTTCCAATAAAAAGAACTAGACGTAAGTAACGTCGATAATTACTATAAATATTTTGCAACACAAAATTTGTTAATAGACTTAATAGATCCTGCTAAGAAAAGGTCAAAAATGAATTTTTCTTCAAATAAGCACTTGCTTGGAAGTAAAGAGCCTAATTACCTGTTGATTTGTAACTTATCTAATAGACTAGTAAATGTGTTTAGGAACATTGTTTATTTAAAAATATTTCGAAACAAAGGAGAGGGTAGCTTATTGAAATGGCTGAGACAGAGCAATTCGAAAGGTGTTACTGCCTCTCACAAGAAATTAGATTTAGATGTTTATTATTAAAAAAAAAATGAATGTCAATTTCTGTCTTTAAGGGACGCAGTAGAAGTACTAGTTTTGAGCAAAAAATATTCGAATAAAGAGAATGCAAGAGAATATTTGAACGTGAAGGAGTATTCTTATCGCATTGGTGTTGAAGACCAAAAATGACGCGTTTCTTATAACAAAAAATTTGTCTATAACACATTTTGAAGCTTTAAATAGTGCGTAATATTTATTTGAAAGTTTATACAAAAGTTTATTTATTTGGTCAAACATTGAACTTTTTCATTTCGCCACTATCATAAACATTAATATTTCTACAAAATCATACGTACTCTAGCTAACCGCATGCAGATAAAAGGATTTTTTTTTTAATTTAGAGTCTTTTCGAGGACATGCAAAGTGACTGCCGAATGCCGCCAAGACCCTTTCTTTACGTTTCAAACAATTATCAAAAAGGCCGTTGTTTTTTAAGCTGCTAAAGTGGTGTTAGCTTTTAATTATATTACCTTACAATATAAAAGTAACTCCCTCCGAGACCTTGATGCTGAGGTAGCATGAAAGACAAGACATTAAAAAATAAGAGGCATCGGTATATTAATACGATCAGAATTACAACATTGCTATTCATAGTATGAGCCGTTTACTTTGAAAGTGGCGCAAGTCCATTTATAAGCTTATATGTTTAAAAATAAAATCTATTTATAATATATTTATTATATAATATATGTAATACTATATAATATAATACAATAATATGTTAAATATATTGAAGCTGCAAAAATGTAATTTAAATAGTTGAGCCTGAACATATACTGCGATCTCTTCAGAGTTCACATTTTGATGACCCGCTGAACGTTTTCATAGAATTGCCATTCTTATGGCCGTAAAATTTTATGTGCGACATGCTGTGTGTAAACCTCGTTTCTTCCGGCTCATCAATAGACAATTTAGAAAAGTTACGACGGTGAATGTTCAAGGTTCCACACAAGCGAAAATAATAGGTATTTCCGTTAATTTTCGCCGTTTTTTCACTTCAAGAAATAATTTATTGAGAAACATTGGTTCAATGTATATTAATCAAAATATTTTTCATCATTTGGTACAACATTTTACCATATTGCTGCCAACATGGCGATATCGTGGCGAAAGAAGATATATTGGTTTGGCAACGATCCAATCATCATTTTCGCATTTCTTTAACGTTGCGAAGTTGCGTGCCAGCTGTGCCATGCTGCATCGATCTGAACAACTTGTATTCAGAAGGCTCCATGTCTAGTGAACACGCTAGGTGTGTGACCTTCCGATTCGAGCTGCAATAGTGTCTCCTTGATAACTTTTGCAACAAGTAGGTCAAATTTTCGAGATAACCGCCTTCCCTCCTTTTCGGTCTTTACCATCGAATCTAAACGTGGAGAAACAGTTGATACCAGATTTCTTCAAATTGAACATAAAAGGTAACAAAAGATAATAATGCAATTTTGAGTGCTCTATGGTTAGCGTCGGCATCTGCTGAATATATCAATAATATTAAATGGCAAACGGTTGTTTTATGTATCATCGAATTTAACTGTTATGTGCACTGGTATTTCGCATTACATGCTCATTTTTACTTGTAGAAATCGCTGTCCAAAATTAACGGGAGCACCTGATATTTTTTTTAGGGTTGATTTGCAGTATAGTTTGGACTACAAAAAAATATATTTCATAGTGAATAACATTTGAAAGTTAATTAAAGGTAAATGATTTGTATGATATTGTTTTTATGAGATTACAAATAATACAGTTAAGATGGAAAGTATGCCGGCGTCACACATTGATATAGCCGAATATAATTTTCTTAATTATTGTAATCGGATTCCTAATGCGTATTTAACATTTTTTGAAAACAGGAATATGAAGTATTCAATGATATTTTTGGGAGCTGACTTATTCTTCATATTGCGCTTTTCTACTAATACTAAATAGGAATCTGTGTTCACCAATCTTATTTTAGAACAAAAATCGAAAAATATGAAATTTCGGTACTCTACAATAAATGGGCGCTGCTGATTTTTTCCTTTTTTTACACATGTTGTAGAGTGGTCTATAGATAGCCAGTTTTATCGTTGTATCTCCTGTAGTTTACGGGTAACGAGGAAGAAAAATTAGTTTATTTGTTGTACAAAACAATGGCATTTTCAGCTAGTCTGAGCTTGTCATTTAATTGTTTTGACATATTCTCTGTTCCAGCGCACAATAACCCATATTGTTGCATTTAATAAGTTAATTTTTGCGACCATGCTATGGAATTTAAACTTAGAACTTGTTACTGATCATGAATATACAGGGTTCGTACGGTCTCTGAACGCTCCTTCTAAGTGTTGGAAAATGCAGTGTTTATACATTATTTATATTTTATTTAAATGTTAACTTATTACATATTTTGCTACAATTTATTTTGTGTTTCGCTTTACCGAGACGGTGAATGAGCAAGTATGTTTCTAATAACTTACTGACGTAGCCAAAACTTCATTACTTTGGAAGTATTGCAAGATGTAACAGGAACATACTGACAAAGTTATGGATGTAAACACTAAAACCAGGATACATTGTTTCGGTAAATTGTTCAAAATTCCAAAATTAAACTTTAATTTTATTGTAAACATTTCGTTTTCCGTTTCTTTGACGTGCTAATCATTTATTAAAACAATTTTCCTAAGTTTGAATTGGTATTGTGAATTCACCACACAATCTTACTTATTATTTAATTGTACACTTATACATTCAATTGACCATTTGGACTTGGTTTTTGAGACTATTATTTGTGTTTCATGGCGCTAATTTTGCTAAAAAAGCGAAATATTGAATGTTTGATGTAAATACCTACAATTCATTACATATAATTTATAAGGATTTATTCCCCCATTTCGTTGTTCTGTCCTCAGTATCCAAAAGGTCATCATTGTTGTGTAATCTGCTCAACACATTTTGTCACCCTCGTTTGTCTTTCTGTGCCCTTATTATGCATATCACCAAAGGCTGGGAGTATATTCATTTTGTCCGAAGCTTTGCAGCACCCAAAAGGCAGCTTCAGGGAGCAAATGACCTATACAATCATGATCAGCATCAACTCCTGAATCAACTTAATCATGTTCGTCTGTGCGTCGATATGTTGCCTATGGCAAACATACTGCTTGCCGCAAAAATAAAGCTATAGGCTTCCAATTGGCAGGAACGTTGAAAGTTCGTGTAGGTCGTAGACTTGTATTCAAAATGGATGAAAGTACACGCCCACAGTATAACGTATACTGAAACAACCTTTCTTTCTAAAAATAACAAGTAAGGAAATTATATTCGGTCCGTAATATACCTTCAAATTTTTGTACTTTTATCTATCATAGTTTATGAGTAATGAGCATCAACCAATTATTTATTGAAAAAAGATATGTGTTCTCAGTTTACGTGGTTTTATCGACGTGTATTTCGATCGATTCGGCACATTTTCAATGCGAGCATGGGTGCAATTATATACCCCTAACCCTTGGGTGATGGGTATAAAAATTAAATGGTTTTTCTGATCGTTATTACTCACAAACTAAAAAGGCAGATAAAATCTAAAAAATTCCCAGGTGTATTCTATGAGGGATCTTACAATACTTTTTCACGTCGCACCCAGGCAACTATAGTGTATCGAAGCTTTATATTTTTTGTCACACCTATATAACACCTAGAATGAAGCATCAAAAACGCGATAAAGTAAGTGGATTTCAATGGGAAGTTCGGAATCGACTAAGCATCCCCTTCGTCTGTCCGTCTATCTGTGTGCCTCTCTTTGTAACATCAAATGAACCGCATACAGTGCGACATAAATTGAGAACGCTTCTACTTTCTGGTATTTTGCTCCGTACTTATAAACTATAAAAAACACAGGATAAAGATTTCCATATATTTTCGACAAAAATGAAGAAAGTCAGTCAGGCCAACCCAACATTATAGAGTAGGAAAATTTACTTCTTTGGTTTTTTTTTCTTTAGCTTTTTTTAGTATGAAATTGGTGGGTATAAAAGATTGCAGCCGAATATAATTATGTTTTTTTGGCGTTGTCTGTGGTCGATGAATTTATTGGTTACTAATCGATAGAAATCCAGCTTGACATGTTATTCAATTGGGCAAGAACTAAGTTAAATTACTATATATAAGTCTTTTTTCATCACGAAGCATTCGAAATTTTTTGTGGAAATTGCATAATACTTTTCAAAAAGCTAGGGTCATAGCGATTGGCCCACTCACCTGCCTCCAGTTATTATAAATGTCTTTTTAAATGTATTTAGAGTCATTCAGAGTTGACGGAATATAAGTTTCTGATATGTGCTTTTTATTATTACCTATCCATTTTTTGTAAATAAACTTGCAGAAGCCTTATATTTGTTTGGCATATATTTTCTGTAGGGGTGTTCAATACAATTTTTTATATTTATTTCTCTTATTTCGCTTATAAAGAATGCTTCATTGTTTCGGAAAATAGTAAAATATATAAAATAAATTCGTTTCTAGTTTCACTTAAGTCTATCGTTAAGGGTATTTGCTATTGTTTACAGGTGTTGAATTTTTGATAACAGTTGTTCTTATGATTTTCACTTCTTTACCAATATAATTTTTGGGAAATTACAATTTTTTACCTCGAAAAAATATTTCAATGCATATATTTAGTTCCTTTTTAAGCTACACATTTTCCTTACATTTCAGTGACGCCCGGAATTTGTAAAATATGATGAGAATCGCTTTTACGGAGGCTTTAAGACTCATTTTTTTATACTCTTTAATATCGTTTTTCACAAAATTTACATATTTAGCGTATATATATATTCGCTTGCATGTACACATTTATTTCTCGGGTTAACGAAAAGTCTTATATATATTTTGTCAGTTATGTAAGACCGTTATAATTATTACGTTATAAAGAGAAATATATTCATTTCGCAAAATGCAGGAAACTATATATATATATATATATATATATATATATATATATATATATATATATATGAAGAGGTAGGGTGGTTCCGCGTTGAAAAGTTGATGAATTAAATAAAGCCTTCAATTAGAAAATTTTTCCAAAAGACACTTATTAAGAAGACTAAAGTCAAACCGAAATAAATTATATTACTCTTTGCAGTATTTATTGTGCGGCCGTTTGAATAGCTTCATACAGTCTTTCAAGCATTCATAAATTTTTTTCATGTACACTTAAAAGCATAAAAACTGTGAATATTTAACGATTTTTAAATTACAAAACTTTGCAACGATCTTAAATATATAAAGAAATACGTTTCACAATTTTTAAGCAACACCAAAAAGGGAAAATAATCCTGTACACAGTATACCTAACAAAAAAAAATTTATAAATTTGACATTTACCACTACTTTAAACAGCTTTTATCTTAAAAATTTAGTAATTGTCACGATATCATTTGACTCCAACATAAATCATGAATTCCGAATTGACCTGCCCAGTAGATTCATTCATGCAGCTAGCCAGATTAAACGCTTCACTTTTTCTTTGAAATGGAACACATGAAAATTATGAAGTAATAGCGCAGACTTCAAAAGCGGACTAAGAAAGAAAACAGTTTTTCACGGCGTGCTAAATTTATTTAGAGATACCTGAAGCAATATTAAACAAAGAAAAGGAAGATTTTATTCGGCTGCCTTCAAATCTTTTATACCCACTAATTAAAGCAAAAGAATATTATATTGGGTTGTGGATGAATACTCACCACCATTTTCTTAAAAGAAAAACAAAAACATAAAATGTCGATACTCTATATATACATGTATATATATACATTGTTTTTTTATTTAATCAGTCAGATCATGTTAGGAAGGATTATTGGTAGGGAAGCAGGGAAGAACGGAGTGGTATTTGTGTACATTCGAGTTGAAGGCGAAAACATCGGGCAACAGCATACCAGTATAGTGAGTTGATCCAAAGGCGATTAGTCCGACTAAATAATGACGAATCTTGGTAGTGCGTCGTGCGAGATACAGGCACCTCCAGAACAAATGGGTAGCATCGTGGAAAAAGGCAAGTAGCTTTTTTAAAGACTTGGTTGGTGGACAGATCTTTTTGAGTTAACATAGTCCACATTAAGCCGATGCTTAAGGGTTTGAAGAGCTTTCACTTTAGTGACCCATGAGCATCTCCAAAAAAGATTTTTGGGCTCTTGTGCACACAGGCAAATTATGCCCAAGTCAAATATAAGCGATGTAAATAGTACTGTCGTCGGCAGTGCTTATGTGTTACATCATGTGTACCGTGTACTGTTCATCGAAAATCATTTTGTATTCCCACGCCCAGAACACCAAGGCTTGACAATTTTTCTACATTGACACCACTAGGGAAAAAGACTTATTCGTCATTTTTCCCATATGTTTGGCAACCTTCGAGTAGATTAGAAAAATGGCAGACATGTCACCACTTGCTGAAGAAGCTGCGCAATCGCCTAATGAGAGTAGTAGCATGCACTTTTAAGATTAGGTCTGAAGTGCTATCTGACTTCGGAGTCCTGCGAGCGTTCTGATTGGCAGGGATCTTCTCCCCCTTTAAGTGGGCGTTGCTCTATTTTCATTTTTGTACAAATACTGGAAAATAAAAGCGGAGGTTTTATATCCGCACCTGCTGCAGTTTATGAGTAATAATAACAATCAAAAGGCCCAAATTTTTGTTTTTGAGCACAGAGATGTGTTTACTTTACGTACAGTGGTCGTACCCTTTGATTGATTTCGTCAATTTGCTATACCAACTTGCCTACAACAAAACCCAATGCGAATATAGCAATGTTTCTACCAAAGAATTAAAAGTTTTGGAAGAAGATTTGGAAAATTTTTATAAATTCGGATATAAAATTTTTTGCCGTTTTTTTCTATCACTTTGGAACATGTGCATTCTAAAACGTGCAATATTGCCTCTGACAAATGCAACAGAAAATATTCTTTTGAGCAAAAAATTGTCGAAGAAAGAAAATGGGAAAAAATATCCAAGTATGAAATGTATTTTTACAGTGTTAAATGTGTAGACTAAGGAAAAAAAAACTACCGTAATAAAAGAAGATGTTTATAACACCTTTCAAGACTTTAAATGCATTATTGTCGAAACAGAATTTTTGAAAACAGCACACAGCATAACTGAAACAATTTCCATTTCTTTTAATTGAATCACGTAGCATATTTTCGATAACTCAATTCAACCATTTTTTGTTAATCCATATTTCTAAAATTCCTTCATGTATCTCTGGATAAAGGAATAAAGACTAAATGATGCTTTTTTTTAATCAAATTTTGACTAATTACGCCGTGTACCGCACAATGTCCCCTAAGTTAACAATGACTTGCGAGAATAGCTCTGAAACTGCCATTTTTTAATATTTTCCAAAACAATTTGTTTTTAATATGGTGGGAGGGTGATCAGCTTGCGCTAACGTCGCACGAAAATATGTTTTTGTGTCGTGATTGGTGATGAATACCACAACTGATGTTATGATGAATTATGGCAGAGGGGTACCGGAAGCCGATGCTTTGAGCATTAGTATGTTCAAAATTAAGGTTAGGACGTTTCGTTGTTCAAAATTTGGTGTCCACCAAGTCTATTTGAATGTTTGGTGAGGAAGCAACTCTGGCCGGATGGGATACTGGTTAAGGGGTTTATTTCTAAGAAGAGAAATAAATCGCGTTCCTATGCGGAGTCAAAAAATTAGACATCTATTCCCTTAGATTGCGTATACTTTATCAAAATGTAAGGGACTTAAAACGAAGCTTCAAAACCTGTATATTAACTCTATAGATTGTGAATTTCAAGTTATCGCGTTCACACAAACATGATTGAAATATGAGACAAATTCGTCGGAAGTATTCTGTCCTGAATATCGGGTATTCAGATGTGATAAGTCTGATAAAATTGGTGGTGGGGTCCAGCAGTACGTGCCACAATTCCGAAAAAAATCCTTTCTCTTTCTAAACCAAAGATCGTGGTATTCATTTGTACCCGTCTGAAATGTGATGTTTTTATTACTTGCTCTTACAGTGCGCCTGCGTCTGATTTGTCTATCTACTCACAGCAAGCCACTCTTTTTCAGGAAGTGCCCAACTTTTTGGGATCCAATAACATTTTGATCATTGAATAGGGTGAACAATTCAAGTAATAAATTATTGGATCTAATGTATTTAAATACAATAGATCTATCGATAACTCGGGTTAATTCTATTGTTCAGCCCGGAGATGGTTTTCATTCAACGATTTGTATTTCTTTGCATGCTGGTTTGTACAAACAGAATGAACCTCATAATATAACATTTTGACTGTATTGAAGCATCTGATCCGCAGATAATTTCTAATTTGTTTGTGAAGTTTTTTGAGCAATCATACTCTAATCAAACTTAAAGTGTTGCTGTTAGTTAACCCTATCATACTGGGAATTCTGATATTTTGTCTGATACAAAATTCTTATATTCTGAATATTTATAACAGTCTTTATGGGTGAAGACGTTCATCACTTCCCGGACCTAATGGCATTCTCTCGTAGATTCTTATCAAGTGCGCGGAAATTTTTGTTAAACCGAATCTGGCTGTAGACAATTTATTGAGAATTGTAGACATATTGCGAAACTTTCCGTTATACCAAAACTATTTGAATAACTATTCCGGTTTACAAATGACAAAAAACATAGATAATTTATTTAAATTGTGATTGTAATTCCTAGACACTGCAACCACAACTAGAAATCTAGTGTGCAGCCATTACGCATCAGTGCGTCCAAAAGTTTGCTTTATAGTTGATATATAACGAATTATTTATTAAAATCTTTCGAATTTTTGGCCTGTTTTTAAATATATATTTTTGTATAGTAAGCACATTTGTGAACGAATGACGCCTACTTTCAAATGTAAGCCGTACACTGAAGTCTAATATGCCTGCCAATTCATCTCTTAAATGCATTTATGGATATTACAGCCGAAACGTCAAAGTCAATTTATCACTTACAACGCAAATGTCAGATATAATATAACCGAAAAGTACAAGGCTTGTGTGCTAAAACGTAATTAAATTAAAATTCATATTACGCTGTTTCTGCTATTTCATATCTTTAGCGTTATGACTCCTCTATCATGAATTTTCCTCACTCTAATTAAACTTGAAGTACTATTCCATATAAGTTTTTATTTAATGAGGTATACGAGAATTCGAACTTCTCTTAAGTCTTCCCAACGAAACCCTCGACCAACAAAACAGGCGGTATAAAGCTGTTTATTAGAATTTATATATATATATATAGATTGCTAATGAAAATCGTTTATGAGAACATGGAGGCTATCGTAATAGCGATATTTATTTTACTATTATATATAAGGAGAAAACTTCGATTACAACGAGATCTTTATCGCTTTTAAACATTTATCAGCGAAGTGGTGAAGTGCTTCAGTATCTTTTCATAGTTTTTTTTATTAAAAAGTTGAAAATATGAAGAAATTTCAAACATTGTCTGAACAATTATATACTATTTGTTTAAGAACATTCATATTATGCGCAATGAACAAGAAAACACTGCCTGGTTTGGGATAGCCAGACAAGTCTAATAGTTTCAATTAAATCAAAACACTTCACACATATTTTCACAATGATACATTGAAATTTTTAGAGTGCACAACCACACACTATTACACGGCATTACATATTTTATTTTTCACGCTTACACTAGTTTTTGACCTGGCTTTTGCTTTCACCTTTTCAAATATCGTGCATTGACAAGTTCGATGTGGAAACTCTCTTTCTTTTTATAAATGCTTCAATTTTAAGTAGCAAAGATTAAGCAAGTAAGAAAATTATATTCGACCATAGCCGAATCTCTTATATCCGTCACCGTTATCCTAAAAAGACAAAAATAGTAAAAGAACTAAATTTTCGTGCTCTATAATATGGAGTGGACGAGCCTGATTTTTTTATTTTCAAAATAAAAATTTATGTCACGTGGGCGGTGTACACATGTCCTTTGAAAAGTTTAGGGCGCTTTCAAATGCAAATTTTTAGGCGATATCTTCATTTTTGCGATCGGGAGAATGTTTACCACAGATGTTACACAATTGGACAGACGGACATATGGTACAGATGAACAGACGGACACACTTAGGTGCATTTCAAATTTGAAATTGCCCAAGACTTTCTATACTTTGTGGGGTTTTTGAAGCTTGTTTCTGCGCCTTATAAAAGTATTGAAAATAAAAATTTAATTTTGATTTACTATTACATTGGGTAGGCGTGGTCAATTTTTTTTCATTTTTATAAAGTTGCTGCAACATCGTCCATAGAATATATCTTCAAAGTTTTGTACTTTTACCTATCCTAGTTTATGAGTAATGAGAATCAACCAATTATTTATTCCTTTTGGAAACAGATGTGTTCTCAGTTTACGTGGTTTTGTGGACGTGTCTTTCGATTGATTCGGTCCATTTTCAATGTGAGCCTGCGTGCAAGAACTTTCAACGTGTCTGCCAAATTTGAAGTCGATAGCTTCATATTTGCGGCCAGGAGAATGTTTGCGACACTACTCAGACGGGCATGCTTAAATCAACATAGAATTTGATGCTGATTTAAGAATATATATACTTTGTCGTGTCTCTGACGCTTCCTTCCGGGTGGTGTTGTAATGAAATAAATATACCCCTTATCCTTCGATGACGGGTATAATAAAAGCTAAGGTCAATCCTCAAAGCAATTATATAAAACCAAGTTGCATAAAAAGGAAAAAGGTATAATAGTAATTACAAAACAAAAGAATATAAGAATCTAAATGAGAAACAAATTAAATCTCTGGAAGACGGAAGGAGTTTTTAATATTTATGTAAAAAATATGCACCAAACTTACAAACCAAAACAATGTAACTTAAACTTAAATTTAAAATAGTAAGAGTCGAGATAACAGAATAGCACAACACTTCAATTTTAATACTTTGTGTTAAAATGCCTCCACAATGAAAAAAAAAATAACCACTTTCTCAGGTTTACACTTGAATATGCACTTAAATATATATCATTTTTTTTTTTACAAATTGTACGGCTCTTACACTTCGTTGAAATTTATAAAATATTGATTTTTTACTCAAAACACACCTACTGTTTCAGAAAATGGTGCATTACGTAACTGAGCTTTTTGTCGCTATTTACTTATTTGTTTGCCATTATTTGTCTAAACTAAACTGCTATTTAGAATTATTTATTGTTTAAAAATGATGTCCTTCTTTAAAAACAAAGCACCAGAAAACTCAGCAGATATATTAGCTTTCGTAGTTTTAGGCGTTTCTAATTGCTTTGTTTACTTTTACAAAAAATTTATATCGGAAATATAAGTTATAAAATATGAAAAGAGAAAACTTTAGCCGATGAAATTCTTGACAGTAATTGGTATCCAAGATTCTTGTTGTGTGCTAAGTGTATAACTTGCTAATTTAGTCGTATATTAAAAATTGATGAAAATTTCTATAGTCCAAAAAATTGCTACTTGGTTTTTATAAAAATGTGAACATTATAAGAGGAAGAGAAATCCGCCAAAAAAAAAAAATGGGAATATTGTTGCGGAATGTCTGAAAAATTAATTTTGCTGGTTTTATCAACGTCTGGTTCTGTAGAAACGTACATGTGTAGTAAATGATTGAAATATGATTATGAGTGGAAGTGAGTTATAAATATTGCACAAATATGAGACGGGTTATAAAAATTCATTTAAGAAAGTGTAATCTCGTTTTATACATTCTTAAGAAATGGAAAAATGAATTGAGCGGAATACGGTATACGGAATAACAAACTCGGCGTAGCAAGATATATATGTTTTTAACCCAAAGCAGTTGTTTTCATTTTTTGGATTTTTTTAAAAGAACAACATGCTTGTGTAGTTTTTTTTTCTTTTGCATTTTGAATTTTGGATCGAAAAAGGTTACAACAAAGGTAAGAAATGTATATGCTTGTTAGAAAAAAACAAATCTGAATGCGAGAGAATACAAAAAAAAAAAAAAAACGCCAGAAATGTATGTTTATTTTATCACTACCTGTGTACTCCAAAAAATATTTAATATAAAATCTATGCACCCTGGGATGTTTATACTTTAAAATTACTTTGGATGATTTAAATTTACTTTAGGAGCAAAGTTGCAGACAATAACTAGTTTTCTGATACACATTACCTTATAAGTAAGAACTTGTAAGGCTTAATAGCATGCATTCACATCAAAAGCAACTTATGCTCTTTGGTTTATGACAAAAAAATTTGAAATTCCTTCCATTTACAAGTGAAATTTTGCTTTAAACATAAATTTGTTCGCTGATATTACACTTTGGAACCTAAAAATACGGTTCTAACATAGTTTAGTTCTACATATTTTTTTTACTAAGTTGTAACGTATATTGTGGGTTTCAAAATGTTCACTGTCCAAATATCCACATTTCCTCGCAATACGTCTACTCTAAAAGACGTCAATCCACTAAAAGGTCCTTTTAAAATCTTTCGTATGGCAAAATTGAAAAATTAGAATATAAATAACAGTCCACAAAAAACAATGATAATAATTGTAAACAAATATGGCAATTTGGAAGTAGTTAGATATATAATTTCTGCATGTTTGTGCAATAATTGTTTGTTAAGATCTACGCTATTTCGAAGTAATTATGTGACGCTAATAGCGCCACAGGAATTCTTGTTTGAAGTGCTAGTATCACTTGTGGAACGCCTCACTATGTCAACATTCACAGGCGCATCTATAGCGGGTGTAACAATTACATTAGACATTGTGGCAGTAGTATTATTTTTACTACTGCTGTTGTTGCTTGTTGTAGTTATGTTGGTAGTAACTGGCTGAGTGATATCTGAAGATACGGCAGTTACATGGCCGGCTGCGACAGCAGCTGTTATTAAGCGATGTCCAAATTGTCGTTGGAAATGTTGTGTAAAATTGTTGCTATTACTCCCAAATATATTATGCTGTGTAGGCAAAGGAGGAAGCGAAGGCAGCGAAGGAGACGATGATGGATGATGATGATGATATTGATTACTATAACTCATATTAGGCGTGTTGCTGACGTTCGAAGTACACATATTTGAGGTTTTATTGTTGTCATTGTTGCTCCTATTATTACCTTTGCCACAATTGCTTGTAGATTGCTCACGGGGTTGTTTCGTCAGCTGATTGATATTCAAAGGATTGTTTATGTCTCTAGGGTTAGCACCTATGGGGTTTCTTTGCAACGGCATCATATTCAAAGACGTTGCTGCTTCATTTATACAATTGGCTATTTGGTTAGACGCAGGAATAATTGTGTTGTTATGGTGAGTGTTAGGTGTGCCGGTTCTGGAGGAACTTGGATTGATTTTCGTAGACACGCCCGTATGTAGCAACTGCTTGTAGCTGTTATTAGAAAGACTAGTTGTTGCATTGCAACGCCCACCTGTGACATTAAGTGAGGCATTAGATGTAAGGGCGACATTGGTTACTGGTACAGTATTTGTTGTTTCCGGAGTCGTGGAGTTACTGTGACCAGACAAGTCTGAATCAATCGTTTTCGCAAATTCGGGTAGACATCTATTATTGTTGCTAACTATAATTTTACCCTGCTGATTAGCTGGGCCCACAGCAAGATTACTTACGCGATTACCTAACAGCATTGCTGAATTATTGCTTAGAAGAGACCGTACCATTCGATCAGAGAGAGATGATGGTGATAATGTGGCCGAATTACTAGTGTAATTGGATGTTGAACTCGATGTACCATAACCGGATGCCGAGCCCACTGAAGATGTTGAAGAGGTAGATAGCGTTGGCAATAAAGCCGTTGTGCCGCTATTATTAATTTCACTGACGTACGATTGGGTGCGATCACCAGGTGTTCCCGCACTCGCTACTTGATGTTGCTGAGGCCCGTGCAACGGATGTTGTGACAATTTATTAAGCGATTGTTGTTGTTGTAAATGTTGATTTAGACTGCAGTTTCCTGTAAGCTGATTCCCGTGCAATGCTAGAATATGTGTAGAGGGTTGCCCTTGCATATTTGTTTGTTCATTACCAGCACTTTGAAAAGTGTTCAGCAAAGGATTGGTCGGTATTGCTGGACTAGTTAGTAAATTCAAGGGACTAGCTAAACTGGCTGACGGACTCTGTAAACTGGAGAGACCGCTTAAGCAGCCCGGACTCGACAGACTTTGATTGAGCGACTCATTGTCTTCTTCAGTACTCTTGTGGATATCATCGCCGCTTGCGCTACTTTCTTCACCCAGAGGTTCGTGGTCAATATCCTCATCCTCCTCGCTCTGAGGACCCTCTACATCATCTAGTTCATTAAAACGTTCTTCCTTAGTACTGCTGCTGCTGCTACCGCCCGTTGCTTCCATATAACGTATGCATTTTTTTTTTCTCCTAAATGAAAATAAAAGAACAAAACAAATAAAACTTTATTTTTTAGTTATTATACGTTCTTAAAAACCAAATTTAATTGAATTATGAAGTGCATATTTTTTCTTGGTTTTTCCTTATACAATTTTCAGTTAATATTTACATAAACAAACTTCAAATAAATATATATAATTAGGCGTCAAAAATATAATAGTGGTAATCACAATAATAACAATGAAAGTGTGAAAAAATAAACGTTGAGCAGAAACACAGACAATCTAATTAAAAACATGCAATATGTAAGAACTTACATGCAAGTAAAGCTACTACCAGCAAGAAATCGTTGTCATCAATAGAACAAAAAAAGAAAATAAAATCAAGAACGAAAAAGATCTAAAACTATAATCTTCGACTGTATTTTTAGGTAGAGGAAATTGATAAACAAAAGCTTGAAAAAGATTTAAATAACAGGTTACACAAAAAAAAAATATTGAACGTAAACGGCTGATAAGCACAAGTTCTATTTTGTTATGTTGATTTTGTAAATTGGCAACACCGTCTACGTTAGCAGTTGCATAGTAAGTCTATGCAACTATTAAGAGTGTATAATGAATACGAACACACGTCATATTACCCCGCAGCACATTTTTTTCTTAGCAACTACATCTACACATTTACAATAACCAGAACATTTTGGAAAAAATGTCTCTGCGCAGAAGTTTAAATGTTTTAACAAAGACGGAAGATATACATAGAAATAGAAGTGGTCGGAAACTTTCTCTGCTCCCGAGAAGACGACTCCTTTTGTCTTTACAATTGCCGAATTCGACGTAAATTATATGTCTGTGGACAGCATGGTGTAATTACACATAAAACGCTTTTTAAATTAACGAATTATGAAATAAAAAATTTAGCTAATATTTGGCAGCATTTTCTGTGCGCTGTTTTAATTGATTTGAATTAGTATATGTTGTGGAGCAAGGACATGCACAACGAATGCCAAAGACGAAAAAATTAGATTCCGTTCTCTACATTCCCCCATATCTTTCAGACAAAATTTTGACGTCACAAATTCACAAAGGCAGATGAATTTCCTGTCACAATAAAAAGTTAAAAATGTAATTCTAAAATATGTGATTAGTCAAAGATGATCGATCACCTACTTTCGATTACGTATTATTGAAAACTAAGATCTATCTTACTTATATAGCTTTAGAATATATTTATATTTATCGGTTTTTAGATCACCGATCTTAATTTGCATATATTGCACTTTAGTTGAACTAGACCGTCAACGTGGATACATCTTTCAAAGTTTCTTAAATTAGAAGATGTAATCGTCATTTTGTTTACATGTTTCTGGTAGTAATGGTAGTGGTAATTATTGTATGTTATATAATTTTAATTTTTGTTGATATATTTCTAAAACTTGAAATATCATCAAATTTTTTTTAAAACATTAAAAAAATCTGTGAGACCTTTTTTGCTAAATTAGTTAAACGCAATTGACCTGATTTTCTTTACAACGTTTAATAAATGAAGTACATTTTTAATGCCTTTACCTGTGCTTACGCAAAAGCATATGGCTGCATTTTGTGAATGCCTATAATTGCATATAATAATATGCTTAACATAAACGTATGCTACAATATATTGTCAACGGTAAATTATTACAGTAAAAAGCGAAAATGAATAAAAATATCGGTCTAATACATAGTTCGCAGAAAGAATATATATAAATAATCATTACCTCCAATTTTAACATATTATATAATGTTTACGGCTACAAAAGCAAATCTCCGAAGTAAAAGGCGTAACGCAGAAAACAAAACTTTCTTCGTTTTTTGTCTAAAAAAGTTAGTGTAATTACATTAAAAAGCAAAACGTTTCTGCAAGAGAAAAGTATAACAGTGTATTATTTGCTTTTTGACTGATGAAATCGTCTCCTTTTGATTATTGTAAAAGTCATAAATAATAATTACTTTTGCTTTATTGTTTGGTTTGAATTTTTAATACTTAAAATTAACATTTGAAGTAAGTTTATTCTAATACTTTTTTGCTTTGCCTAAATTGAGTTATGCCATAAAATAATTTGAGTAATTTATATTATATTGAGTAAGATGATATATAACTAAGCTTATATTTATAACTCAACAAAACGCCCACTAAAGTGGCTTAAATTTAATTAATCTGTGCGCTTTGAGTAACATAAAGGAACTGCTATTAGTAAAGGTTTTTGCCAGATTAAAAAAGTCAGTTTTTTAAGCCTTCATTCTTTCTTATTTTTGAAAAGAACTTTTGAAAAATAAAAACAACAAGAACAAAAACATAATGATGCCAACAACAACAATAGTAATATCAACTAACATACAACCATGACAGATTTATTGAATACTTGAAAAAATATTAAAAAAAGATAAAGGAAAGGACTCTTTTAGTACAAAAATAAACAGTGAATTTTTAGATGATGAAATGCTTAATTCACACAGCATGGAATAAGGGAATGCTTTAATTATTTATTTTGCCGTTCTCGTGCTTTTTTACTTCTAGACGCAAAAAATAGAAGTTAATGCAAATAAATATAACCACGAGATGCGAGCAAATGCAAAGCGTAAGTCAAGAAGGAAATACTGCCGCTTATTCTTATACTAAAAGGATACGACAACGCATATTACAAAGATGGAAGAAAAAGAAGGAATGAACGAGCAAAGTAAAAAAGAACAAATAAAACCTCAAAAAATTTAAATTTTAGAGACACAACACCTACATACGATTAAACGGAGTAAGGTCGTCGGCGGCTACGGTGGATCTGAATTAAATGATACTGCAAATCTCGCTGATGAGCTTGTTTAATTAACTGTATGATTGGCTGATTGATGGACCGACCGACTAACTGACAATTCAGTTTGTTTTTGATCTGATTTGATATGCATATATCTTCGGTGCTGACTTAAAATGTTGAAGAAGCTGTATACTTCGCGAGGCGACTTTTTACAATTCATTTTTGAGGCGATTATTTCGCTTCGTTGTTAAGTTGACGTTTTTTCTTTTTGTTATTTAAGTGCCTTTCCCTACTGATTGACGACTGAATTGCTGTGGTTATGCGAATTTACAAATTAACATAGGTGGGAGGCGCTTGTGGTGAGGGTTGCTGAATGCCACCGCCACCGCCTCCGCCACCACTACTATTGCTACTATGCGGCACGCCACCGTTGCCGCCACCACCACCGTTGCTGGCCGTTGCTGCTACGTTATTGTTGCTTGTTCCACCTATCGTATTGCTAGAGGTGTTGGAATGTAATAAATGCTGAGTTAAAACAATTCCACCGCCACTGCTTGCAGGACCATTTACGTTACCACAGCCTGTTCCGCTCGTACTGTTTCCTGCACCCGTGTTAAGCATATGTAGGTGATTTGATGATGACGTTGATGATGATGACGATGATGACGATGATGAATTTGGCAGCAAAACAGTCCCGCCTATACCACTTACAACCGTGTTAATCATTGCACCCGTAACCATACCACTAGTCACAACACCAACGTTACTTGCAGCATTGCCAGAGCTGGGCAGACCAGTCAAAGCCGGACTGTTTATGTGGTGGTTAATAAAAAAATTTCATAAGTTTCAAAATCATCATCCATCATAGGTAGGCAATGCAAAGGAAGGGAAGGTTCAAAAATTTGGGGTTATTTGTTTGCTTCATAACTTTTTTTGTTGCTTTTATTTTTAGGTAGAAATGATTTTGGATTAAAAATTAATGTAAAACTGAAGTAAATAATAAATGCACTTATAATTTTCTATTTTTTGAGTGAGCATTCCAAAAACTATAAACCACTCTTCCAATGTAGCGTTATACGACAACCATTTACCTACGAAATCATCTATGCTATTACCCAATGTCCATCTTTTTTCCTTTTGATGCATATGAAAATAACAGATGTGCAATAAATTGAAGCACCTTTATAAAATCAAACCACTAACAGCTGCTGGGTGCTGCATATCTTAATGGAAGACCACTGATAAGATTCTATTTTCCGTTGCTTTGATTTTGAAAATTCATAAACTCTAAAATAGTTTCCTTTGTAATCTCAAACCTTTGCTTTTGTTTCAAACTTTGTCAAAGGGATTGTAATAGTCAAACAAATCGTGTTCGCTAATGACATTTAATAACCGACACGAACGTATTATAATAGATATAATGTTATATGTACATAATATGTCTAACAAAAATAAAAAAAATTTTTTTCAGCTAGATTAGAAACACGCTTTAAGAATTCGCATACGATGTAAGGACAATCATATATGTGGCTGTCACTTCAAGAAAACGTTGGTTTTTTTTTGCTATTTTTCAGTGTAGGATTACGACATAACGCAATATATGAAGAACTAGGTATCGTCGCTATATGCGCAAACCTTATAAATGTAAGAATATCCAATTTTCTCAATTGTGACCGATCGTCGTGAATTTTAAGCGTAAGTTGGTGATGTAGAACTTATGCAGAACGAAAAATATGAGGAACGTAATAAAATGCAAGAAATGCACCATTTGTCTAACAAGCACAAGGGGTCGTCCGAAAGGAAGGAGTTTCTACTCGTTTCGTGCGGAGACCTGCTCATGCCGGTATGAATTCACCACGATTGAGACTTATCTAAAGAAAACTTCCCTTGAAAAAAATGAATCTACCCAAATTGCTGTAGCCTTTTTTCTGACGACAAAGGCCAAAAAATCTATAGGAGAAATTTTACGTTGGTATACTTATATTGTAGAGTTCATTGGCTTAGTTTTCTTTGTATCAGTATCGATTTATAATTTAATTTTGAGAGAACTCACATTGTAAAAAATTTAAACAATTTATCTGCGTACGAATTAGATTCTATACGCTTTATAATTACAAAGCAAATAAATATAATTATTTAATTTATCAAAATTTTAATATTAACCTTGATACCGCACACATACTGAATATATTTATTTCCCAATCCATGGAATTCTACGTTTTTTTAATAAGCACATTAACTTTCGTTACTTTAAGATAACCGGTAAATGTATGTAGCAGAAGGAATATGTAGTAAAGAACAGTTTTCTCGAACAGATGTGTTTCCCTTGTTTGTGTTTTTCCGTAGCAGTTTGCAAAAGGACCCTGCATTAAACCAAAAAATTTATTGGGAAATACATGTTTCCGAAACAATTGGAATTAGTATTCAGTTCTGCGTTTGGCGATGACGAAGTCGAAACGACAAGCAAACGGCATTCTTCATACAGCAGTGAGTAACTACATTGCAACAGTTTTCTAATGGGACAATTACTTCATCTCAATCACCATATATATGTATCTCCAAGGCTTCAGAGGCCTATCAAAGTGACAATACAATGTTTGCTCATTAAATTCCAAAGGCATTAATATAGAATCTGAATAAAATAAAATTAAATTAGCCGGCGGTACACGGCTATAAAAGTTATCATGCACAAGAAGAAGCAGGAATAAATACAACGAAAATAAGTGTGTCGTCAGTGCAATCAATGTTATTGTTGTGGCAAAGAAGATTAGCTTACATTCAAAAATGTAATAAGGAAAGGCGAAAAGCCTTTCAGCAATGAAAGACTGTAGTAACCCTGGAGAAATTAATAAACGGTTATTGCAGGCTGGCTTACTGAAGGAGAAGCGGTATTGCAAGTCATTAGGTTCTTCTCTTTTAGTAGCACTATTAAAACAGCAAAAACAGAAGTTTAATGTGGTTGATCCGCTTGAGTGGCCGACTAAGCTAAGTATTGCTAGTAACAACTCAATAGTCGTGGGTTCAAAGGTAAAGTGCGGTCGATTTTTCAATCAAGGCGATAGTCTCAGGTTGCCAGCACTTTAGTTTTTGAATTTATTTCTCTGACTAAATTAATTGTAAGAATAATAATGTAGTTCAAAACGAAACAACTTAAGAAGCATGCACCGTAATCTGTATTGTCATATCTCACATTTTAGTTAAGCATTTGTCGAACTTTTTTTAGGCTTCTTCGGCACTGTGCGTTGAGGATATAATTAATTTGATCACGTTAATTTTGATTTGATTAGACAATTAGGTACTGCAATCTTCTATATATAAAAGCTTAAGAGTTAGGAAGGTTCGAGTAAGAATTAAGCAATAAATTATCATATAGGGTAACTCCTAAATATTTCAAATTGTTTGCTAGGTTAATGTGGATTTCACCCATTTTTGACAGTACATTTAAATTAGTATTAGGGTCCCAATATCTTAACGTTAGTGTTGCACCAGTTAAGTGCAGATCAATTTCGATCATCGAACGAGAAATATAAATCAAATAACAGCCAATATTTGGCTGTAATGTATCATTATTATCCAATTTCTTTTTCAATATTTTGTGCGGATCTTGCCATTATTTGTGGAATACAGTACATACATATTCATACAGCGTCCAGAAATTGTTAAAACTTATTACGAAGACAATGAACCCACGGTTACATTTCGAGCATGTTGGATGCAGCATGCATTTGATTAAATGACCTCGCAAATAGGAATTATTGCCCCTTTGGTGTAAAAAAAACGCATCTGATGTGCCTAACGGCCTTTTAAGTGTACAAAAATGGCTTTCTGGTCTAGTGGATATATGATGACACAATCTATCCATTCGTACCCTCTACGACTTTTTGTTTTATAATAAAAGCACATTACAACGACGCGTCGAAGTTTTTCTTAATTTACAGTAGGTTATGGTTCCAGGAGTCCATGCGGGATAATCATTCATTTAGAAATACACATCTTTATATAAAGTAATTAAAAAATTCTATGGCAACTTTGCTGATGCTCCCATAGCGAACAGCTGGCATTTCTCTCTATTCCGTGTTGACACCCACGTTCTTTTCGTTTTGTATCGATATATAATATTAAGCACAATAAATTTTCAAAATAGAAATAACAAAGTATAAGTGCCACTGTGCTGTTCATAATAAAGCCTGCACAGGTTGATAGCCCCGATGACAAATTCCGCAAAAAAGAACACGATTGGAAATCAACACGGTGACATTCAACAATCTAAGCAAAGACAAGGAGAATAAGCTGCACGAATCGCAATTAAAATTCCGCCATTTTGGCATTTCCGCCATAATCGTGATTGGCCTAAATCGATTCGCAGTTTATTGCCACAAGCATTACTGCCGGCAAAAAAAAACACCACACGGCACCATAGTAGCAATGATCGAGAGGAATGTTTTAGCACAGGTTAGCGATACCGTATTGGATCTACCTGAAGAAGAAATATACACAACGCTAAACAGTCGACTGGTTGAAAAATTCTCGGAAGCAAGACAAAAGCGTACTAAAAGGTTAATTCTTCAAATGAAACCAACCAACTCAATCAGCATTAATAGATAAAACCATCATAACGGACAAGGTAATGGACGCCAAACAAAATATCGCACGTGCCAGTTGTCAGAGCTACGTCAACTAAGAAGATTAAGTTGGCTCACCAAATATGCGAGTTATCAAAGGAGATTGCTGGCTTAAAAACAACATTTTATCTAAGCGCTCGCACTCGACCTAGAAATAGATCACCATTTAGACGCCGACAGCAAATGTCAAAGCAAAACGGGTTGTGCTGGTACAATCACAAATTTGGTAATAATGCCGGAAGCTGCCGTTCACCATACGTAAAATCTTTAAACTGACTATTCTGTTGCCGCTGTCGGTGAGCGGCAGCAAATTTGTTTGATAGTTACCGACAAGAACAATAGAAAATTTTTGGTGGACACTGACGTCGAGTTAAGTGTAATTTTACCATCGCAAATTAACAATGATGTACAGCTATAAGCAGCAAACACACCCTTAATTAACACCTACGATGCAAAAGCATTGAAACCAATGACTCCATATCCGTATTTGCATCAACTTTTGTGAAGACGTATTGCTGGAACGTCTGTCTTCTTGTTGTGCTGTCACCAGTATTAAAGGTGACGTATCAACCATTTTATTTATCAATAGTGATGCTCACTTCCACGACGTTCTTTTAGATTGTACAGGTCTGGTCATCCAAAATTTACATCCAATAAAAATAAAGGCACAAGGTGCTTTATAACTAAGCGGTCATCCACTTTCTCGAAACCTAGGCGCTTTGCATCAGAAAATTGAAAGCAGCAAAGAAAAAGATGCAATTGCTTCTTGAGGTTGCAATAAGCAGACTCTCACGTAACGCTTTGCTCGTGGTCACCTCCAGACTAGAAAGCCAGAAAAAGCATCACCTCGCTAAATACGTTATTTATATTTTGGAAGCCAATGTAATACCGCTATCTAATATTTGCCTGGAAAACAACACTTTGATGTAGACGTACCTTTAAGTATTAGCGTACTTCGCGTCTCTAATGAAATCCATTACAGGCAGTTGTCAGAAGACCAACCAAGTGACAGCGAGCTAACCTAACTAATAAAAAGAAGCCTTACCGACCTTAAATTTAAAGCTTTCAGTGTACGCGGTATAACAGCCGGAGTAATGTGTGATCTGAGTACAAATAAAACACGACCATATCTTACCCAGGAATTTCGAAAAATTGCTTTCAAGACCATTCGTAATATATGTCACGCGGATATACGCAAGACGAAAATTTGCTCACAGAAAGATTTGTGTGGTCACATATCAACAATGATTGTAAAAATTAGATGAAATCATGTCTAACGTGCCAAAAAGCGAACATCTATTGTCATAATTACGCAGCAAATGGTACCTATAACTTAGCTAGTTAGCGTTTCGAACATGTCAACATGGATATTATAAGCCTATTTTCGCCACGCAGCAGTCACCATAGCTGCCGAACTTCTGTCGAGCGCTTCTTATGATGAGTCGAAGCTTACTTTGTTGTAATAATAACTGGGTTGTTCACTTTGGCACTCCTTTAGGAGTTAGCCCCAGCAAATGAAGACAATTTGAATATTGTTTTCTTCGAAATATGAACAAGCTGCACATCACCGGTCTGCGAATGGTCTCATGGAAGGATGGTACAGAACACATAAAACAGAACACATAAAGATAAACCGTTGATATATCTTGATTACCGCCCGTGTAACAAAAAGAAATGACAACAACGCCAGTAGAATTACTTTTCGGCACTCATGTGAGACTCCCTTTTGAGTTTTTAGGAGCTGTGAAGACAGGCAGTTCAAGTGAAAAAGATTTTATTGAAAGACTTCTCAGCTTCATGCGTGTGCTTCAAGAGTAACTCTGACTGCAAATTATGCTAAGCATTCATTCAATCGGAACGACGACTTCTCCAGTCACCTTACGAGGGGCCATTTCCTGTGGCGGAACGAAAGTAAAAGTATTTTAAAATTGACATCGGCAGTAAACTAGCTAACGTGTCCATAGATCGTTTAAAGCTTTCGCTGTAAGGAAAGATCCACCTGCAGTATCACCCCGAGTCAGCAAACCAGGCGCGTATATTACCAGAGTTGATAGAAAAGTACAGTTTAAAAATGCTTCTTCTGATATTCAAACTTTTTCTCTTTTATTATATAAAGCAAGTAACAATGTCGTACGCGAACAACACGTCAGATTAGATACCCTACACTACCTAGTTTTATTCATAATACACCAAAAATTATTTTCATATTGAATGAATGCAAACGTCAACGTGGTCTAAATTTAACAAACTGAATTTACTTGTTAGAGATTTTATAATTTTCCAGTACTTCTATCATAATAAAGTACAAAGTAGGCTTTGTCATTATAGAAGAGATTGCTTTCATGACAACCTCTATGTGCGATGCGGTCTTATTTATAGATCTATGTGATCTAAGTTCCTTATGGTTGATTTACTAATGCCAAATTTTCATCATACAATGTTAGAAATTAAACTTTTGTCTGCACCGCTTGTAGAACAAGCTATATGAAATTTGTGCATTCAGAATGGTTAAAGATAGACCCACTTTCCATCGTACTGATTGAATCAGAATCAAAAAGTTTTCCTATAACCGTTTCCAGCGAAAATAAATCTTTATACGGTAACAACGCCTAATTTTCAATACTTCTTGATGAAAATTCGTTCACAATAACAATTTAGCACAAAAATACTATAAATATACGAATAAAACCTTACTGAATTTAGAGCAGGTAGGGCTCTCACGAAAGCAAACCTTTCTATGGCCACAAAGTTTTAAATTTAGGCTGCGTTTAACGTTTTATTTTTATAACGAGCTAATTTGGTATTATATTCTATAGCCGCTTAAATATTTCCTTGAAAGCAATTCTCTAGGTTTCCAAGAAAACGATTCCAAAGTATACTGAACTTAGAAATAGATATTAGAAAAAGGAATAAGCGAGACCTCGTTATCATATACTTATATAAAGTCCAAACGGACAAAAAATGTTGCTTCTATTTAGAAGACTGACTATGAAAAAATTTTAAAAGATATTTTGAAAGGCTATTGAGAGAGAAGAAGCTTTTGAAGTGTTTAATTAATATCCTACACCACTTGTGACACAGGGTATATTAAGTTTGTGCGGACGTATGTAACACGCAGAAGTGTGTGAAGATAGACCCAATTTTTATTATGCCAATCGAATCAGAATCATTTTCTAAATTGATCTAAGCCTGTCTGTCTGATGTCTGCCCATATAAGTTTGCGTTCAAACTACAGGTCGCAATCCGCTTTTTCGATCACTCTTCATATAACACCCTATTTTGAAAAGTTTTTGAAAAGTCGTTATATGGCTAAAATCGCAATTTTCAAAGTTTCTCGACAAAAGTGGCTAAGCTATAATATTTTTGCATTTTAAATTGGTATAACCTGCTAGGTAAATTTTTGAACCCTCTCTAACATAACGCAAGTTAAAGTTTATATGACAAAAAATCGAAAGTTCAATGCTTAATGATGAAAATCAGTTGAAATTGTAATTTAGGATAAGAAAATTCATTGTATCAAACTTGCATCACCACGGTTTATTTTTTGGATATTACTTTATATATAAATTTTCACAAAAATTGATCCTTTGTAGGAGAGAAAAAGCTAAATTTTTAAATGTTGTGCAGAAACTTAACTCATAATAGTAATTTACTATAAAAAAATTCATTGTACAAAATCAAGACCACCCACATCTATTTTTGGATCCTGTCCTATATAAGGTTTTTTACAAACCTTTTGGTTTTTAGGGCAGATAAGTTTAAGCTTTAATATCTTATGAAGAAAGTTGATCCATAATAGTAAATTGATATAAAAGTTAACTCTATAAAAATTTGGACGACATACGCCTATATGCATAAGAATTTTCAGAAAAATTTTCGTTTTTTACGGCAGAAAAGTCTAAATGTTGGTATTTTATGGTAAAAATTTATCCGAAATATAATAAATGTATAATATTAATAGTTGTGAATTTTGAGTACGTACCACAATTTTTGAAACTGTTGCGCGCAACTATTCTTATGGAAAGTAAGCCTTTATTTGCAAAGGGGTCCAATTTTAAATATACTTGTTTTATTATAAACAAAAAGGGAGTCGGGAATATAGGCATTTGGCGTTCGGCGGGCACAGAAGAAGAATTGACTTGGATGGAAACGTTAGTAAAGTGTTTGTCTGGAATGTTAACAACTGCTTTTCTGAACAAGGTTGCGTATTAGATCAAATTCATTTTTTGGGAAACGCAATATTGCAAATAACATGGTACGAACGATGAGATTGAGAAGTATTTGAAAAGTAGTATCATTAAAAATAAGGCCACGTAAAGTGGACTTTGCAACAAACCCATTCGCATACGATATCTGTATTAATGATTCAAATTTTCCAAAACGTTTCTAAAATTAAAAAAATAGAACAACAACAAAATAGAAGAATAGAAAAAAATAGAACAACGGATGCCAATATCCAAACTAAATGTTCGAAACTTAACTAAAACAACTGAGATGTGTCTGACAGTACAACGGTAAATTTCTGTGAAATACCCAAGAAATGGTCGTATAGGGGTTTCCATATTCTTGTCGTATAAGGAGGAGCAATGAGTAGGCATCAAACGCTGAAAAGCATGCAGCCGTGTTTTGAATCCCAAAGAGTTCTTTTGATCTCATGAACTCTCTTCCTAGTTGGGAACTTATTATACTTTTGACCGATTACCTCTATGGCCGTTTGACGCTATGGCTATGTGTCTCTATGATGTAAAGGTTTAAAAAAGATTAATTTCGTCGGTTATTTTGCCGCGTATGCATATATATGCATACAGTTTGTGCCAGACACAATTATTAAAGATGTGTTTATTCAATATATTGTCTTTAATAACGCTCTTGATTACTATTCATCTTGACCGGTTGTCTTGATGATTACCTCGAGATAGAAGTTGTTTAAACAAGATATTTTGAGTTGTGATGGGACTATTTAAAATGAAGAGGACGGCTAACAAACGCATTTCCGTTTCAACTTCTTTTAGGTGGCCACAGTTAATCTTTATGTGCAAATTTCTCTCAAAATCTTACAGCAAAATGTCTCAAGCATTTTACGGACTTTTTCGACCGTGAAGAACAGAAGCCAACAGCCTCTTCTAATTAGATGGGAATAAGTCGATCGCGAATGTCAACCGGTGACATTCGTTTAGGCGGAACGCGCACATTAGACAGTTACACATAACATGATCTGCTGTGCCCGAGCATTCTCTCAAAAACCGCGTAAGGTATAGTTCAGTCTAACCGACTATTGACTACTATTCCCATATATTTAAGGGTGGGAGAGATTTAGCGGCATTATCAACTCAGCCAAGTTTTCAAGTATGCTACTAGAGCGATTTTTTTTTGTTTTTACCTGGATGATGTACTCGGCAAATACGATAAACGCTATGCCGTCATAAAGACGGAATGATTAGACGCTGGTACTTTGAGTGTCATTATATGAGAGGGTGGACTGACCCCTTTCGAATGCTTACCTCAACTTTATAGAACTTTGCTCTGTTATCACTACATAAGTCTGCGTTTCACCAACCAATACGATGAGGTTCATACGCTGCCGCACTGCCGACTACATAAGGATCGCGACTACGGGGCCAGTGACGGCGAGTTGGACTTTCAATGCGGTAGACGATACTTGGTCATAGCTGTAGTGAGAAACCAGAGAGAATGAACAGACGGTAAAACTTATCCATTATTAGGCTGCGGCCGCTTCCTCTCTCTTTCTCACTTTCTTCTGACCATGGTTACGTTGCACATGTGAAAGAACATCTCCAAGTGATATTACAAACTACAACAAGAATGATGGAACTTCTGAGACATTCCCCTCTGCTGCTGGATTTATCTCTTGTTTATTGGTACCTATAGTGAACCGTATCTGTTCATATCTATTCTAATCCTATTCTGGTGCTCCGAGAAGGCGCCTTTTCCTTTTGAATTTTTAACGTTAGGACGGTGTATAATCGTTTCTTTGACCATGCCGATAGTATCCATAAAGCAAATAAGCCGATATAAAGACAGTCTGTTCCATTATTTATATTACTTATGGAGGAGAAACAACGCCTGGAGTTTTCACTTTACTGGAGAAAAACCTTTCTAAAAATAACTTTTGAAACACCTTGACATGAACTGGCATCTTTAATTTCTTCGCAGAAATACGATTTAGATATTAACAAGAGAAGCCCGTTCCCCTTACTGAGACAATGAATCTTTTACACTGAAACGTGTATTTTTTGGTCAAAGAGCTTTCACAATTCGTGACAACGTTCGCAAATTATCTGTGATGTCTCATCTCTTTTAGTTTTTTTGAGAACAAGTCCACGTAATTTACACTTATCTTCTTGCAAATGATTTAAGGAAATTTCACTTGCCTTGCCCGCATAGACTCTTACTGCTGGTTACTATCAAAATCAAATCTACATCTGCAGTTTTGAAGCTTCGACGCCTGGTCGAACCGATTCACCACACCACCAGTATCATGGACTGCATGGAGGTTTCCCTTTCCGAAATCGGCGCATTACGTACTTCAATTAGTCTGCGGCGCACTTCCCGCATGAAGTGGTCCAATCACCCGTTTTCCGCCCTTTAGGACGAAGACATCGCCTAGAACGTTTTTCAGTTGAACGGTAAGTCGTTTAATTTACATTCAACATGCCTATTCTTTTCCTAATAACGTTAAGGACGATGGCTTGGTGACCACTGCTTGACTAATGTTCACTTATACTCCAATGCTATTTTGATATTGATTACTAATGTGATGTCGATTACTAACTTTATTATGATTGGTGAACGGACAAACGCTTTTAATAAACTACGACCACTTCCATTATTGGATCTGTAACTCCATTTGATTACACATACATTCAAATCTCCTATGATTACAACTTACGACCCTTCGCAAACATCCACTACCAAACCATTGAATATGAGGTAAAATCCGAAATGTGTCCACCAAGGGAGAATATACCCACTATGAAAGTCAGCTTTTATCTACAGGCTTTGTGGTGATATGTTTATACGAGATATTAAGAACATCGTTTTCTTAAACTGTCCTAAAATTTGCAGCATGGGATTTTTTCTAAAGAGTTCTTGTCTTGGGTCGCCTCAAAGCAAGAAATACCATGATGCTCTTCATTTCGGAAAGTGCTCTTAACAAACCCAAAAGTTTTTTTATTAATATTCTATATGAAAACATAAGAGGCTAAATACTAAGCTACGCTTTACAGGGTTGACTGTGAATATGAAATTGCAACACTCACTAAGACTTTAAGTAAGTTGTTGTTATTATTATAAATTAGTTAGATAACATCGTGTTTTTATACTACATACATGCGCATGAACATATGCATTTATTTAAAACGCACAATGTAGATTGCAATTCAATAAGAAACAAGCAAGCTCTTGAATTCTGGCTATCCTAGCTTTCGTACGCCAGAAATTCGTAATATTCACTGGTAATTGTTTATTGGATTGCGTATCCAACAACAAGAACAATTTCAAAGTCGGAGAAAACTCAGAATGCGCTGCTATATCCTTATAGCGGCTTTAGTAACCATAGCTGAGTTCCAATGTAGAATTCTCTATATATAAGAAAGTAAAACATTTTAATATAAAATTGCATTTTTTAATTTTAGTTTAGAAATGATGATGACGTCACTAAAAGATTAACAGGCGACGCAAAGCAGCTTAACAAGGCGATCACTGCGGGTTAATCTGGCGCAAATATGAACGTTTATCTCGCCCATTTAAAAACGACGAATAACATTTCTATGATAGCAATTGAAAAATTGAATGAGACGTGCAACTAAGTGCTTTCACTCTTTAAAGTTGAACAAAATAATTATCATGAGAGTTCTCTTAAGCATAAGCTTAAGTAAGCTCGAAGAAAAACGCGTCTTTTCTCTTCAACTAATAGTTCATGCTTCATTTTAATTCAATTCTTACTTCTATGATAATAGTATAGTGTGCCGTGAATACATATGTAATTAGAAATAATAATTTAACTTATAACAGGGTGGATAAATATAACACTACTCGCACTTTTAAATGATTTTAACGACTCAATAACCTTGGGTTGAGATCTCAAGTACGGTAGAGTTTTCAATAAAGGCTTTAGACTTTAGTCTTGTCTTAGAATTTACGTCTTTGGCTAAATTATTTATAATAATAATAAATAAGAAAGTTACAATCGCCGGGGGTCGAATCTCGCATACCCATTATCAGGCTTTTCGCATTCTAGTCTCCAAGTTCTTTTATTTGATATCTACATTGCTAGTATTATTAACCAAAAATTAATCGCGATGTCTACCGTATGCATTTTAGGATTAACCCAGTTTCAGGCAGACAATATATACTCATTTGAGGAATGTACAAAATAGTTTTAAACATTCTGTCTTGGTTCTGTTATGATAAATAAGCATAAACCCTCAAAAAAGTGAAAAAAAACAAAATTTGTGTAAACCCCCATCCTTCAGTTGTGGGTATAACAATAATATAATAAATTTTCCATTTAAGTATCCTAAAATCAGGTCCTATGCATCGAGAAATGCTTCTGCCTTCCACTGCTGCTGATGGCGCTTTTAAGTTGGTCTTCACCACATTTGATATTTTCGGATTGATCTTCTTCATAATTTCCTCCATGTTAGCTTTCTTCCTTTTATGGAAGCGGAAAGCTTTACTGTTTTTTCTCTTGAAATCAGTTTGAGATTTTATAAAACCTAAAGATGTTTTCTCTTGATAAAGGATTCGACCAATTTGACATATTATTCTTTCAGGTATCCAATTTCTCCCTTTTCTAAAGTCTGGAGCATATACAGTATCGCTTACTTTCAAACTATGTATAAAATTGGGTTTTATTCGGGCCTTCAAGTAGTTGAGAGCATAGGGCTGTAGCGGATCCCGCATGAAGTAAGATGAGTATAAAGGTGTGTGCGTGCAGCATTTCTCATTGAAAGTCCATCTTCGATATATTTTCGGAAGTTGCATTTAAAGAGGTTACAAAACATTCGGCTAATCCGTTTGGAGGAGGATGAAATGATATAGTTACAATATGCTTGATACCCAGTTTGTTGCAAAAGTTACAAAAAATTTCCGATGTGAATTCAGGATCATTAAATCATCTTGTGCTATAATGTACAGGACAGTCACGTAAGCAAATTACTTAGGTGACTGGTGGTGTAAAATGCAATACACGAAAATGTTACTTCTTACAAGGAAAAATAAAAAATCGAGGTCATGTAATTACGGCTAAAGGCATGCTACCTAATGAGTCTAGAATAAAAGCCATAAGTGATTGCAAGCCAAGGATTTGAAGCAGTTAGAAGCCTTCTTGGGAAAAATAAATTACTCCCTCAATTTTGTACCTAATTTTGTTACCGTTGTGCCTTTGAATCGTTTACGTAAAAAAACATTAAATTCAAATAGAATGCTGATGAACAAAAAGCATTCGAAGACTTAGTATTACATATCGTTAATACGACTAAACTAGCTCATTTTCAAGAAGAATTGCTGATTGTTCTTGGGAGTAATTCCTCTTGTTTTGGCTTAGAAGCAATTTTATCGCGGATTTGTAATGGTTCAAAAAGTCTTATAGCATTCGTTTCAAAGATATTGAACAAACACCAAGTTTATGTTTTGCTTTTGCTATGCACAATGGATTGCATTGCTTGTACGCTGATTTTGTCCCAGTAATTATTCCCGAAACGTTGAAAAGTAGAGTCTTGCCACTTTTATATAATTTTCATTAGGGCATTGTTAAGATGAAATAGTTTTCCAGACAGCATGTATAGTGCTTAAGCATTGATGATGATACTCGCCGTTTAACTTCACAATGTGATATTTGTAACACGGAAAATCCTGCTTCATCTGAGGAATACCAAATTTGGCCGAAACCAAAAATCGAATGGGAACCTATTAATGTCGACTTCACCGGCCCAATTTTCAATTAAATATGGATGATTTTCGTCGACGTCTGTTCCCGATATGCTTACGTGACTGTCCTGTACATTATAGGACAAGATGATTTAATGATCCTGAATTCACATCGGAAATTTTTTGTAACTTTTGCAACAAACTGCAACTGTATCAAGCATATTGTAACTATATCATTTCATCCTCCTCCAAACGGATTAGCCGAATGTTTTGTAACCTCTTTAAATGCAACTTCCGAAAATATATCGAAGATGGACTTTCAATGAGAAATGCTGCTCGCACACACCTTTATACTTATCTTACTTCATGCGGGACCCGCGACAGCCCTACGCTCTCAACTACTTGAAGGCCCGAATAAAACCCAATTTTATACGTATTTTCAAAGTAAACGATACTGTATATGCTCCAGACTTTAGAAAAGGGAGAAATTGGATACCTGAAAGAATAATATGTCAAATTGGTCGAATCCTTTATCAAGAGAAAACATCTTTAGGTTTTATAAAATCTCAAACTGATTTCAAGAGAAAAAACAGTAAAGCTTTCCGCTTCCATAAAAGGAAGAAAGCTAACATGGAGGAAATTATGAAGAAGATCAATCCGAAAATATCAAATGTGGTGAAGACCAACTTAAAAGCGCCATCAGCAGCAGTGGAAGGCAGAAGCATTTCTCGATGCATAGGACCTGATTTTAGGATACTTAAATGGAAAATTTATTATATTATTGTTATACCCACAACTGAAGGATGGGGGTTTACTCATTTTGTTTTTTTCCATGGGGCTTTGGAAAATTAACTGTAAATTTTCAACATCATTTAAAAGGGGGAGTAGTGTTATATATATTCACCTAGTCATAGATTGAATTGACAGTTTTTATATTCTAACTATATGTGCATTCACTAGACACTGTGATATTAATGTAGAAAACGAATAAAACGAAGTGTGAAATTATAAGCTAAAGAGAAAAGATACGTTTTATTTCAGGTTGTGGACAAAACATGAGCAACTTAATGCGACCATTTTAAAGGATATGTTCTGAGTTCTGAGACACATTTATTATAACTTGTCAATGTCTGTTTTGTAGAACTTCTTCATTTAAGCCAAAATTCTTTCTGTGGAGAAGCTTCAACGATAAGTCAGTAGTCATTGAGAGCGCACATAGTGGACAGGTACTCAATTGAACCATATTGAAACAGCATTGTTGTGTTTTGTATGCGATGGCTCTTTTTATTTCTGCATGTAATAATGGCATGTAATATTCGTAGTTAATCTTATGTTCCTTTTCAAGATAGTCGATGCAAAAAATATCATGCGTGTCCCAAAATATGCCATACCCTTGCCGGGTGACTTTTAAATTTTTGTATGTTTTGACGATTTCCACCGGTTGCTATCCATTCAGTGGATAGTCGTTTTGATTCATAAGGTGTCAACTGTCTCTTACAAATGCGGTTTGCTATCTTCCAAAACAATTTTGTGCAGTTTCTTAATGTTTTCTGGAACATCGGTTGAGTTAGGGCGACCGTAGCGTTCTGCATCATCGATACTTGTACGACCGCCTTTAAATGCAGCATATCAATCAATAATAACCGATTTCCCTGTTGTAAAGCATCCGTAATGCTTATTAAGCTACTGTGTGGTTTTAATACTATTTTTTGTTTTATTTTTGTATAATTTGAAGACTGCTATTATGTAAAATTCGTATAGATCTGTGAAGAGTGTTGCCTTATATATGTGTAGCTTTATTTTGCAAAACCCGTGATATCATTTCTACGTATAAGAAAAAACAACAAGCTTATACGGTTATTCAAAGTGTGAAGCCATATAACTTTAAGAATTAGAAGCAAAGGAAATCATTAGTTCGGAATAATACGAATAACGACGATCATTTCGCTTGTACTTACTGATATATTAGGAAGTTTTAACAAAAAATAAAGTGGAAGAGGCCTTATTTTACTGCAACATTAGATATGTTTTTAAGGTTATGTAGTTGAAAATAGTTAGGGCACACCGGGAAGGGGCAAAAAATAGCAATCAAAAAATTTTTGATGCCTGACGAAGATGTGCGTGTTTGAAGGTATTTTGCATCACTTTAGTAGCTGCATAAACATTATTATTTAGGAAATGTAATTTTCATTCAAAATTCAAGAAAAACTTACTGAGCTGAGCATAATTTACCTTATTGGCACACGAAAAAGATGTGTAAATGGCACAGCGCCGCGATTTTTCGAGGGTTGCAAGCATCTTAATTTTGTATTTTTGCGGATGCGAAGCAAGAAAGAGTGTTTTGTTGCATCCTAACAACGTTTTCAAAACTGCATGAAACAGGTTTCAATTGCCATAATCTCTGCCTCGGGTCGCTCCAGAAGTGTATGGGTTGAATGGCAAGCTGCTTGCTGTGGACGTTGAAATCGCCAGCAACCACGATTCTGCTTTTGAGGTCATTATTAAGAATGGAGAATATTGTGTTGGATAGGGTGTTAATGTTATTATAGGAACAATACTATCCGAACCTGGGTTCTTATTAACGAAACCCAAAGTGTATGTCCGGACAATGAACTTCACCCATAGAGAGGTCAATTCGAGATTCTGTTGCTAGCATTGGAGCATCACATAGTTGGGTATACATATATATATGACAAGACCTATGTGTGATATGAAATTATTAATAATTTGATGTCTAGGTAGGCGAAAATCTTGTGGATCGGTGCTTTCGCCTGTCAGACCTTTACAAAGAGTGAATGTGTTAGGCCAAACTTTCCACGTGTGTGCGTGTACCGCGAAGAGATTTGTGCGCAGGCCGTGCACATTGCAATAGTTGATTGTAAACCTTCTCGCCATACGTGAGGATTCCAGTTAATTTAGAAGGTTTACGCTATCGAGTGGTGCTGGGTGTAGCTGTAGGTAGGCAGTAGACTTACAAATGTTATGCCTTTACTCACCGACCGCCCACCGCATGTAACTACAGCCTAACCAGCCTGTGGCATAAATGATGTAGGGTGAGATTTGTGGGTGAGAGTAGAATGTTTCTTTACTTATGTGGTTGGGAGAACATAAAAGCCCTGAGTGGCTGTTTACAATTTTGATGTCTATATATTCTATTGGCGACGTTGTTATTGGCTCTTTTTTCTCTGCAGTTACTATGGTTGTCGCTGTTGATGTTGCTGCTGTTGGTGTTGCTGTTGTTAGTATGGTCGAGTATACTTGTCATACTGTTTGGGTACCGTGCTGTATTACTATTACGGTTGTTGTTGTTATTGCTGACGTTGCTGTTTGCTTGTTTTTCTTTGTAGTTGCAATTATTGTTGCTAGTGTTAACGTTGCTACTATGGTTATTATTTTCGATACCTATTGGCTTTTTAGTAATTCTGTTGTTGCTATGGGTATTGTCTTCTGTGATTGCTGCGGTTCAAGTTGTTACTAGGTCTTGTTACTTGTGCTATTATTGCTTTCATGGTTGATACTGATGGTTCCACTGTTGTTTTTGATTTGGTTAGTGTTCCTTCTTTGATTTTTTTGCTTTATCGGTTTGTGCTATTGCGGTTGTTGTTCTTATAATTGCTACTTTCTTGTGATTTTTGCATCTCATATTTTGCGGATACAATTGCTGCGAAAACATTGCTATATTTTTGTCACTATTATTATCATCATTATTAATGTTGTTGCTGTTACTGGCCTTATAGGTGGTGTTGAATTTTTCGACTACTACTATTGGCTTCGTCGTTTAGTTTTTCACTGCTGTCAGGATTTTATGAATTGTTTCGATTCTGTTTAGTTTCTTAATGCGAGGTGTTATTTTCATGTGCTCACCTTTGGTGCAACGGCTATTTTCTAGCTACTAGAATTTTACCGTTATTTTATTCTTGTTACTAGTACTTTACAGTTTCTAGATTTTTTTTTTTGTTTATTTAATTTCGATATGTTTAAATCTGAAGCTTCTGATTTTTGTTATTCTTTAAAGCTAGTTTGTTATTTTATGAACTTTAACACTTGGGTTTCACACCTTAAACATAAACAATACAGGAAAACCCTGTTTCGAAATTTCAAAATGGAACAAACACAAGCAAAAACGTAACCAATAAGTTAAAAGTTTTCATGAAACACTCATTCGCATTAGTAAGCATTATTAGTAAATGAATCATTTTTAGGAATATAGAATAAAAATATCATCACAGAACCATATTCATTTAAAAACGAACTAATATGTGGGTTTGTAAGTCCAAGACATTTCATATTTCGTCACACGACAATCATCGATATGGAGCGAAAAACAATTCGTATGGTGAAACAACAGCAGTACCTGGTACATTTAGAAGAGAAAGTGGACCAATTCATCATTATTACATTGATGAATAGTCCATAACAAAAAGTGAAGAAGAAAGCTAAGTAAATCGTACCGTCGCAGGTTCAAACTTGATCATATTGAGCATGCCTCTGCCAAGCATTAAGAACGGAAAACTGTGAAACAATCACCTATGTACCATTTAGTGGCAATCGAAAAATTTAACAAGGAAAACACGCCTACGAGAAATGCTACAGTTAATATTTAAAAAAGTGCAGGTCAGCCGCGATTCAACGATTATCTCATTGAAGCTTAAGAGTAGGGTGCCTCCAAACGCAGAAAAATACGAATGAGTGGTTACATCTTAGCTGAAAATTGCAGAAATATAAGGTCAATTGGAGCCCAGTCATTGTCACCGAAGTCTTCAAAAAATATACCTACGGTCTCGAACATAATCCTACGAATCGAAGCATTTTCATTATTTAATTGGATACTATTCATTAGTGTACTGCTGTGCTAAAATGTAGATATAGCATAGGTTGTACGACAAGCAGACGACTTCTTTAAGTAATCGACCTCGCCATGGCTTGACAGAAACGGAACCCTAACAGAACTAAAAGAAAATATAATAAGAAGGTAACCCTTACCAACAAATCAAAAGTGACGAGATGATGTGGAGAGTCTCATCAAAAAGTCGATAAATCATCCCCAGTATGTTTTGTATCGAGAATATACTCATTGTGTCATAATATTTGCGGCACTCAAAAGGAAGCTTCAAAGACTATGAAGAGTATATATTCTTAATCAGAATGAAATTCTAAATTGATTAGGCCGAGTGTGTCCGTCCGTATATCTGTGCGATGTATGTTGTTGACACGTCTCTCGTCGAAGAAACAAGATATCGACTTTAAATTTGGTACGAATCTTAGCAGTTTTTGCACTCTGGTTGGGATTGAAAAATCGGTCAGAGCATAAGCCCGCAGTGAAGCATAAATTAAACGCAATTCCTTTTTTCTAAATAAAATTGTTTGTTCATTATTCACGCATTAATATATACAAAATAAAAGGTTGAAATTTTCCGCACTTGCTTTGCGGAAAGCTGCTTAGGTACAAAAATAGACACAGAGTTACGTCAATTTTATTTTTTCACCTTTTTGAGGTTTTATGCTTATTAAGCATAAGCTGTATAAGACAGAATGTTTGAAACTTCTTTGTACATTTTTCAAATGAAGACATATTATTACCTGCCTAAAGATGTTTTAATTCTAAAATAAATATGATGGACAGCACTATCTGGTAAAGTAAGATGAGTACTAGCAACCAAAATCTCTCTCTCGCTCTATTCTTAAAAACACTACGTTGTTAGTCGCACAAAAATATTTTAATTCTTTGTTGATATTTTACACAACATGCTTTTTTGCAATTTGAAGTTTTTGTTCACACACACATTGTATAAAATGTATGATTCTTGTAAATATATTGTGTTCTTTAGGTACTTTCAAGATTTCGAATTTAGATCTTTGAATTGTAGGAAGCCTTTAGCAATCGCAAAGTATAGGTTTGATTGTAATGGTTTCCTTGCAAATCCAGACTGGAGGAATAAATTTCTTAAGGATTCATCAGTTAATACTGTGAAATCAAGGCGAATTCTTACATGCAGGGACAGAGATTGAAACGGATTAGGACTAACGTTACAATAGTATTATTTATAGTTCAGTTTATTTTTCCTTTTTTTACGGTCGATCCTTTTCATTGTATCGTTCGTGATCAACGATGCAGTAACTGCAGATTTGTCCAAGTCAGATCACTCATTTTCCAAGCAACCAAGAAGTTTTAATCTCATTTTTGTAAGTGGTGATGGCATTCCCTATTTTGCTAATGGTGTTAAGGCAGCTGTTATGATCAACGGACTACGTGTATTAAAAACTTTTTCCTTTTTTTGCGAGCAAGGATCATGATTTGAAGAATAGCTCTAGCTTCGATGGTAAATCCTGACGCACTTACGTGCAAGATTTGATTAAGTTGCACTTGTTCTGTGGCATCTACTATTGCGTAGGCAGCCTCATCGAATCTAAATTTTCGGGAATGCTTAGGGAGATGATTATTTCTTTTGCAGCGTACATATTTTACAAAAGTCTACTGTATGTGGATGATAATCGTTTGCTACACTACTACTACTATTACTTGCGAGCCCAGCTGGTAATAATTGTAACTATAGTAATCAAATTTTCACAAAAATAGTCCAATTAATATTGAAAAGCACGTAAAGCGAAGGAGTCAAAAATGAAAGTGATATTTTCACCTACGAAGACACTGGAAACGCGATTGTATAGGTAAATAGTGACAAAGATGAAAGTGAAGGTGAGATTGATCTCCATTCTAACAATGTCAATGTTAATATTACAATTTGCATAAGCAATCGGCTTAAAAAAGTAAAAAAGACCTTCTTAAATCCGCAAAATATGCTTGTATTTAGGAAAAAAAACTATGCCTGGGGAAAAAACTGTTCATGTCGTCACTTTGTGTGGAAAATTGGAAAAAATCAAGACAATGTTCGATGAATCTCGTTATTTAGAGCGCTCATCTTCTCCTCCAGGCTGCAAAAGACCAACTTGTAGTGTAGTGTGCGGTACTTTACCTCCGCCTTCGCCTAAATCTTATTCGTTGACTCATGTGAGTGCTTCAATCCTTGCCTACAAAGAACGTTAGCATTTCCGCTATCGTTGAGTCGGCCGGTAATAAAATAGTCACAAATAAACTGAGAAGTCCTTTCGTTTTAATTATGCTGAAGTGGCAAAGGCATTTTCTCCCGGTGGTGCCATTCTGGCTACTTTGTGCACATCTGCCAAAAATAGTACTAAACTTAACAAATCGGCCTCTCACGCTAGCTTCTCGGGTGCGTCTGCTGGTCACCGTGCTGGACAAGTTGCACAAGCTGCACGTGCTACTGTAATTATTTCCTCTATTTTCGCGACAACTTAAACCCCTTTACCTCGGTATCCTATTTTTCCTAGTAGGGATGACGTCCACTTGATGGTAGTACCCTCCAGAAAGAAAAAATTTGTATCAAGACTGGCGATTAACACCTCTGAGGATAACGTAAAAGTTGTCTGGCTGCAAAAGTCCCATCGGTCAATTTGAAGCGTGTAACGATTCTCAAACTGGCTTCATTTCAACCTAGAGTTATTTCGTCTTTTAAAGCAAACATGAAAATTTTGTTAAACAAAACATTGTGGAGATTGCAATACCAATTTGGCAGTTCTTCGACTATAAGAAAACTAAATGTTTCTCTATGCTCAGTAACTTAAAAATCCGCTCTACTTTCATAAATTCAGTGGACACGGATTTTTTCTCATTTGGCCTTCACTGAAACCTAGTTAAAGACTGATTTATATTCGTCGGAACTTTTTCATAATTCTTTCCAGGTTTTCAGAAAGGATCGATTGTTCCGCACTGGTGGTGGTGTTTTAATTGCCATCTGTTGCAGTGCCGTTCTACTGCATTGAAGTTCCTGTCCCTCTCGACATTGACTTTGCCATTCGGGCGAAAATTGCCAATAAATAGTTGTAGGTAACTTGCTCTTATTTTCCCCAAATGTGAATATTTCTATTTATAAAAAACTTGCTATCCTCATTTGTGACGTAGCTGAAAAGTGTAAATCTTCCGATCTAGTTACAGCGTTGGGGGACTTCATTTTGGCACTTGGTGTTATAGTGATAATTCTGACTGTATGGTCCCCACTTCAACATCTGATAGAGCTATTATGGGTTTCAATGAATCATTTCATCGTAATTTACTTCAACTAATATTTTACTACTTAAACTCTTAACTTAATATTTACTACTCACTTTTCACCTTGATTTCTCTGCTGGAAATATTGAAACCTTACTATCTGCGTTCTATAATATTTTCAACTTAGTTATTTCTGCATCAGTTTCGATCAAGCAACCTCGCGCTCAAAGCAGATGTCTGCCATGGTTTAACAAGAAAACAAAATATTGCAAAAATAGAGAGAAAAAACTTTTCCCAATATTTGTGAAAATTGCTTCTCTTACGATTATTTTGCCTATTCTGTATCAAGGAATAAATTTAATTACCTCAATCAGTAATATTATTGCAGATACCTTCAGTTGATAAAATCCTGTATCCTTGGAATTGCAACCGTCTTCAAATCTTCAAATTGTCTTAAATAATTTGATTACATGGTACTCGTTCTATTTTATGAAAATAAACCTAAAAAAATGCAAGAAGCTTTCTTTCTTAAGAGGGAAGTCGTTCAGTACTGGATATTTCATTGAATCACGCAACTTGGAAAACGTTGATCCATTCATCGACTTAAGGGTTCTATTCGACCAAAGATTACGTTTTAATTTGCACGATGAGCTCTCTATAAGTACAGCTAGGTCCGCGTTTGATTTCATAAAGAGGTAGTCCAAAGAGTTGAAGAATTACATTACAAAAAGGCTCTATATGTGCTTATTTTAGCTGAATTTTATGTGTAAGTAAAATAAATAAATAAAAAGGAGGATCAGGTAACTCTTTTTCGCGTAGAATTTTTATTCTTCTATTCTAGTAAATAAAGAAAGAAACGCTTCCCGAGAGGCGAAATTCAGAACGATAAACTGTTCTTTTGAAAATTTAAAAGAAAAAACCATTCTCGTCGCAAAAATTGCCAAAGTCTTTTCTGCATAAGAAGAAGAACGTCTCACATTTATATTAAATGTAATAAACATGTTTCTGGCGTACAGAGCAAAAATATAAAAATAAACAATATTTGTTCTAAACTGGTTCATTTCACTTACACAAAGGACATTAAGGACTACAAAAAATGACGGCATCAAAAAAGCAGATAATAAACGTAGAACGAGCCAAACATGCAAATTCTGATCGTTAACTCTATGCCAGTATCAGCTAACCGATTGGGTCAAACTGTTGTTCTGACGAATATCTGGATAACTCTTTTTTGGGAATATTTTGACGGAATCATAAGTTCTAAAGGAGAACTAGAGAAATGGTTGTTTTTTTCGTTATTCATTTTGTAGTCTGCTGTGGACGTGTCTGTTGGTAGACCGCATTGACGTCTTTCGAATCAATTAAAAAGATGTCAAATTTGACTGCCAATTTTTGGTTTTATGGCCGCGACAGTCCCACGGGGAAGTGAGTCAATTTAACTCGCTTTGATAAAAATAAGTTTATGCGAAACGTCGATAGTTCTGGTATTAATGAATGTTCTAAATTCTATGTTCATCAATACAAAATAACAAAATGGACAGTATGATAAAACTTCTAATATATAACTATGACATTTTGCGAAAGCACGTAAGAGAAAACTATTTAACAAAGCTAAAATGGAAAAAATAACGATTCACAGTTGCCCTTGTTCTTGCACAAATGCAGTGATTTTTCCAATTGCATTTGGGATGAAAGTAATAGATGCTTGAATGTATTTCGATGAGCGATATCTATTGGTGAATATTATAAAACAATGTGAAGTATTAATGTACGCAACGGCTAAGTTCGACCATTTTGACTTTCCTTAAGATAAAATAATAATTTTCCATATAGTATTGAGTGGTTCAGTGTATGTAGACGTTAATTATGGAGCGCTTAAAATTTCATTATTGAAATTCATTACTTCCGTTGTATGATTAGAAGAAAGCTACTGTTGAAACTCATCAAATAGTTTTAGAAGCTTATGGTGATCCTGCTCCATTATATCCAAATTGTTGGTTTTGGTTTCAACGATTTAAAAGTGTTTTTGGTATCAATGACAAAGAACGGGCTGGAGAACCAAAGAAAGGTCGAAGGCAACGACTGATTTGATGAAAACCCAAACCAAACTGTGAAACAACTTTCGAACTCTAGCAGCTGATGAATCAACCGTTTCTAGTCGTTTACCTGCGACGCGAAAGATCCGAAAGTAGGGAAAATTGCTGTCATAAAACTGATTAAAAGTGATATTTCGAACAGTTTCAAAAGCCCGATTTCATTGTATGCTAGGCAAAAGAAGAACGAGTTTTCTGTGGTGTATTGTGACTAAGATAAGCCCAAGGGAAAAAAGTCATGGGATAGTCTAGGGGAGCCATCCACATCGACACCGAAGCGGAATATTCATGGGCATAAAGTTTCGGTCTACATATGGTGGGATAAGCAAGGTGTAATATATTACAAGCTGCCGAAATCCAATGAAACCGTTACTGCAGGTATCTACCGACGTCAATTGAACAGACTGAACGATATATTGTTGCAGAGGAGACCAGCAATATCGGATAATAGACGTAAAGTCATCCTTTTGCATGACTACGCTCCGCCACACGTTGCAAGAGGTGTCAAGGATGCAATATTGTAGCTCAAACGGTAAGTTCCGCCGCATCGAGCGTGCGCACTAGTCATAGCGCCCTCTGATTACCACTTATCCAGGTCGATACAGCATATCTTGGTTGGCACACAGTTTCGAAATGCTGAAGATGTTTGAAAGCGTAGGGCGTGTGATAAATTCTACTATTAAATTTATTTATTATTAGTAATGAAAATTATGCTCCTCAAAAGAATTTTCATAAAGAGTTAAAAGGACGTTCGAACGTTTCAAAACCATCACATAAAACATTGTTCATGCAGTCGCTTTTCTTTTTCTTTCTTTGATTGAACACGGACAAGCATGCATTCCGTTGCATTGCATTTATATGCATTTTTCTGTTTATATCCGTTTGTGTATTTTTCGGCATATACGAACAAGCATGTTTTAGGTTGTGAGGATTGATCGTTGTGATTTCGTAGCGCGCGGACGTGTTCGAAAGTGCTCCGTTTATATCATAGGCGATGGTTATCAGAAAATTATCCTAGAGTGGAATTCTTGTTTCGGAAAGATAAGTAAACGATAATTAAAAGAGTGATAGTGCTTTTGAGCGTCTTATTTAGTTATAAAGGCATTTACAATTGAAAGTGAAAGGTCAGGTTTCGTTTTCTTTATTCTTTTTCTCCCCTTTTCTTCTCTGTGGGTTTGCCCGCTTTCTTGCTTATCTGGGGGTCGTTCAGTGTCATCCAGGTAAATAAAGAAGGTGAGCAAATTACGGGAGGACATTGCCATCTATTGCTGCTATAAAACAACCCTGTGCATCTGCGAAAAATTTTAAAATATTACGCAATAGCACAGACTTACTTCTTGTATTTCAAGGAATAGCTTAGTGTAGCATAGCTCAGGTCGACATTAATTTAACAAGCAGTATTGGTCAACCCTACACCGACCCAGGGCCTAAGAGGGGAAAAGACTAACAATAAAGTAAGTACAAAATTTGTAGAAAATACCGCCAACGACAAAAACATACATACAGAAACATACTCTGCACACACAAGAAACGGACTTGCGTACAAGGACGTCACAAACATACACATACACAAATAGATATACATAAATACATTAAAATAAACACACACGAACACACGCACACGAACTTATACATAGATATACATTTCAAAGCATGCTAGATGAACTCGTCGCAGATGCCCGGGAGAAGCCTTCCGTATTAATTGCGGGGGATTTCAATGCTTGGGCCTTCGAGTGGGGCAGTAAGGCCTGCAATGCGAGAGGACGCAGCTTGCTGGAGGCTTTCGCCATGCTGAAAGTATCTCTTCTGAACGATGGGCAGCGAGATACGTTTCGTAAGGCAGGAAGGGGCTCGAAAGTAGACCTCACCTTTGTTAGCGACAGTCTAGTGGCCAGATGCAAGTGGTCGCTGAGCGAGGAGTACACAAATAGCGATCACCAGGCCATCTTCCTCGACATAGCATCCAGAGAGGACAGAGGTAATAGGTGGAATAAAACTACCGGGCCGAGGTGGAGAGATGCACTTTTTGACGAGGATGTCTTTAACACCATTATGGACTCCTACGTGGGTGGAGACGGTACAGCTGGTGAACTCCGGCAAAACGTAGCAAAGTTGCTGGTACAAGCATGCGACGCCGCCATGCCCCGAAGACGAAATACACGGAGAAGAGGGTCTCCGTGCCATTGGTAGACCGAAGAGATAGCGTCTCTAAGAGCGAACTGCTTGAAAGCCAGAAGAAAAGTGCAGCGCTCGAGAGGTAGGGAAAACTTCAATGAATTGCTCCTACTCTACAGAGACCTGCGCAGTGACTTAAAGAAAGCCATAAGGGCCAGCAAAAGGAGAAGTTTTGAGGAAATATGCCAGGATGCCGATATTAACCCATGGGGAACGGCATATAAAGTGGCTTTGAAGAAGGTCAAAGGACAGAAGGCACCGCAAATCACGTGTCCGCTCGCGCTCCGAAGAATAGTTGCGACACTTTTCCCGCAGAGGCCGCCGTATGTGTTGGTAAACCTCCTCGGCAGGGAAGAGGAAGCCATACCAGCAATTTCTGCCGACGAGCTTTTAAGCGCCTGCAAGCGGATTGGGGACAAAAAAACCCCTGGACCAGACGGAGTCCCAAACAAGGCCTTAAAGGCAGCGATACGTAGGAGGCCAGACGTCTTCATGATGTTGCTGCAAAGGTGCCTGGAAGAGAGGACGTTCCCGGACGTATGGAAGATCCAAAGGCTGGTCCTGATTCCGAAGGCCAATAAGCCACTGAACGAGTCATCGTCATACCGACCCATCTGCCTGTTGGACACAATGGGCAAGGAATTGGAAAGGGTCGTATATGAACGCCTGCTAGCTGTGGTTGAAGAAAGACGTGCTCTATCGGATAACCAGTATGGATTCCGTAGAGCGCGGTCTACAATAGATGCCATAAGCCACGTCGTGGCGCTTGCCTCAGACGCCATAGCCGGTGACCGATGGAGGGGCGGTGACAAAAAGTACTGCGCCGTCGTTACGCTAGACGTTAAAAACGCTTTCAACTCGGCGAACTGGGGGCGCATCCGCAAAACCCTCATAAGGATACGGGTTCCAAGGTATATACTTGAGATAGTGACAAGTTACCTTTCGAACCGCACGTTAGTGTACGACAGCGATGATGGAAAGCAATCGCATAAAATATCGGCGGGTGTTCCACAGGGCTCAGTCCTTGGTCCTCTCCTGTGGAATATAATGTACAACGGCGTCTTTGAGCTTAAACCTACCGGGGCAACGATCGTCGGCTTTGCCGATGATATAGCAGTCGTAGTGACCGCAAAACACGTCGCGCAGGTAGAAGCGAGAGCTAACGAGGCTATCGTGAAAGTGAAGTTGTGGCTAGAAGAGATGGGGCTGGAACTAGCAGAGCAAAAAACGGAAGCAGTCCTAATAAGCAGCAGAAAGAGCGTGGAAACATGCTGTATACGAGTCGGGCAGCATACGATGCGGTCATCTCCTGCCCTGAAATACCTTGGAGTTATGCTTGACCATCGACTCAAGTTTAAGCAGCATGTTGAATACGCTGCTAAGAAAGCTGCCGGCATCCAGGCGTCACTAGCAAGGATCATGCCAAATATTGGAGGCCCGAAATTCACCACCCGAAGGGTTATAGCCAAGGTGATAACCGCAGTCATAATGTACGGAAGGCCAGTTTGGGCCAGTGCACTGAAGGTGAAGGCAGTGTACCGAAAGATGGCGGCAATATATCGCCTTAGCGCCCTGAGGCAGATTTGCGCATTCCGTACCGTGTCGGAAGAGGCAGCGCTGGTGCTAGCTGGCACTCTGCCAATCGACATTCTGGCCGATGAGATGAGCCGCATCTACCAACGGCGTCGCGGCAACGATCTCTCCTCGCTAGCTATAAGAGGCGAGGAACGGATGGTCTCGCTAAGGATTTGGCAATTGAGGTGGGAAAGAACGACCAAAGGCAGGTGGACGTTCGTTCTTATCCCTAACATAAGACGTTGGGTCGACAGACGGCATGGAGAAGTAAACTATTACTTAACCCAGCTTCTGACTGGCCATGGCTGTTTCCGGAAATACCTACACAGATTCGGGCACGACAGTTCGCCTAACTGCCCGGTATGCGAGGATATAGGAGGACGCAGAACACGCAATGTCCAACTGCAGCAGGTTCGAGAATGGGCGGCCTCAATTGCCACCTAACGAGATAACAAGCGCAATGGTTGGCAGTGCAGCAGCCTGGAACGCCGTAGACGCATTCGCCAGCAATACGCTCGTGGAGTTGCGACGATTGGAGAGACAACGGGTGGAGAGCAGAGGGAGTGGAAGCCGATAGTGCATTCCACTGAGATCCCACCATCAGGAGCGTGCTAGCGACAACCAGCCCCCGCGAAGTAATACCTAACGGTGGTCTCGCGGGGGAGAGTGGTAGACGAAGTGTGTGTGGGGGGTAGTTTTTAGTACGTATGCGCCAGGGATGGCGAATCGTGCATGCTGCTACTAAGACCCAGCAGTATCTTTCGAAGATTTTCTACCTCCAGCTCACAGAGCAAAACCCGAAAAAAAAACATAGATATACATGCGAGGATATAGAGGAGGACGCAGAACACGTAATGTCCAACTGCAGCAGGTTCGAGAATGGGCGGCCTCAATTGCCACCTAACGAGATAACAAGCGCAATGGTTGGCAGTGCAGCAGCCTGGAACGCCGTAGACGCATTCGCCAGCAATACGCTCGTGGAGTTGCGACGATTGGAGAGACAACGGGTGGAGAGCAGAGGGAGTGAAAGCCGATAGTGCATTCCACTGAGGTCCCACCATCAGGAGCGTGCTAGCGACAACCAGCCCCCGCGAAGTAATACCTAACGGTGGTCCCGCGGGGGAGAGTGGTAGACGAAGTGTGTGTGGGGGGTAGTTTTTAGTACGTATGCGCCAGGGATGGCGAATCGTGCATGCTGCTACTAAGACCCAGCAGTATCTTTCGAAGATTTTCTACCTCCAGCTCACAGAGCAAAACAAAAAAAACATAGATATATACATCCACACAAACAAACGTAAGAGAAATTCTCATATACATACATTCATAACTACATCTACAAGTAAACTAACATATATAACACTAATACGAAAATTATGCCGGCCAAAACCGGAAATAAATGGACACCTCAAGGCGCACAAGGCGCCACGTGGGATAGTCCGGAAGTGTTACCCGATCCGTTCAAAAAGAGTATTCGAATCCAACGCTCACCTGAGCAAATCGCCGGGCAACATACGCAAATGAGAAGTCAGTCCTCTCCACCGATCCTTCACGAGGAATCTTTGATGATAAGAGAAGGTGAAAACTCTTTCGTCGAGCTAGGAAAGCAAATTGGAGAACTCATCGAAATGATGGCCCCAACTCCTTCTGCTACGGCTAGGCGTACCATTCATCAGCCGATGAGAGATTTGGTGGACATGCTAGCTGTGCTCCATAAAAAAACCGCAAAAGAGTTAGCAAATAAAATGCCCAAAAAAGCGGTCAGAGATGGCACAACCCAGACCGAAAAAGGAGGCAGAGTAAACGCCACGAAAAGGCTCAGAGAGGAGGGATCCACGGATACTACTCCTGCGAAGAAAAGTAAGCGGGCCGGTGATGGGATAAATACCAAAAAGGAGGAGCCAAAGCAATCAAAATACGGAAATGAAGAGTGGACCGCGGTCCAAACAAAAAATAGAAAGGTCAAGCCAATCAAATTGGCGAATAGGCCGGATGCAATTGTAATCAAGCAAACGGGCATTTTGTCATACAGCGATATGCTGAAAAAAGTTAAAAATGATGGGGAGCTGCAAAAAGTCGGCGAAAATTTGACGAGAATACGGAAGACACTGAAAGGAGAAATGGTGCTGGAGTTTAAGCAAAGTGCGAAGGAAGAAAACACTGCTTACCAGAAATTGGTGGAAAAAACGCTAGGCCAGGAGGCTATTGTTAAACTAATGACCACGCAGACAAAGTCGAATTTAAGGACCTGGATGAAGTTACCTCAGCGGATGACTTAATAGCTGCCATAAATACGATCTTCAGTAATCTAAATATCAAGAAGGAAGCAGTCACCTCAATTAGGAAGGCGTATGTCGGCACACAAACTGCAACTCTATCGGTTCCAAAAAAAACTGCTAAAGAGTTACTTGAAGCCGGGAAAATCAAAGTTGGCTGGGTAGTGAGCAGGATCCACAGATCTTAAATGCTTTAGATGCTTCGAGGCAGACCACATTGCTAGAAATTGCAAAGGAAGGACAGATAGAAGCAAGTGCTGTCTAAAATGCAGCAAAGACGGGCACCGAGCAAGAGACTGCAATAAGAGCCCGTGCTGTGGGATTTGCAAGGAACAAGGCAAGCCTCATGACCACCCAATGGCCGGCGGATTTTGCCCAGTAAATTCACGCGGCGCTAACAACAATGGACAGCCATAAAGTGTACGCAAATAAACATAAACAACTGTCGTATTGCACAAGAGCTGCTAAAACAGAACGTCAGAGAAGCTTCGATTGACATAGCAGCCGTAAGTGAGCCATACAAGGTAGGCTCCGGAAACAGTTGGGCAAAGGACAAGACTGGAACTGCAGCCTTTTGGCAATGCAGCTTGCACCCATCAACCATGAGATTCATCTCAACAGGAGAGGGCTTCGTCTGTGTCAAATATAGAGAGGTTTACCTTTACAGCTATTACTTCCCGCCAAGTATAAACCACGCGGAATTCGAAAAACGTATAGATGCACCGACGCAAGGGAAAAAACACTGGTAATTTTCGCCGGTGATTTTAATGCCTGGGCGACTAATTGGGGTAGCAAGTGGACGAATGCTAAAGGCAAAATAGTGCTTGAATCCCTAGCCTCATTGGATTTGACAATCCTAAACGAAGGTAATGAAAATACTTTTAACAGAGATGGCCGTGTCTCCGCGATCGATATTACCATGGCCAGTAGTGCATTGGCCTTGCGTATACGATGGGGTGTTAGCAACATATATACACACAGTGACCACGCAGCAAAAATCTGGGAAATACAGCAGAGCATGCGGGCGAACAGGGTAAAACACCGTCTCAGGGGACCCAAGTGGAAACCAGAATCGCTCTTCGAGCTTACTTTGGAAGAAGCTGAACCCAGAAACTCAGCTCAGGCTGCGGTCGCGGAGGTTTTAGCACGGATTATAACTGACGAGATAGCCGAACTAAGGACTCAATGTAACAGAGCGAGGCGTGCCTACCAAAGGTCGGGAGGGACTAGTGCTTACCACAGCCACCAAGAAGAGTTCAAACTCAGGAGAAGGCTCTTAAAAAAAGCGATAATAGTCAGCAAAAAAAACTGTTTTCAGAAACTTATAAATGACATTAATGAGGACCCATGGGGGATGGCGTATAAACTGGTAATGATGAAATTGAAGTATTCTGAGCGATCAAGCTGCGCTGAATTTGTGGAAGAGATAATTGGTACACTGTTCCCACAGAAAGCCATGTTCCTGTATGTGCCACTGAGGGAGGAGAGGGACAATATAGGAGGAGATTGCGGCCATCGCAAAAGAAATAAAAGCTAAGAAAGCGCCTGGCCCTGATGGTATCCCAAATTGCGCTATTAAGCAAGCCATGTTGGCAAGGCCTGCTATGTTTGCGAGCACTTTCAACGCTTGTTTGAAAGAACAATTTTTCCCAGATAAGTGGAAACAACAGACGTTGGTGTTGCTGCCAAAGCCAAACAAGCCGTCGCAAGTTGCAAATGCATACCGCCCTACTTGTCTATTAGATACGATAGGCAAGGTGTACGAAAAGATTATTCGAACTCGTTTAGAAGCATCACTGGAGAGATCTAAACAGCTGTCGGACTTCCAATCCGGCTTCAAGAAAAAGAAAAGCCCAATGGATATAATAAAAATGGTCACAAATACCGCAGCAGAAGCAATCAAAGGTAAACGTTGGATGGAAGGCAACAAAAAGTATTGCCTAGTAATAGCATTAGATATATAAAATGCATTCAACTCAGCAAACTGGTATTGCGTCATAGCTGCCTTCAGGAAAGAAGAATTCCACATTATTTGATTAATATAGTGGCTAGTTATTTTACCGGCAGGAAACTGAGATATGTTACAGATAACGGGTGCAGGGAGAGGCTGTTCACTGGAGGGGTACCTCAGGGATCAGTCCTAGGCCCTACGCTGTGGAACGTAATGTACGACGATATCCTGAGATTACCTCTTCCAGAGGGAGCATCCATCGTGGGTTTTACAGACGACGTAGCGATAACTATCGTGGCGAAAACTCTAGAGGGAATTACCACTACTGCGAATAAAACCACCGACATGATCGAGAGGTGGCTGCGATCAGTGGATTTAGAGCTGGCGGAAGAAAAAACAAAAGCGGTATTAATCTCTTCTAGGAAGAAAATTGAGAAAGTGACTATCCAAGTCGGAGATACGAGAATACAGTCTCAAGAAGCAATAAAATACCTAGGAGTGATGATAGACTGCAGACTCTCGTTTAAACGCCATCTGCAATACACGGGCGAAAAGGCAGTGAAGGTAGCAAAGTCGTTGACGCGCTTACTGGCAAACTTGCGTGGCCCTAGCAAGATCTTAGGAAGCTGATCGCAGATGTGGTAACAGCGACAATAATGTACGGCTCTTCTGTGTGGAACAAGGCTTTCGCTAGAGACATACAAGCAGCATACAAGCTATGCGCTCTAAGGGTGTGCGCCGGATATCGGACGGTGTCGGAGGACGCGGCCCTGGTTATCGCTGGTATGATGCCAATCGATCTGCGTGGTAAAGAAGGTCTGTATAGAGCCGAATTTCACAGACTGCCAGCTGAAGCGGCTAAGCAGCGAGTAAAACAGCGTCTGCTGGAAGAGTGGCAGGAGCGCTGGAGCAGAGCGAGTAAGGGTAGGTGGGCGCATCGACTCATACCAGACTTACGGCCTTGGGTGAATAGGCAACATGATGAGGTCGACTTTTGTTTGACCCAGGTATTTAGCGGCCATGGTTGCTTGCGGTCCTATCTTAATAGATTTAAAATCGAGCAGGACCCATTATGTAGTTTTTGTAAGTGCATCGAAGACGCTGAACATGTTTTCTTTGTCTGTCCGAAATACTATAACGAACGACAGAGACTACAGACGGAAATTGGAGTGTTACCTCTCCCCGACAATCTTGTGACAAATATGTTTCATGACCTCAAAATATGGAAGGCGGTAGAAATGTTCGCCGCAAACACTATGCGTAAACAAAGACACGAAGAGCGTCATCGTAGGCTTTTAAGTAGTGCCTAAACGGCTATCCTCCCTGTGAAGGTATACCTAAACGGTCGTGTCACAGGTGGTTTTTAGCGGGTTAAAGTCTCGCACTGCCCTAATGGGCGCCTTTTGAAGGTCTTCCACCTCACAAAAAAAAAAAAAAAAAAAAGTTTTAGCTTGTGAGGCCATAACCAATTTTCAGTACATCAGAAGCATTTCCAAATAATAACATGCAGAAGAAATGTATACGGACAAACTCGCGTCCTTGTTAATTTCCTCTTATTCTAGCAGGACCCAGCAGATTTCAAACAAAATATCTGGGAAAGATAAAAGCAGAAAAGTAGAAAAGCCTAATTGCTCGATTATAACTATAGCTGTGGTTGAGAAGCCTGATAAATATTCCAGAATATACATCAACTCGCAAGAAGTCAATCATTCTATAGAAAGTCATTTTTGTGACATTCCAACTTTTTAAGATATCAAACCAAAACTCATTAACGAGAGGTATTTCTCTCCATTTAATTTAAAAAAAGGATTTTGGCAGATACCGTTAGATAAAAGGGGCAAGGAGTTTTGTTTACTTAGTACTCCATTCGTCGATTGCGTCTTGGTATAAGAGTCGACCTCGAACCATGTCAATGATTGATTGAGAAGAAATTCAGAGAAATTGAGAATGTAATTGTATATGTAAACTGATATTTTGGTGCCAATGGAAACTCTATTGTATTTTTAACTGACCCAAAGCATAAAATGGATTTACAAAGAGCCACGAGCCCCATTACTTATCCGCAGGAATACATTTCATATTTAATTGATATATAGAATCCGTTAAGGGAATTAACGAAATCGCCGCCGTATTTTTGAATGCCTGCCAAAATATGAAGTTTGCCTAAATAAAGTAAAACCTACGATATTGAAAGCTACTATGCTTCCACCATATAATAATAGAAATAAAATTACATTACAAACTGGTTCGCCTAAAAATGGGCTGAGCATATGTTTACTAGAAGCGTCACTCAAACTGAAACTAACACATCCTAAATAAAAGTCATATAGACATTAGTATTTGCATATAAAAAATTCCACTCGTACATACGTGGTAAAAATGTGCCCACAATTATGAAAGTGTTCTAAATCATATATTTCTTGTTTCGAGATATTGAATGAATTGCATTTGAATAAATCAAGAAATATTTCTACATTATGCGACATTTTAATTTAGAATCTTATTAGTGTTGATTAATGGAAATTTATTGCCTGTCTGTGTGATATGTTTTGTTGGCTCTCTCCTGGTCGCAAAATGAAGATAACGACTTCAAATTTTGTAGAAACATTGGAACTTCCTGCATGCAGGTATTGAAAATGAGCCACATCGGTCGCACCAGAAGCACGCAGTGAAATGTAAACTGAACGCAACTTCATATTTTTTTAACAAAAATTTTTGGATTTTGGCTCGTTACTCGGAAATTATAAAAGGCTGAATTTATGTACATTTACTTTACGAAACACTCTACCCCTTACGTGCAAAAATTAAAGATATAACCCATGCTGACAGAAAGTTACAAGTGATTAAATTATGTTTTTTTTTCACCTTTTTGAAGTTTCATGCTTATTCATCATAAGGCAAACAAGACCGAATGTTTAAAACTATTTTGTACACTCCCTAAATAAAGATATATTACCTGCCTAAAAATGGGTTAATTTTAAAATGAGCAAGGTAGACACGGTGATTAATTTTTTCTTATTATTATTATTATTATAAATTTAGCCAGAGAATAAATTCTAAGACTAAAGTCTTAAAGCACTAGCATCTAACGCTTTCGGCTTTATTAAAAACTCTACCGCACTTGAGATTTGAACCCACGACCATTGACTTGCTAGTCGAGACTCTTGCCTACTCGGCCACTCAGGCGGATTTAATTTTTTCTTAATAATACCAGTGGTATGGGTATCAAATAAAAGAGCTTGGAGAGTAAAGTGTTAAACACTTAATGGTGATTATGCGAAAGTTGTCCCCGCCGGATAAAACTTACTTGTGTATTTTCCATTTTATCAACCCAAAATCACGGTCATTCGATAGAAAGCAATGGCCAGACACTAAAAATTTGTGGTCTATCGTTTCAATGTTATTATGTGATAACTGAACAATTTTCATCCATGTCAATTCTACTTTAATCTTACCATTTTGGCCTGTATAAGCGTCACTGTAAGCTAGTACATATTTTTGAGTAGTTCTGTCCTCAATATGCATGATGCTGCTTCTTGTGCACCTCTTGAAACTGTAATTCCATCTCACACATAGATCTTGACATTGTCATCATGAAAATTATGGAAACCAAAGTTATATACGTACATATTTCGCTTATAATAAATTAACAAAACGGAATGTATTGGAAAATCAATAGTTCCTGCGATTTTCTTTTCCTTTTTTCTGGTCTTCTGTACGACAATTCCTAGCTCGTTCGCCATTTTGCAAATGTAAATCGTGACTTTGTCTAAGATAAAATTTCCGTTTAGTAAATCCCATTTTTGGCATGTCTCTTTTTGAGGAATGTGGAAATTTAAATCAAATCCAGTATTAAATACTTTGTTGTAGGTCCACTCCTTAACAAATTATTTGTTATTTTCCTCATATTTCTCTACATTTAGGCTACACATTTTACGAGTATCTAAATCAGCACTCAAATGTTTTCGATCTCTGATATAATGGCTCTCATATGGTGGGAAACCTAAAATGTGTTCTCGTACAGCCTTTAATTTAATTTTATCTGTTTTTCACGAAAATCCAAGGATTTTTCCACAACGGTCAGTTAAGGTGTTTGAGTATTCTGAGCACGAGCTAACCGGCCTCTAAGAAAAACTTCGTACAAACCGACTTCTGATTTATGGTGAGTTCATGTGCTTTCATGGGCTGGAATGTCTTGTCGTTTCTCTTTGATGGTCCTTTATCGGTTTATTCTATAGTTCAGAAACGCGTCAAAGTGCCGTTTGAAAGTTACGTTCACATAATTTCTTTAAATTTTTGACTAATTTTAATTAGCACTAAATTAAAAGAAAATATGTTGAAATATCTTCATATAAAGCCTGTCGGTGTAGAAACAACAAAAAATAATACAAATTTTGGCATAAAAAGCTTAACGGTGTTGGTAAAACGCAAAGGGTGTCAAAAATATCATTACTTAAATGTAAAAGAGCCATTTGTTAATTATGAAATACCTAATAGCCCTTATGAAAATATTGCTATACACTATATAGACAGTAGTGGAAAAGATTATTTTAGTTATCGCTGATTGTATTTCGAAATATCTGGATTTAATTCTACGTCTACAGACAGCCTCTTTAGCCATTAGGGTGAAACTTATAATTCCTTTCTCTATTTCTGGATGCTCTAAAGAAATCGTCAGTTTACTAGAATTTAGCTATTAAAGTCACTACTGCGAGTCCTTCTTTAGTCAAAGCCAAATTAACTGCCAGAAAGTATGATTGAGATTTGGAATAAAATGGCTCGGCTATATGCCGAGCATTATTATCATGCAGGAATATGTCAATTCGAAGTTGTTACCAACAGAATTATTGATGGGTCTGCAAAGAAGAGCCATGATACCCAAAAATTATAATTTGTGTAGATGAATGGAACATATTAACACTATTTTATCCACTTTGCAACTTAAAAATTTTATAAAAAATACTATCGTAATAATAGCAAAATAAGAAGAGATTTTTAATAAGGAAAAAGGAAGGATATTTAATCACCAGGAAAAGTAGTTAAAAAGCATAACCCATCTAGATCATATATTATCGAAAACTGTGGAAAGCAGTATCGAAGGAACTTAACTTCTTTAACGTCACGATTAAAATGATTTTATAAATTAATTATTTCAATTTCAATTTAACTCAAAATTGAAAAGAATTTAGCTGACATATACATTGAGATCACAAATTGTGCAATGAATTATTAAAGAGAGCAGCATTATCAAATATATTGAAGTATATGGAATCCCTAATAGATTTGTATCATTATCATTATGTAAGAAATACACTTGTAAATTTGAAATAGAGCAATAAACGCACATACTATGAATAGTAGAGAAAATCGGACAACAGAAATAAGCGCATTTATGTCACAACTACTTTAAAAAACAAATGTATATTGTTATGTACATATATTCTTTAAGCTAAGTTCGCATCACTGAATAGAGAGTTTATGATACCATGGCCTTGTTTATAAAACAACCAACTTGCTAAATTATTATTTATAGAATAATTATTATTTATAGAAACTTATGTTCAAAAACACTTCTTTCCAAACACAAAATTTTACATTTCGATTTTTGTCGCTGAATATCACGAGGGTCGGCCCAAACGAAACACATCGGAATTATCGTACTGTGTTCTAATGCTTTTTCTAATTCCCTCGTATTTTGCTAATCCGCTAATATTTCATTGTATTAATTACCAAAAACTGTTGTCCGTTGACAGTTGCTTTTATTTTCATGCGCTTCTATTACATAGCGCCGGTTACCTCCAAAAATTTTATTCGCCATCCTTATTTTGTTAAAGCTTTGAAAAATATTGTTTCCCATTGACTTGGGATATTTATTTGTAAACTTGTATTGTGAACTACAAGATCTTAATGGGGCCAAACCTAAGCAAATTAGAACATTGCTATGCGAGAAACTTTTGGTTTTGCGTATAAATATAACTTAATATTTCATTTCTTCTTTTCTTCTGAATATTTATAGTATCGAAATTTGAACCACACTACGCGCTGAGTAATGAAGCCGACACTTTGCCGTTTCGATGAGCTCTGTTAAGGCCTTATATTTTTCTCATCGTTGATTACACCTATGTATAGCGTTGTAATTAATAATTTTGAAAGAAGTAAATACCAATTTTTAAATCTCGTCTTCACATAAGAAATCAGCATGTTGTACAGGATGTATTATTGCATTTCGAATAAAGTGAGTAAAAAGAATACAAGATGTCTCAAAACTCACGTAAAATTTATGTTCTGCTCCATTTGTGCAATACACTGTTATCGACGAATTATTGTTGCTCATAGAAATCTGTGTTTTCGTTAAAATTACTTCCTGCATAAATTTTGGGACACCCGATATAACAAAACAAAGGAGAGAAAAAAACTTGCGTAGTTAACGGCACAACAATTTTCAATAAAAAAATTTTGATAAATAAATAAAATAAGGATTGTTTAGCAAATTTTTAAGTTCGCTTCCGTCATCGTAGGACGCATAAATATCTTTCTCGGTAAATTCGTATGGTGTCCATATTATATGTTGTATTCTGTGATTTTTTCTTTTTTTTTGTAATGGTATAATGTCTGCTAAACTTCGAAGAAGAGATTGGTTTATTTTTATAGCATCTCACCTTATGTAACCGAAGCCGAAAAATACTGTGTACCAATATTTTATAGTTGAGCTATCAAGTCCAAAGACTGATTATCCTGTAATAACCATATTAACGGCTTATTTGATTATGTCGAAGTTACATAATGCGATTGTACTTTGTAAAGGAAAGAAAACTAAAAATAATATAAAGCGCTGGCTTACCATTGGGCTAAGTTGTATAAAACACCTGCACTGCTTGCAAAGCTTACTTATTAACTATCCAAATAAACTTGAGAAAAATCCGAAGTAATCTTTAAATTAATAAGAGAGAACTGCTAATACAAACTTCTAGTCTCAAGAGTAGAGTTACAGGATATTTTAGAAACAAGCTATGAATATATACAGTTCGAACATGTTGAGCAAGCACACTAAATTCCAACTTTCGGAGAGCAATATTACTTAAGATTTGAACCATATTATATCGTTACTTTAAACCATTTTAGTCACGTCAGTGTATCTCTCAAGGTGGAAGCACGACAAGCTGCTACCAATATTGAAGTGAGACTTTAATTTCGGTTCATAGTACGCCTGCGATCTAGTGAAGGCCTTAGAGTGACGGATTAGCATTTTTCTAATTATCATATTGGCATGGGTATCAAGTGAAAGTGTAAACAAAAGGGTTTGGAGAACAGAATACGCCGTGCTAAATTAGATACGAGGGCCATCATAAAGTGCCGAATAATTTTTTTCTTAAGAATGTTTTCAATATGGACCTTAAGCTTAGTAACTTCAAATAGTAGCAGAAACTATGAAAGAGAACTCAATAGGCGTAAAATGGTTAATTTATTGCTCATCGGTAAACGAACTTGTGCGCCAAATTTTAGTTTCCTATCTTTATATTTGCGATTGCCATGATTCACGAAATTTACCAGTGAAATTGATGAATTTCATTAAAAATAGATACATGCAAAAAGTTCGCAAATCTAACGTTAGATGAAATGACATGGAGAGACGGATGTGACTACCAACTATTGCAATCCCAAACAATCTTGACGGTTGCTAATTCGTGGTAGATATTTTTTTAAATCTCGTCAATGTGGTTATCAAATAAGCCGGGTTTGAGAGTAAAATGCACATTGTAATATATTAAAAGATATAAAATGAATTCTATATAAAAATTTTTTCTGAAATAGGCTTTTATTTAAGTGAATCAAAAGGTGCAAAAAATTTTTGTTCCACCCACGTCTATGTGCTATGTAAAAACGCTTGTTACGTTAAAAAAAAGAATAGAATTTCTTACTTATTAAAATCATAAGCAATATATTAAGTTCGATAACAGCACTTCACACAAATCCATCTTTTGGAATACTTATCGATTCAAAATAATTTTTTAAACTGAAGTAAGATATTGTGTTCCTGTGACTTCCCATATGACGTTAAACTGGCGCAAGATGTTTTATAGTCAGACTTGCCAGATTGCTCTATTGCTCTATTTTAAACTGTTGTATTTATATTAACTTCATCAAAGTCATTTTAAAATATTTCATCAAAGGCTTACAACATTTTCATATCATCTATGTATATGTTTTCTAGACAAGCAGATTAATTGACTCTTGATACAGTCGCTGGTAGATCACGAAGAAGATTTCACGAAGACGCATTCAGTATGTGCCACAATACAGAATATCACTTATCCGTGAGCTTATCTGTATATGAAGGTCGATTATAGTTCATTATAATTCAATAATTACATAAGTATGTCAATATAATACCGGAATTTTTGCACAAAAAATACACGCTTATTGTATGAAAATGGTAAAAAATATTCTTTTCTAAGCATTGCCCCAATACCAGCTGTACATTTTTCTTATCTGTATGACAATTTATGCGTACGTCGTCTTCAAAAATGTTCTCCGTTTTGCTGCAAACCTTTCGTGGAGTGGTTTTTTTTCACATCTTCGTGCGAACCAAAACGTAGTTTAACAAGTTGGTAATCCATCATGGTGTAGAAATGAAAGCACTAATCCGCATGGACTAGCATTTCTCCTTTGAATGCTTCCAACGAGTCGCGAATCAGTTTTGCAATATGGATGGATGGGAAATGATATTTAAAAAAGGGTGCTTATGTTGCGGTTTACGATATTTTGAACAGGGAACTCTTCAATGCTCTTATTGTTAGTCACGTGTAGTATCAAACGTTTTACGTTAGGATCCTATCGGATCAAGGCATAGTTTTTTGAACATAACGATTTGTTTTGCGATAGATCTGAAGGGTACGTCTGGACTTATCCATGAATTATTGGGTGTGGCATTCTGAAAATAAATCCACTTTTCATCCCACGTTGTGGTATGGCGTCAATGACGCGGTTCGTCAGTAAGCTAGAGCCATCTATGGGCATAAGTCATCCGGTTTTAGATTCCCATACCTGGTACAATTCAATATTGTTTAAGCATAATTAAATTTTTGATTACTATAAATTGCTGTATTGATTGAAGGAATTTTTCTTCAAATAGAACATTATATAACGTCTTTAATATATTCATTCCGGAGTTAAACTTCGTATGACCGATATGCTCTAATGTTGACGATGTATTACTAAACTCCCACCTTTCTTTTTATTTGTCTTTGTTTTTTTCATTCAGATCAAGCAGATTTTGTGCCACCAGGTTTTAACACACTTAGATGTTTCAATTTCTTCGCTTTTATTTTATACTTTCATGCTGCTAAATATCTTCTGTACTATTTCCTATTGAGACATAAACTGTCATGCCTCTTGAACATGTACATTTACAAAAGGAAAACAAAATCAGTAATAATTTAAGCCAAACCATCAAAAGTTGGCAGACATAGGTTTGTTTTTTCATGCCCTACACCCAAAAGACCAGGGATAATAGCCTTGATATTTCCTTTGTACCATTCAGAATCTCTGTATAACAAGAGACGTATTATACTGTATCTGCTACACTCTACAGCATGGTGAAGTTTATATATTATGCAGTGTCTGTCTTTATATTCCTTCATCCTTGTTCTTTCCTCAAACGATAACACAGGGTGAAAGGTAAGTTGATTAATTTATACAGTTCTAGATGCTCTGATGCTTTAGGCTAACGAGTAGACAAAATATTGAAACCTGACGTTTATCGAGAATATACTTACTTTATGAATTACTGGAAAGCTAGGTATTAATTCTATATAAAGAGTGACCAAAATTTACCCAAATCGCAAAGACATCAAAATTGAAGTCCTGGATATCTAAGGTGTAGCTTCCATATAGAATTCTTTCAATTATTCCTTCATAAATACGTACGATGTGACTTAAAGGAAGTATGATTGAAATTCATGCGGGAAATACATCCATTTACTTAATTTTCGGTATTTGTTTTCTCTGATATAAGCATTAGCTTTCAACATGTGAGTAAAATTACACTGAAAAAATTCGTTTTGATACTTTTGTTTACATTTGCTTTTATAGCTGAAGTTTCAAATAATGAATGCTTTTACGGTTTGGTTTCGTAAAATGAGTGTTATATTAGTGGGGACAAGTGACTGTTTAAAAAAAGTTTTTAAAATTTCTTTTATTTTAATTTTATTTACATACCTGCATGGCTTGCACCAAGAAGACTGTTGATCTAACCCAAATCTGGCCCGACATTTCTTTAAATTGTTGTTTCCTAAATCGGTTGAACGCAATTCGAAATGAGAATACAAAAAGAAAGAGGAGAAAGAGAAAAAGAAAAACATACAAAAAAGAAAACACAATGTTCAATATTAAAGGGATACAACTTTGGAACGTTAGTGAGCGAGGTGGTTTTCTGTTAGGATGTCTTGATGAAAGCTTCTCTAATGATTACAGATGGCAAAGATATGTAAATTTTCTACGCCAAGTTTAATTTTACTTGGCCATCTATTATCATTTGATCAACACAACCAACCACCAGTATTACATACACGTCTACAACTACACGGTGGAACATTAGGAAAATGTATTAATTAATTATGTTCTTTGCGAGAGAGAGACAGAGAGAAAAGGAATTATTGCCTGGAAGATAGACACAGACATGCAGTTAAAATAGTTTTAATAATAATAACACACCGTATAGATTCTACATCTTGAATACATACTACCAGTTGAAATGAGCATGCAGTCACATGACAAAAAACATTCAAAAAGCGCTTTAAAAATTTGCGAAATTAACTTTAGAAAATTACAAAATCACACTATGAACTAAAGGATGTTGGGGTGAAGAAAAACAAATGAAACAGCTACATTCGCTTTGAAGCGAAGTTTAAATATCCACCACTTAAATAAACAAACGAAAACTTCGGAATATGTTTTGTAATTACTGTCGCGTGATTAATAGGGGTTAGCAATACTTCACGCATAATTTCGCATTGACATTCTTCAAATATTTTTTAAGGTGAGTCGATTATTGAGTATCTTCTATGATTTGTATATTATTAAAAAGACTTTTATAAACTCTTTTGTACTGTTTCATCTATTAGTCGGATCTCTTCAAGCTATTGCCAAAATTTAATGGTCTAGATTAGGCATAAACTGTAAATACTCAATTTTTACGGCTTTAGAAGTATAAAAAATCAGACATATCGGGTCAAAATGTTTCAAATTTTACGACCGTACATGTATGATAATGTATGGAGTGTATATGCCTTAGTGCTAACAATGGAACGACATAATAGGCATTAACCGCTCAATGAAGGATTTAGAAAGCTAAGAAAAAATGCAATATGAAATTGTAGGAAATATGAGCCATCGAAGTATAACTTATTTTGTCTATAAATTATATTCACTTTTTTGCGTATTTCGATTAATACTTTCGTTCTTTTCGTGTGGTCTTGGTCGCTTTAATAAAGAGATCCGGACTTTTTACGATTTGTGTTTTAATGCAATAATAAGGCATGAAATTTCATATTAACATAAAAAGGAAAACAAACTGTTATAATTAAGCAAGCCCAGATTGTCACACCTACCAAGAATTTATGATTTCTCATTTCACATCACACTTTGTTACATATTCATTTATATCTTTTAGTATGGTGGATAGAGTAATTTTAAAATTTTAAAAAGAAATATTTTTTTTAAAATGTGAAGTAGTTAATACATTTAAAAATCTAAAAAAGGCCCAATTAAAACATAACGCAAAAGTGTTAAAAAGTTTAAAAATTTTCATATATATACATATATGTATACGCGTATATACATATAGTTAACTGCAGTGAAAGTGATTGCTCGGAGCCTTCGACCGCATTTAAATGGTACCTAAAATGTTCTAATTATTTTTAGGAAACAAACAATAGGAAATTATACATAACTACAAAATGTCGCGTAAATCTTCAATACGTATTATTTTTAGCAAATGCCAACCCTCAAACGACGGCTGTCGAAATGTCATGTCACTTCGATTACTTATGAGTTACAGTGGTTTCAGGAACGCTATTTTACTCATTTTGGAAACTGAGTTTGTAAGACATTCGAAATTGAAGTTGCAAGGAATAGCTGAAATACTGAGGATAACATAAGGCAGTGTAGCTATTAATTTGCGTGAAAATTTGGGCGTGAAAAAGCTGCGTTAGGCGGTTATCCCCTCCGAGTGGAACAGAAATATCAACATCTTATTGATGCTAAGTTACATGGATTTGAGTTTAAAATCCTCGCCCACACATCGCATTCTTCATATCCCCCAACTGCTATTATTTCCAAATCTCAAAACGAGCTCGAACGAAAGACAAAACAAAAAGAAGAAATTGTTACAGAAACTTTAGACTGATTGTAACACACACTTGGCGGAGACTGTTTTAATGAATGAAGTCGAATTTTGCAAAAAAAATTTCTCCCGGGAATCACCAGCCGATGTATTAAACATTATGAAAAAAACGATGCTCATAAGTATAATTTGAAACATTTTCTAAGAACACTATATCAGTTAACCTAAAGAGCGAAAAGAATTTATTTGCTTTTGGCCAGACTATGCGTTATTTATACATGCTTTCACTTTTTGTTCTTAATCTAACCTGTTTTATACATTTTATTTCATTCACAAAATCAAAAGTTCTTTCTAGTCGTAAGAAATAGTTTTTACTAGAAACCAACTAAATATGCTCTGATGAATTAATCAAAGCACATACGCTTTGTTCGGACGATGCTTCAAATAAGTCTTTTTCAGCGGGTTGATGTACAAATATTGGAAATTTTAACAGCGTCTATATGAATTTTGCCAATAAAGCAAACAAACGAACAATGATAAAACTAGGCAAATCTAAATCTCTACAGATTATAAAGTCCATAAAAAACCCGCACTTGAATGACAAAATTAATGATTCATTAAACCAACAGCTGCAGGTAATACAAAATTTAGCAATTGTGATATTCACTACAGAAAATTTAGTGAACTTATATCTTGTCGGAATTATGTAAATCAGAACAAATTGGGATAAAACCTCTAGGCTTTAAGATTTAAAGAGTACAAAATTATAAAGTATTTTATTCAATAACTTGCGACTTCTAAAAAGCATCGATTTAAGGTTGCGTTCGACTATTTTTTAGACTCCTCGAAAACTTTGGTGCGAATAACTTCGATCCCTGATTATAAGAAGATAGACTTTGAACTACCAAAGCCGATGTTTCTTTCTTATATTTGCAAATTGCTTTATATGCTTTGTATTATGGCTAAGCACAAATGCTTCAACGGGTGAAATGGTAGATAGTCTAACAATTTCAGAATTTTATTGTGGTGCTAAGAATAGTAACTTTGGTTATACCAATTATACAACCTGCTACATTATAAGACTTATAAAGCAGGATGATTTTGTAATCATTGAGCAAATGTGCTTGGTTTACGCTTTCTTTCTTATCATAAAGTTTCACTCCAAAATGAGCGGATGCACATATATAAACCAATAATTCTTGCCGCAATCAACATAGGAAAATGGAAAATAGTTGAAATATACATACACTTTACAGTCTATCAGACTTTAGTATGTTCACTGCATTTAACTTTAACTATCTACCTTTAACGAAAGACCGCAAAACTTCTAACAACACATTAAGCATTCTCTAACCTACGGAATAAATGTATGTAAGCAATATAAAATAAAAGTAAATATAAATGCATAGCTTTATGGAAAACACCCATATTGGAAGCAGATATTTAACTTTCAATCATCTTTATTAATGACGACAACATTTTTTACTTTCAACTAATGTAATATATGTTGCAATCCTAATTGCAATAATATTAACTCGTGTCATCCTAAATATATTAAATCCGCATTTTTTATTTCACTGTCAGAGTATCTGCAACGAAAGCTTTTGGTAGAATGGTTCTTCTGTAACTGATGTACCTTAAAGATCTCAACACATACATACATAATTATCTAGGACTAAAATAATAAACATAGTGCATGTGCATTGCCTATAAATTTAAAGAAATCAATATAAATTCCTTGTGGACAGTTGAAATATTTTTTTCACACATCCCATGTTTAATGACAGTTACAAATTCATTTTTTGATTATCAAAACAAATGGTCACATAAGTTTGTATATCGAGCAGCAATTACATTATCATAAAATATTCAATTTAGCACATAGAACTCATAATGGAGACCTATGGCTTTCTACAACAAACCTTATAGAACTGAAGAAGTCTTGTTCTTATTTCATAAATATGAAATATAATTTGACATTAATCGGATCACGACATATGTTTGAGTCAGATTTGAACTTAGAACTTCAATGTTTTGATTAGTTCTGAAGGGATTTAAAAAAACCTGATCTGTGCATAAACTCGTTTGGTTCTGTATAAGTGAATTTAAACTATAAATAAAAACAATAATATTTTAAACAATTCCATATTTTTTGTAAGTGATTGACATCGTGGTATGATTCGTTATAAAAACATTAATTAGAGTTAATAGTGTCGAAATGTAGAATTTTGTATAGGATGTCACAGCTTTAAAGATATATACTAGGGAACATCACTTCTTTCAATTGCACAATTTTGTTTTGCAAATTTTTAGAGGGATCTTATTGTTTTTAAATTTTTATTTTGCAACAATAGCGTGCCTGCGAACACTCGCCTTTTTAACAGATATTTCGTGTACGGTTGTATTCCGCGTATTTTGCCCGGATTTCGTATATGTGAGAAGACATAGCCAAAAAAAGATTACATATGTTTTGAAACGAACTTAGCGTAGTTCCTACCACATTAAAATACGTAAAAGTTATGCGAAGACTGCACGCGCTCTTACAAAGCTCAAGTGCCACAATTGATGTATGTATAGTTGGGAGATAATCGTAGCTACTTTCAAATTTAATTTCTATCAGTAAACTAAGATTCTGTTTGCAAAGATTTCATGTTTTCAGCTATTTCGACCGTTCCGCTTTGCAGAAGTTCCAACAAAAAACCGTTGATCAAATATATATAAATGGGATTTGTGAATGTCCTCTTCGATCGTATTGACCAGACTATTCTTCCTGGAAAATTTGTTATTAATCTTCTTTCTTCGATAACTAAACGAAGAATGTTTTTTTGTATTTTATATATATATATATAATATATTGCATTGCATAATATATCAATATATATATATATTACATACGACAATATATATGCATACAATGATATAAGTTATTGGTGGATTATTCGAAATTTTAAATGAAAAAATATCGTAGATGGGTGAAGAAAAATGTAGGCACATAATGAGAAGCTTTGTTGCTTTAGCTCCAAGTTTACATCTTTCTTCGGTGTCTGATTTAAAAGACGATGTCTTAAGTTCAATGTTAAACCTACTAACGCATGTGTCTTATACAAATTATTTCAATCCGTTTATTATTTAACTTTGTAATAAAAAACGTTAACCGAACCGATAAATGTTATTGTCGTGGCCACTGTTAGCCTGGAGTACAGGTTTATAGGCATTATAACCGCTAACACAAATGGAATTATTTTAATCCGCTTTTTAGATAGAAAAGTTTGAAAAAGGAAGAACATGGTAACATCAAAGACAAATTTTGGTAACTAAACTATTTATCAAAATTTTATATCAAAATATTGTTCTACACCTACTTCAATATTAGCAGATTTCATCGTTCAAATACTACACATATGAATCAGAAATTTAATGTATAATAAAATACAACGAAGAAGTCCATATAGTACATAAATAAAGACTTAAGATAACAAACACTCCGTGAAAAAACCCTTAAATTTAATTTCAATTAAAACTCTTAGAAATGCGGCCTTCCGTAGGTTGGGTATAAAAAAATGGATGCGTTTTATATGCATCAAATTCACGTTACCCTGTAGTGACTGATTTGGTCTATTACAAATAATAAGAGGGAAGAATTCTTGGAATCATACATTAAGTAAACTTATTTCTTTTCAATAATTATCCTTTGATGAATTCGCGTAGCTATTTAACAAATTAACTGAATTTTAACTCTATATAAGTATATAAAACATATTCTGTAGTATTTACGGGATGATTTGGGATCTTTTATGATGATTTTATATATAACATAAAATAATAATAAACCATATATAAGTGTACACAATACGCTTTTTTTGCTGTTGACAGGCATACATGCATATATACACACATACTTGTATGTATTTATGCACGCATGTGGTAATTACATACATATATTATATGTTTGAGAAAAGAGAGTAGAAAATATAGTAAAATTGTATATAAGAAGAGAGAATGAATACATTAAGTTCTAACCTCCGTCCGGATTGCTGTCTTGTTTTCTCTTGCGTTTCTTCCCTCGAGACGCATTTGTACGAGAGCTCCAATCGGGATATAATTGCATGTGTAATTGACGTTCGCGTCTAGCTAACTCGTAGTACTTAGCTTGTTCTTCGCGCCCCAAAGCGTGCCACTTTATCATAACAAAAAAAAAAAAAAAAAAAAAAAATATTATTTTGAAAAACGAACTTGAAAAAAACAGAACAAAAGAAAAATCAAACGAAAATTCAAATAAATTTGCAAATGAAAAACCACTGGTTCAGGATCAATTGTTTATTTACCACAAGTGGTATCTGACTCCTCGACTACTTAAACAAACCAATTTAATTCCTTTCTCCCATAGTCTTGAAAATGTAGCTCGACTACAACAAAACGGGAGTTTCGGACAACCCTTTCATCCCATACGCAATTGAAAAACATATATGTTAGCTTTGGCAATGGGGTTAATAAAATTACAAAGATAAAACATCTTTATCGTTGCGCTAAAATAAAAAAAACATGAGGGGTTTTTCTATGTCCCCGCTTTCGTTTCACGGATTGAAACTTTTAACATATAACTTCCGTTCACAATTTCCTTAAAATTTTTTGCCTTATATAGACTTTAAATGAAAAAACTTTATATTTAAAACATTTTCGCTTATGCCTTTATATTTTTGAACTGAATTGATAGACAAAAAAAAAAAAAAAGCAACAACATAGCAGCTCCTTTCTCACGAATATGTTTTCGTCGTCTATGGTATTAATCCGAATTCCATTTAAGACATGAAATACATTTCAATATCAGAACTGAAAATAGATAAGCGTCAGACGAACTTGTCTTTAATGATTTATCAAAATAATTAAACTACATTGCAAATTATGCAGAGTATAGCGAAAGAAGACTAATTTAAGGAGGGGAAGCCAACGTTTTTGTTGTTTTAGCTACTAAAATCTAACAACATCGAATTATAAACAGGCACTACGTGTTCCAACGTAATACAGTAGAAATACGCTTTCAGATCAATACATAGCTCAATAAACAGCTAGTGAAAGTTTGCACATTTCTGAATTATTCACATTTGCGCTTACTCGCTAATTGTCAGTTTATGCTGGGAAATGTAACATCACTTTAAAGAAATTTGACGAGCTGCTAAACTTTAACGGTTTTATGATGAGGGTAAGACGGAAGACCGGTTGCAGTGAATGCCAACATACTCCCACCTTACTCTCAATTATATTAAGTATACAAAGACAATTTCCGACAAAGTCGCCGATCTGTTCAGTTTTTTAACTTTCTTCATAAAAACAAATTAGACCCAGTTCTTTTAAAATTAAAGGATAAAGCAATTACTCCTGAAACTCTACTGACTTGAAACAATTATCTGAAAATTTACAAAATCCCCTTTATATCGCAAGCGTTTGTATCATTATGCTATTTACTACAATATTTGAATTTTAATAGAATAACATTCAGCCAATTGAAATACATATTTTACGATTTAAAAAAGATGCAATTATTATTATTTTTATTCATTAGCCTTATTTGAGTTTGAAATATGTAGCCTACTCAGCGTACCAAATAAGTATACTGTCTCCATCACATACCCAACGAATTCAAATACTATTTAATAATCTCTCAAAACTATTTGAATTTAAATTGTGATTTAAATTAGGATTGCACTTACTTAATATTCAATTCTATGACAAAGTCTTAATGGAATCCTAATCGCATTTATATTTTCTTTTAAATATTTCAATAATTGTTTGTTTCCATTCTTCCTTCTCGCAACTGTATAAAAATAAGTAGCCTGCGTAAGCCTTAAGAAAATGAAATAAAAGTTGTTAAATGTAGACTTCAAACAGTCATTGGAGCTTTTAACTTCAAAATTACAAAGTCTCACCTGTGTATTAGTCATTTAAATGAAAGTTCAAAACACACAGGTAATTATAATTTCTTCTAACCGGTAACCCCAATTAAAGAACTTAGACAATTAATGGCTTTATTATTTCTATATGGATATAAATAGTTTTCGTCAACTATTTTATTGTTAGCGTGTTCCAATTAAAATAAACTTTTGTTAACCAAAATTTTCATACGACAGAGATTTAATTTTAAGCAGTCTACTTCCGCTAAGATGAATTATAGAAATCTGTTACCTAAGTTAGAAAAAACAAGAACGAAAAACTTTAATCAAATTGATGCAAACAATTGCTACAAAATACAGATGGTGATTAATAAATGAATTTCGTAATAAATAAAAGCAAGTAAAATTTGAAAAAAAACCCTGAAAGTACCTTGTTAAACCTTTCTTGCAATCCAGAAAAAAAGGACTTTTAATGCCGTTCAGACAATATTTTGTTAAAAACATTTGCATGTTACAATTTCAATTATCATTACCATTACTATTACTACTGAATGGAATTATACTAGAAGACGATAAACGTTGAAATAAATGTAGATATTCGTGGACAGATTTGATTAAGCGGTCTGTTCCTTCGTGTGTCTGCAAAAACTGTAGCTGACGATTCCTAGAAGATACTGATTTAAAATTTTGTAAAAATAATCATTATGAGGAGAAACCAATAATAATTTCATTGGTTCAATAAATGCTTTAAACCGTGCAAATATCTGTTATCTAAAAGAATCGAGCTTTTCCCAGAAAAGTGCTGCTAGAATGTGCTTAAGTTGATGTGGAAGCGTAATCCGAAAGAAATATGCTAATGTATCATCATCAACCCGATCGTCGAGGCTGAGCGATTAGAAATAACCCGATGCCTCTGACGAAAAATTAAAAATATGGGATCAAGATTTCCATGTTAATGAATTCAGCTAGAGAATCATAAATTTTCTTGCTGTTCTCCTTATCATTTCGCAACACCCAAAGTGTAAAAGATGCAATTCCGCCTTCGACACACACGAAAAGCATGGCATTTTAGGAATCATATTTTGTTTAAATAAATGGGTCGTTTGAGAAAACATTATACAATTTCGGCTTCATTGATTTAAAATTCTATATGCATATTAAACCAAAGTTTATTATCCAGTAGTCATTCGTATGTAACACAAGAAATACTAATTTGTTACCTTTTCTTTTGTAAAAACAGCATATTAGCGAACTAGGTTATTAAGATGAGATTTAAGAAAGTTACAGGATTCTAGAGCATCAAATCGTAAAATGGTTTTACCATCGTCAGCATATAGTAGAACAGCGAATGCTGGTGCTGCAGATGAAAGATCGCTAGTGCAAAGATTAAACAAAGTATATCCCTTAGACGAGTATCATGTGGAACGCCGAAATTCAAATAGACAGTAATGGAGAGATAAAATTTAAAGTTCCCCTGTTGCGTATATCCCACAAATGTACCGACATCCCACTAATAAACTAAAGGTAAAAGCTAGTTTTCACTCATTTAAAAGATTGTAGACAGTAGTTTATGATGCAAACGTATTACTAAAATATGTATTGGCATATATTTGAAAACAATACTTAAAAAAACCTACAGCAAAATAAAAAGAGATTGTACTGCAAACAAAGCCATGTTGGTAGAAAGATATCACAGAACTGTAGCACCTAATGATACTCAGATTTTTTGCCTATTTAATGTTGTGGATAGTAGGCTGCAGAGAGTTGTTGTGGAAAATATTTGTACTATGAAAACGTTAACTATTCTCAAGAGCATATACACAAATAATTTAGAAAGAAATCCAAAATACAAAATACGTACAAACAAACAAAACAAAAAAACGAGAATATGAACAAAAAGCAAATTTGACACTTGTCCTAATTCAAAAGCATCGGCCTATATCTGAAGCAGTGTGCAAACTGATCCTGTCTTGAAGACTCCTGGTTTAAGAAAAATGTTGCTAACATTTTTAGGGAATTATTCCGCCTCCAATGCATCCAAAATGGCTCATATGTCAATTATTTTTAAATTAAGACCTGTAATAATAAAATAACGCCAAGAGGATCATAGCTGAGATAAAATTTTGCACTAAGGAGAGAGTTGAAAATTTTCCCCAAATACTTTTAGAATCTACTACCAAGAATAAAATAATATTTGCTATCATAGCAGTGAAATTCATTTTTTTCATAATTCATAGTAGATAGCAGACTTCACTATGAATTATTTTTTATTTGAATTTTGAGTTTTTGTACTATCAAGGCAATTTTCTACCATCTAGGATTAAGGTATGCCTCAAAACTGGGGCCTCAAACTCAATAACGATTTATTGATAATGTTACAAAACTCATAAGGGTAAGGCTTGATGGCCATGGCCAATAATTTATCAACAGTTTTAAAACGATTCAAGGCCATACAATACTTTTTTGTATGCCAATGACAGCAATATCAGGCACCAAAACAAAGGGCTGTTTGCGAAACAATACTTCAAATGTCGGGATCATAAGGAATATCAACACAATTTGACTGCAAAAACTTACCTAGTCCAGATCAAAAATTATTCTAACATCTCATTTTGCATCATTATCTCTTTTAGTTGAGAAAATTGTAAAAATAATGAATAAACACCTGTAATAAATAAGACTTTATTTTCTTTGTCTTTATAAGTGGTTTTTATTTGATCTTAATTAGAGAGAGTATGAGAGGAGATGGTAGATATCTCTGCAAGTAGGATCCCATGAGTAAGTTCAACGTTTTTATTTGTTGGAATGTTTCAGAAATTAACAAGCCCAATGTCGAAGTAAAGTAGCTGCTTGAAAAACGCTAAACTAAATATTAATATAATTTAAAATTCAAAGATACAACATAGCTAAAAAAGTTGCTTGGAGCAGATGTCAAGAGAAAACAACAGTATTGTTATTTCCACACTTTGTAAAGAAGGGTAAGAATCGTTTACATAAGAAGTAGTAAGTAGGTCCAATGATCCTAGAAAATGAAGAGTCTATGTGCTTGAGTTGAAATTGCAAGATGCTAAGACTTGTGGAGCTTCCACTATAACCAGTTGAATTGCCCACATCATGCAAAGCAGACAATAATGGCTCATTCAACATTTTACAGTTTTTAAAGCGCTCAGTTTAAAATTAAAAATGTTCTCTTAGCGCGGGAAGGCGCTTACCGTAACTATAAAAACCAGTTGCTTGCTAGTAGGGGTAATAAAAATCTGGAAACTGCAGTTCCGAAAAGTTATGTTTTATGAAGAAGAAACAGTTTTAGTATTTACTCTCTTTTTCGCTCAAAGCTTTGGTCGATTCTTTAGTTAGTTTGACAGGGTTGACTTAAAATTCATTACTTCAGAATTAATGACAAATTCGACCTGCTGGATTTAGCATTTTTTCGGCTGTCTTAATTATTATTCCAACGCAAGTTGACATCCAAACTCGCCGTAATATTTTTAACTGGCTTCATGAGTGCTTTTCGAATGATAGTATCGTTTATTGGACGTTCACTATTTGGCATCAACAGCCAACTTTCTGCTCATTTGGAAGCTTTTATCAGTTTTTGTTCGCAACCAATAACTAGGCGTAGTTATTTATTTATTATTATCTCAAATTCGTTACAAAAATGTCAACCAATAGCAATATTGAAGTCCAGATAAAAATTTCAAGAGTACCACTTCTTTAGCTTCATATTATAAGTAAAGAGGTGAACAATAATTACAAAACATCTGATAGAGCTGTTGTGTTCTTTAACGAATTATTGGATCATAATTTTGTTCAATACAACCGCACCTCTAATGGTACACTGCTTGATCTCTACTTTGCAAATTTCCCTGAGATTAGTGTAAATCGTTGTGCACCAAATCCAACTTTTTCAAGTAAATATTATGATTTCCATAAAATCAATGTTTCCATGCTAAAATCTCATCTTTCACATAGTATGCTTGATATCTCAACTGGAAGTATTGAAAGATTACTGTCATCGTTCTACAATATATTAAATCTAGCTATTCCTGCATCTGTTCCGATCAAGCAGTTGCGACGTCGAAGCAGGTGTTTCCCATGGTTTGATAAGACAATTAAATATTACAAGAATAGAAAAAACCACTCTTTTCAAAAAATATTCGAAAAGTGGCTCTGCTTTCAGCTATTTCGCTTACTCGGCGGCAAGGCATAGATTTAACTTCCTTAACCGCCAATATTATTGCAGATATCTGCAGTTCATTAAATCCTCTCTGTTTGCTAATCCTAAATACTTTTTTAAATTTGTTAACTCAAAAATAAAATTTTCGCACAGCCCTCAGATGTTTCTTTTAATGGCTCTGATTCCTCGGATGATTTTGAAATCCCAAATCTCTTTGCTGAATATTTCCAACGAAACTTTTATACTGCTAATTCCGATTTATCAGCAAACTACCCATATCCTATAACTAATTTAGTCTCAATTCCCAATTTGGTTATTCCAGAAAATGACATTTTTAAAGGGTTGAGCTCTCTAAAATATAGATGTGCGCCTGGATCTGATGGAATTCCATCATGTGTACTTAAATCTTGCGCTGTCCAGTTATGTGGCGTTATTTGAAAGATTTTTAACCAGTTGTTGAATTTAGATGTTTTCCCTTTGTGTTGAAAGAGTACTTTCTTTATTCCTATTCACAAAAGTGGAAGTACACAACTCGTTGAGAATTACAGTAGCATAGCCAAGTTGAGTGTCTTGCCTAAACTGTTCGAGCGAACTATGACTCAGTGTTTTATCCTTTGCCATCAAATCGTGTATTTATCCACTCCAATATGGCTTTCGAAAAGGAAGATCTACGGTACCAATCTGTTGGAGTTTACCTGTCATGTTTTGAAGGCTTTTTCTAGTGGCTCTCGCACTGATGTCATATACATTGATTTTCGCAAAGCGTTTGATAAACTACTTATCTATAAACTCCAAGCTTCTGGATTCCTTTTCTATTTAGAAATGGATAAGTTCTTATCTGCACAATAAATTATTAAGGGTTTTGTTTAACTTCATTACTTCAGATGAATTCCGCGTGACATCTGGCCTAGCTCAAGGCAGCCACTTAGGATCCATTTTATTTGATTTATACAGTAATGGTTTGCCCTCGGTGATTAAATCCAGTCAGATCTTGATGTATGCTGATAATGTGAAACAGTTTTCTTCCCTTTCCGCAGAATCGTGATCACATCAGCTTCAAAGTGACTTGAATGATTTGGTTGCATGGTGATCTTTGGATCTTCTGAAACTAAATCTAAATAAATGTAAAAAACTTTCTTTCTCATTCATTATTCAGTATTTCACTGCTTCGTACAAATTGGAGGACGTCGATTCTATCACAGATTTAGGCGTTCTATTTGACCATAGGTTACGTTTCAACTTGCCTATTGAGTTCTGGTTGAGCAAAGCTAGGTCCGCGCTTCGTTTTATAAAGAGGTGGTCCAAAGAGCTTGACGATCCTTACATTACAAAAATGCTGTACATGTGTTTGGTTAGACCTACACTTGAGTATGCCTCCATTGTGTGGTCTCTTTCATATAGGTGCTATGTAAATTCAATTGAATCTGTTCAAAAGTAATTCTTGCTGTTTGCCCTTAGGAATTTAGGTTGGGACCCCATTCCCCCTCTTCGTCCCTATTAAAATAGGTTGCTCCTATTATCCTTACCGTCACTTGAGAAACGTAGATTTGTTCTTGGGGTTTCCTTTTTAAGCAAAGAAAGAAATGGTAGTATTGACTCGCGCGCATTACTTGGTGAGATAAGCTTTAGTGTCCGTAACCGATTCTCTAGGCACTTTATCTTGATTAGGCTTAGTCAATGTAAATACATGGGCTGTGTAACCCGCTTAGCGTTGTTTGCAGAAACCTAAATTATGTCTATCACTTATTCTCATTATCGGATTCTTTAAAGTCTATTAAACCAAATTTGCTTAATATGCGCGATTTGCCTATGTCGTGTTTAAAGCAACATTCCATTCAGATTGCACCCTAGAAGAATTATTTCTTGACATTTTGTGAAATTTAAACATATGCCATTAAATGCTGACCAATATAAACCGGACTGAAGACAATATATATATATAAAAGAAAGTCTTACGTAAATAGCGCGAAAAAGCTTCGAAGTGACTATTTTGAGAAACACTTCATGAAACGGAAATATTACAAGAATTTAAAGATAAAGAATGGTGAGTAAGACAACTTCGGAACAATACAGGCATCGGAAAGCAAACATTTTTTAGTTTAAACACCAATAAATTGTTGACCTTGCTAAATGCTTTCGAAAAAATCAGGATAAATTACATCAGGTTGCTTATAATCACTCAATGCTTAATGACTTCATCCGGAAATTGGAATAAATTGGTAGACGTGGATCTTTGGTAAAACTTTTCTAGCAAGGGAATATTGTCGACCTAATCGCAGACGTGACTTGTCGTCAAGCAGCTTTGGCAACGTACTAAACTTAAGAATTTCGCTATAGTTTTCTAATATTTTTAGAATGGGAACTAGCTTTTTTTCTCCCTTTCTAGGAAAGAATGTAACCTTGCCCCGACTACTGAACGTGTTAGTTAGGCAAAGTAAATTGGCACATTGTTGAAGTATACATTATAAAATGCCACCTGGACCTAGGGAGCAACCAAACTGACGAAAATATATCAAATGCAATAACCGAATACAAATGATTTTCAAACAACAAAATCAAACATGACTTTTTCAATAGTTTGCAAAAAATTTCAGGTGCATTCAGTCATTTCGAAAAAATAGCGAAGCACAACCCACAAATTTACGTTTCGAGTTGATGCATTTATAAAATCGCTTTGGGTTCGAGACAAATTTAAATCCTATGGAACAAATGCAATTAGAGTAACGAGTTTCATTGTAGGCATTAAACTTATGCTTTGCTGTTGGATGTCAGGCTTTGTCCATGAATAACCCACTACTTCTACGATGTTGCAACAACTCGCTTTTTATATTTCACACAACTTGCGGTAGAGGAACTTTAGGACTTTAGGTAGATCCACCATTTATTATCTAATGAAAATGGATTTAATCAGACTACTTTTTCAACTACACGCCGAATAACGACTTATTTTAAAATATGTTTATGTGAAAAAAATTGCAATGTTCAAAATTCGTCGACAAAACTTGTTGAGTAATACTATTTCGCCATCCCAAGTTTATCTGAAAAGTTGGAATTGGAGGAAGTAATTTTTTAAACGCCCTTCTATATAATCGTTCCTATGAAAACTGGATTGTCATTCGATAAAAAGGTCCAACTTTCAACATTTCATGGTTAAAATTGATCATAATAGTAATTTGAAATAGGAATTAACTAGATCAAATTTAAATCACATGACTCCACCTTCTCGACTAGCCCGTAGTAGCAATTTAGCATAAAATAGGAACATTACGAAATTTGGATCAGGTAGATCTATTTATTAGATTTTACTACATATAGAAAAAATATATAAAAAATAAGCCCTCATATGGCGATAAAGCGTAACTTACAGTTTTTCATAATGAAAAATATTGTACTCTGTAAGAACAAAATTAAGTTTGCTAATTTCGGATCACAACAGTTAACACTTTGGGCACCGTCCAATATGAGGGTTTTTGAGAAGAATGGCTATACATGAAAGCAAAGTATAATTTTTGATGTATTATCTTCAAGGTGGTATTAGGCGAGATAATGTAATCTATCTAACAGTTGGCGTCGGCTGACAATAATATTTTTGTTTTGTTTGGAATTTTTTTCAGGTGCTTATTAAACCAAATAGAACGTTTAACGACGGGAGAAAACACATAGAAGAGAAGAGAAAGAATTTTCGTTAGCAATATCATATAAGCATTTACAGCTGGCCATTCAACTTCATCAATATGGAAGAATAATGGACATCGTCAATGTGCAAATGGGTTTTCATGGGGAACATTGAAGTTAATGTTCAGCAAAATCAATTTAACAAGTCGATCATTTGCATTATATATGTGGCTAAACTAAAAAAAAACATATTCATAAATCTTATCGACGAACTCATTAAAAAGCGAAGGCGGGTAAAATAGGTTAGGACTTCATTAAAAACCCATAGCTGTAACATGTGATTACTCGGATTCGAGCACAATGCGATCGATATAACTTTTAACCGACTCTGTTGTAGTATCCATTGCAAGGTAAAATTAGTTTTCCGACCAGGAATGGCAATTAGCCTATTTTTTGGAGACAAGAGAGAAACCACATTCGTGATATTATTCAAGCGCTCCAGTGTTCAATTTAGGGGATTGCTGGTTCTCGCTTATTTGACAATTATTAAAGAGAGTAGGACTGCAACTTATACAAGATAGCCAGTGTTGTTAGATTCACTTCTTGGACATTGGACACCTCCGATGGAGAGATATATTGAGTTCATCTTCGGGTGAAAAATGCAGCAGAAAAGAACGGCCAATGTTTCATATATCAATCTATCCATCAATTGGCACATCGGCAGGAACCTGATAGTGGACGTATGCGTAGAGAGAACGAATATACCGGTAGATATGAAACTGCATAGCAAATGAAAATCCTGCACTTGAGTGCGCATTTTTAGACACGAACATCAAGCCTTCTAGCAATTTGCAATTTTCAAACCATATTAAAATTTGGTAAATCTATCGAATAATTTTTTATGTCACTACACAAACCAGGAAAATCGTTTCGAGTTTGTTAAAGCAATTTGTGGAAAACAATATGCACTCCACATTGACTAAGACACGCTCTACTGTGTCCTTAAATTGCTTGACTATATAACTCAATTCCCCACCGTTAAAGTCAGCTTATTTTTGATGAACTATATGTTCACATAACCAGCACAACAAGAGGCTGAGGTTGAGTTGCTTGCAGTTTGGGTAGCAACAGCCCATGTTTACCAAAAGTAAATAAAGGATATGCAGACAGCATGATAAAGAGTATGCAGGGAGATAAAAAATACTTGTAAAAAAATTACTATGCAAATAAATATTCAAATGTTGAAAAATAAGACAGATAAATCAACTTCAAGGTAAATTACGAGATATACCCTCCTAGAAGAAAAGCTAGTTACAGAGTTAGACAAAGAAGAAAATCAGCATAAAGAACAGGAGAATATAACAATATTAACGTTTTCATAAAATTAAACTTGTGGGAAAATGACAATAGTTAATAACGCAATTGTTTTTCTTTGAAAACAATCCTATTCTAAGTTTTAACAATATTTATTTCTAAGTGTTAACAAACACCAGAGAAAGAATTTGTTAGCTGTGTAGCATGAAGGTTTAATTTAATATCATAGGGCGTAACCTAAAACCATTTGGAGTCTCCTACATTATCGTCTTAAACTTTTTATCACGGATACTTTTTGCAATCGGATCGATTTTTAAACGTTTTAGGGTGCGAAATATAGTTCTGGATAAATTTAATAAATTTTTTGCTTCTACTTTTTAATTGATAATAGTCAATCCCCTTCCTCATCTGTTTAATACCATACTTCTTTTTCAAGAAGTTTATAACGATAGCGTAATAAATTATTGAAATAATTTCGTCACTACCTTCTGTTAAAGCTATTCGAATCTCTTTCATTTTCAATTGGAATTTTAATGCAATAAAAGTAGGCGTATTACAACATATGCTTTCTTTTGGAGCATTAACAGAACTGCTAATATACAACAATACACAACGTGTTGTTTATGCTTCAGCAAAAAGCATCCTTCCTCTTTAACAATTGCTTGTAATGTTAGTAGCTCTTTCATAATTTCGACTTTATTATCAATTTTTGTGAATTCCTGTAACCCATTTTGCAAAATTTTCTGGTTCTCTGCAAATTTCACTAATTAATTTCACTAGTTAATTGCTGTTGTTATTGAATATATTGGAATGTAGTGTGAACACTGCTGCACTGGCACATCAGGGGTCTTTTTTGATTGTCTATGTGCTGTCGTTATTAGTGTTACTTTTCAAGACTCGGATTTTATTTTTAATGATAGATGCAGTTTAGATATGAATTACTGAGTAGCTAATAATTAGTATGTTTCATATTTGCTTTTGCCTGCGTAACTTTTAACTTATTTATTTGATTTTTTTTTTATTTTTTGCCATCATTATATTCTAAATGATATGTAAGAAACCTCGGCACTTTTATTTTACAGTTTTCGTTTTCGATAATATATGTATTTCATATCGCGAATTTTTAATTGCGAATTTAAACTGCAAATTTACATGTAAGATAGAAGAAACAATTACCTGTTCAAACAATTGCGTAAATGGAAGAATTTTTTAATCAAACAGTTATCTTTACAGGGAATTCTCAGGAAATTAAGTTTCCTTCAGCCTTTTTTTTGTCTATTCGCCACACCCAGAAGAAAGCTTCAGAGATCCCACCAAGTATATATATTTTTGATCAGCGTCAAATTCTGGATCGATTTAAGCATGTCTGTCTGTCAGTCTGTGTAACATCGAACGCAGCAGGTCCCTTTGCTCATCTATGCTATATCTGCCACAAGCACTCTTCTGGCTGCACAAATGAAGGTATCGTATTCAAATTTAGCTAAGACGGTACTAGTACATTTTGCACACAAAGTGGACCCAATCGATACCACGTAAACTGAGAACATCTCTGTTTTCCACAAGAAATGAAAAATCGATCTTTTGCTCATTACTCAAAAATTACAGCAGATAAATCCATAAAAATTTGAACGTACATACTGCGGGCGATGCTGTAGCACCTGCATTAAAATGGGAGGAAATTGACTACATCTACCTAATATTATAGTGTTTCAAAATTTGATTTTTTTGTGAAGTTGTTTATGACGTACAAAAGCAAACTTGAAAATCCTCGCAAAGTGTACACATTCTCAGTCAGTGTTAAATTCGGAACGCAGATAAGCATGCATATTTAAAAATTACCTAAACCTCTCAGAGCGTACGCCTACGCATACGCCTTTGCGTCAGAAACAGAACACAAAACCACACTAAATAAATGATATATGTTCCAACTTTTATTCTAAAAAATAGAGAAAATCAGGCACGTCTATCCACAATTGTAAGGTATGAAAGTTTAGTTTGTCCTTTCTCAGTGATGGTTATTAAAAATTCGGTTACAATCGAATACAATTTGCTTTCTCCCAATGTTAGCACTATACTATTGCTAAATTACAATTGCGACATTTTTGCGTTCAATAATAGAATATTTTATATTAAGATGAAGACTGGAAAATAAAATGACGATCCATGTAAGTTTAAGCAATAATAAAAATAAATAAATAATAACGATAAAAAATAACAAAAATGAGTATCTTTTTCTAATATTCACGGCAAATCACGTAAAGGCTGAGACTGTTGCTTAAGGTATTATATTCAGGATAATAAAAAAAACAGTTGTAATTAAATTTTGCATACATCTCATCCTGTTGCTAAAAAGTACTTCACAAGTTAACGGATTCAATGTAATATGTTTGTCGAAATATAAAAAAAAAGGAAAAGAATGGAATGTTATGTGGCACGTAGACGAATACTTTCTTTAAATTTATTTGGAAATCAAATGAAATATCGGAATATATGGATAAAATGTATGGATTTGACTTTTATAAACTTTGTAGTTACAAAAAATTGCGAAGTGAAGAAATTCTTATTTTTTTAATTCGCCGCTTGAGCCTAAGAAAGAAAAGACAGGAATTTTTGGCCAAGATGATTAACTCAATACTACGTTAACTTGAATGGAATAAATTTTGATAACACCCAAACTGGGATGTTGAAATTAATTACAAGACGCCTGGGAGACGTCTATTACTTCTTTAAGAACGTTGCACATAAAAGCAATTCTTAAACGTTAGCACATCAATTAACTTTGGACGGCTTTCATAAAGGTAATTTTAAAGAATGCAGCCTACTGCAATACTCGCAAGACAAAGAACAAGAAATTGTTTTGAAAGCCATGCCATTCCAATCCAATATGTTCCAATGCGGCCCTATTTAAACTTGTGTAGAGCCTTTTAATAAGACAAAGATCATCAAATTATTTGAATCATCAAAAGAACAGTTTGTTTTATTGGTTTAAATACTATATACATCTTATTATAACTACGACAGCCGGATTAGAGATCTATGTTTCGGTCTTTTCTCTTCCTTTGTAAAACAAGTCTGGTCGCGCATAAATTCTTCTTTCTTTTATTTTAAGTTATATATAGATTTTCAAGCATGTAATAAAAAGGGAAATTTTAATAAAGAAAAATCATAGAGTACAATATATCTGATGGCATTTATGAAGTTTTTCACACGTGTTGCAGACGTTTTGACAAAAGAATTATATGTGAACATTCTACAACATTAGGTGGAAATGTTGCTGTGGGCATTTGAAAATCAACCGCACGATTTTTACTTTTGAAAACACAGATTGTCACAGCTTATATTATACTTCGGGCGTATCCTTTAATTAAGTTCTTATCTTAGCCTGCGTATAAGAACTTCCGAAAATACTGCCGAGTTAAAGCGTCGATTTTGCAATCCGTGTGTGCTATAAACCGTACACAAACACACATGTTTAAATAGATTCAGAATTTGATACTGATCAGGAATATATGTACTTTTTAGTATCTCTGACGTGTCCTCGTGTGTGTTCCAAGCTTTTTGACAGGATTAATATACGTTTTCCTTCCGTAGTGAGTATAAAACAATAAAGATAAATGAACTCAGTTTATCGCGGTAATCCAACAAATAAAGATATTACAGCTATATTTAAAATTAGAGGATAAACCAATCTTGATATAATTTTCTCCGAAAAATTTTGCGAATAAATTTGCAACATTCTGGTCATAGTTTGTTTAAGGTATAAAATCGATGTGACGTAAGAAAATTTTGTTAATCAATAGTGAATTTAGGCTTTTGAAATCATTTAAAGTAATTGCTTCTTTTGTTTTCAATCTCCTTTAATTCGGCTGTAGGTATTCATCGACGAGTTCGACTTCATTCTCTGGGACAAAAGAATGGATCCGAGGTTCGGGAAGTCGTAAAGAATATCGAATAAACCGTCAACATATTTAGATATCTACAGCATTGAACGACACAAATAATATGGACATGTACAGAACTAACATTTATTATTTTCGCGTTGAATTTTTGCGATGTGATACCGTTGTTGTGCTGTAATGTCATTCTTTGCTTTCTAATGTTTCATTTTGGCCATTTTAGGAGAAATATGTAGTTCAAAGTGATCAGTTCGCCAGCGGTGCTCATTAACAGTTTCGTTCTGTTTCAACAACTCACAACATATGACGCTTTTGTGGTCCTATCAAACGTAGAGGTTTGCCTTCTTTCCCGAACAATTTGCTGTGCCTTTGATGTTGAAATACTCCGCCAAGTAAAAGCCACGATTTGTCGCCTTCCAAATATATTTTTACATTTTAGCCTTAGCAACAGCTTGATGCAGGAGACTCTCTTTTTCATGACCCAGAAACAAAATTTCAAGTCACTCTTCAAATTTCCATCTGTCCCTTTGTTGACTTAAGCAACACTTTTTTTCCTTCTGTTTAATAAACCTAATAACGCTTTCACATCGGCGTGCGCAATTGGTAGTTATTCTCAATGTCGCAATCGGCTTTTTGGAGCTTTTCAATCTTTACATGGAGTTTTTAACAATACATCTTCGCCATCTTCTGAAGCCAACAACGTGTCTCACTCAGATTTTTATTCAAATTAAAACGGATAGAGTGAAAAAATTATATTCTTCTGAATATAATGAAATTATAATACTTTTTACTACTGGGGCAGTGAGCAAATTTTTCCAATTTGTAGAGATGCTTTAGTCACCCACAGAATAAATACAGAAGGTTTTATCGCTATATCTATCTTAGAATTTGATGTGAGTGATGAGCAAACAACCCAATTTTTCTTCTTTTGAAAGCAGAAATATCCTCGTGTTATGTTTGTGGACGAGTTCTTTAACTGATTGCGCCAATTTTCAATAGAAACTTCTGCGCAAATTTCCCACGTTTTTTCCAAACTTAAACCCGATATGTCAACTTTTACGATTAGACGACTCTATACCGCTTAAATTTGCAGAGACGAACGCACGGAAGCACAATACTTCATTTTTAAGAAAAACAGTTTGACATCGCGAAATGCATTGATATTACGATTGCTCATTGTTAATATATATTGAAACCAATAAAAACAACTTTAGACGTCTATGTTCTCTACACGTTTTAACAATTTTCTGAAAATTTAAAATTCCGTGTCAAAAAACCCATTAAATATTTCTTAGAGGTGCCGAAATAAAATTTATCGCTCACTAAAAAGCTATGGAAATTAGCCTAATGTGTGAAGAAGTCTAAGAAATCTGATCAAACTAAACTAAGCAGTACCGGAGAGAAGGTATTCAAAAATATGAATGAGAATTAAATTAGGATGATCCCTGAATAAGCATGTTCTGCAATGAAAACATGTATCTAAGCTACTAAGTTAACATTATTTTCTGAAAAGAAGAAATCTTGATATAAAAGAATTTTCATTGCAGCTTGAATGAAGTAAACATAAATATTTTATAAAAAAATGACTGGATTAAAATTAATCAGTTTTTGCTTATTTACTTACTCTAATTCGGGTAATGAACCATCATAATTATCTTATTAGATAAAATTTACTATTTTTATCAACAATTGGTTCAGTCCATCGGTCGCACAACGATCTAATCCGATGGCACAAATGTGAAAATGTTATCGTTGTTCTTTTGACAACCCTTGCGACGCTTGAAGCTGGACCGATCGTCTGTACGGGTTCGGGTGTTTGCAATCAAGCCAATTAAATTATTAATTTTTGGAAAACTGTTGTATTTTCGATTTGATATGTTCATTTCTTTAAACATATAGATATATTCCACCTATGGAACATATATGTGCATAAACATATGTATATATATATTTATATAGAATATATAGATATATATATATATATATATATATATTCTATATATATATTTCTTTTTGGAGACAATTCTTTACCAAGAAATCGTTAAGACTAACACTATAGCCAATTTTCTCAAACAAATGGAATCGTATGTTTTAATTTAAAATAAAATACCTAAAAACGAAAACGCATAATTCTGCATTGGGCCAATTTTTAAATTATAATTTTTACAATTTCTATTTTAATTTAATTTATATATGATAATTATATAAAATCAGTACAAAAAAAATATCATTCGGCTTGGCCGGAATTTCGACCCCCACCACTAATATTTAATTTTCAGGCAGAAGATATTTCTTCTTCTGAGCAAGGAATTCACATAAAGTGCTTTCGGCTATTTCCAGTAAATCATTTAAAACGCAAAGTGGAAATGGTTTAAATATTTGTGAAGTTAACATCTTTTTTAAAAATTATTTTTCTCTTTTCGTGTTTTCTTTTCCTTGATTTGAAGTTCACATACTTTGAGACTTCATAAAGCCCCAAGTTTTGGAAATTTATCATATATATTCTGTATATATGTTATACGTTGCACAATTTAAAATATCTATAATAGTGGTGGGTTACAACATTGTCATATACGGCAAAAGTAAGAAGATAAAAGAAAAGGACTGTTAGAAAGAATGATAGTCCAAAACCAGATATTATTGTAAACTAAACTAAAATAACTATGTACGAAAATATTTATATATTGTGTAAGTGTAGGTATGTATATGTATCTATATTTAAAATGTTTATTTGTATGCGGCAAAATTAGAAATGGTGCAAGAAATTGAAGGAACTAATAAAAAACGCTATATGTGAAATTTTCTATAAATGCTTCTGCAAATGTAAAACTTGAAATTCAATATATTTCATCTCATTTTTGGACACTAAGCAATGAGAACGATTTAATAGCTAAGAACGCGAGATCTGAATTCCCAGTACTGAACTTTAAAATTTTTGTCACCGGAGGCTACGGGAAATCTACATTTCAATGATATACCCAAGAAACCAATATACGAAAATTCTAATTTTTAGTCTGATTGGATACGTTTCGAATACCATTCTGACCTCAATAACTATGAACAAATAGTGGTTCTTAACTTTGTTTATTTGCACGAATTTGCAAAGCCGAAAGAATGTTTTAATTTATTTTCTATTATAAATTTTTACAACGGTAATTTTGATATGTATAGGGTCCCTAAATAGGTTTTTGTTTCTTTTTTTATTTGTAATAAAAACAATTTTGCCCGTTATCACACCAATTTGCTTTTATTTCCCAATGACGCAGGTAATCTTGGCGTATAAGGGCATTGAGTGTTCGTGATTTATTGGACAAAGCCAATGCTTCAACATAAGCTCAAAATAAAAAGCCCAATTAAGTTATATCGTACAATTTTTATGGCAAGCTCAAGTAGGCATTTTCGAAGACTGCGACCACTTTTCTACGAATAAATTTATTTGGTCACGAAACGTATGGCCTTTTGCACCATCTAACTTTTATTACAAAATCCATATATTGTTTTAGCCTTCTCCAGTGACAATAACTGCAATGCCATTTTCATTTCCAAAAATTACGTTATCAACCCATAAACAACATCCAAAAGTTATTTTTATATACGTAAAAGCCGGTTGAATACAGTTTAACGCGGCCGGCAGCTGCAATAAGTTAGAGGAGCGGAAGTCAGGGAAGGAACGGTTAGAAGAAAACTACCCGGAAGCCTGACAGTGTACAGACCAGAAATTTGCACGTAATTTACCCCATCCCATTTACAAGCACGCTTTAAGTTCCCTCGACAACATGTGAATTGGACTAGAGATCAGTGAACGGTAGTACTATTCTCTGACAAATGCACTACGTGTCTTCATTGTAACGACCGACGGGCAAGAATCGACCAAAGACCCGGTGAGCGTTTCCCACAATACTGCATCTCTGAAAATGTCTTATATTACGGTGGTTCATGCTTGGTTGAGGAAGCGCGAATTGAACTTGTGTTCATCACAGGGTCCAATACCAACCACCAATTAACCAGATTGACGTCCCTGCGATACATCGAAGGAGTCTTGGAAGAATATGTAGTGCCTTTTTTTAGGATTTATCAGCGAAAATCTCATTTTCATGCATGGCAACGTCAAACCGCTGTTGTAGTGCGCCAGTACTTGGACGAAATTGATGTGCCGGTTGTGTCGTGGCCTACTCAACTTCCAGATCTCAATCTCTTTAAACGCCTATGGGACGAGCTGAAAAAACGAGTACGAGAAAGAGTCTCGGAGTGTTGCGAACCTCAATTAAAAAGTATAGAGGTATCGTAGGATTTAGTAAAAAAGTGTATTTATTTGATGAAAAATCAACTGGAAATACTTATTCAAGGGGCTCGTATTAATAAATGTTTTTTCTGATTTTATGGTTTTATTGTCCTTTTATATCTGCCAGGTATTTCTACTGTTTTAGTGGGAGTGTAGTGATTTTGAAGGTTAAGGGCGAACATTATGTGTTTCTCAAAAACCTAATTATGTATACTTTATTTGAATTTAAGTTATGTTTGCCACCTAAATTTAATTTAATAAATATTTAAGTTCGAAGCGAATACGCAGCGGGAGTGCGATTTTTTTGCTCTCTTGTGGAATCCGCCTCTAGTAAATATTTCAAGATATTACAACTGAAATAATAAAATTCTTGGATATAGGTGAAATGTATTCAGTATAGTCGAACGTAGAATTGAGTCAAAATATTTTAAAAGTTGATAAATATACTTAGGTTTATGAGATTACAAGTATGGGGTCAGCTAGGGATTTTGAATCAAGTCAACACTCTTGACTACGAGTTATCTTCAATACCCACTGTTATAAGTCAGGAATATTTGGCAATTTCTCAGCAAGTTACTCCACGTACTGTACGGTTGTCAGTAAACTAATAGTCTACCTTAGTTCATAGCCGCGCACCCCTAATTAATTATGATTTTTAGCTCTATAACGTCTAAAAGTAAGCATTACAAATTCCACACATACATATGTATATAAGTCTAAACTGAAAATGGGATAAATACGCCGGTAAACTGCAGAAACAATAAAAATTTAGCATTTATAGTAAATGGGTTTTAAAAGTATTATGCAGTTATATTTTAAAATAACATAGAAACTTCATCTATTCTATCTAAATATGGTTCCAGCAAAGCCGCGAATATTTTTTCTTTATATGTAACATATTTTCGATGTTGTTTGCGTAAGCTCTTCAATAAAAGACATGCAATAAAAACAACACAGATTTAACATCTGCGTGAATATTGATCATCTAGCCTTAAAGCATGTGTTCAGTATTTGTTTCATATATTAAGTGCATTTGTATTTTACTCGTACTTTTCTATCATTTCTTAAGTACCTTATTAAGTATATCATAACATATAGTAAATTCCCCCAAATATACACTACATATGAAGTGTGACAACAGTCGTGGTAGACACACTAAATCAACTAAATACGGGAAGGAGAGAAAATTGTCCTATTTAAGATAGAAACCACCTATTCCAATGGTTTACTGTAAATAAGTTAAATTGACAACATTCAGTTTAAACAAAAAGGTGGTGATATTATATTCAACACCGTTTATCTTTAATGCACTAAATTAAGGGATACTCGAAAGACTTCTGAATTATCATAATAACAGATGGGTTAATAATTCTCGAAACTGACACATAGATGCCGCCTCTGAGAAAAATCCTATATTATTTGCAGGAAGTGCGAAACCTCCAGAGAAACTTATCAAAATTTAACTGGAAAACAATTTTTTTAAAGGTTTTTCTCGCAGTGAAACTCTGTGTCACAAGTTTATAGCTACAAAGGCACAATCGTATAAACCGAAGTGCGAAATTTTACTCTGTCCACCGTATTCTCCAAATATATAGTTTATATAATCAGATCAGTACAGAAATTGAAGCGCATTTTCAAAGTCTTGACAGATTCTATAAAAAACGCATCAAAATGTTAGAAAAGCATCGATTGTATCCCTCTTGAAGGGGAATAGATCGAATTTTACAACAAAAAAGTCGTGTTGGTTTTTGCGTAGTTCCGGAAGTTGTTGACCCATTTATCACAGTATAAACGTTAAGTTGCCATCATCATTGTGTACGTTTATCTGTCCAAGTTCCATCAAGACTAACGATAAAGAGTCGTTACATTAATTAGATGTTCTATTTCTGCATATGGGCAGGATAAAAAACATGAAAAATGCAAACTTAATTTATAGTCTATGTGTATTTAAAGTACGAAGTGTAAAACATTGCTAAATTTATTCATTTTATAATCTAGAAATTGTACATTGCGCCACACTTTAGACACGCGAAACGTGATTCTTTTATATTTCAATTTACTACTTTCTCGTATATGTGCTCATCTCTATCAATTAAATACGAGAAATGAGTACATATATCCGTACTAAGAGAACTTCCATTTACATTTCTTTTCATTATCTTCGACACATGCCTGGTAAGTACGTGATAATTACTGAAGAAATTTACTGTAGGAACTAAGACTGTTGCTTGCTAACAAGTCTTTTTAATATCAAATCCGATTAGTAATTAAGTTTTTTTATTTATGTTTCTTTAGCGATATATAAAAGAATTCAATGAATATTTACACATACAAGGACAAAGACGCTTAAGCGATAGCTGGGACCGGTCTGCAGCTGTCGACGCTAATTTTCGCGCTTGGGTTTGTAACTGTCTATGTCGAGTAACGAACTTTGCACAACATATATAGTTTTTGTCGGTGTCGAATGACAGCCCATTTGACGGTAAAATTGATGTCGAATGGCATATTTAAAGAGAAAATAAAGCAATATATCATTACGAAACGCATGTATTTGTGACAATTAATAAATATATAAAGACTACTTAATTTTATTAATTAGGGAAATTCCAAAATGTTGGCAAAAGCAAATAATTGGTTCAGATAGCTTCTTTTCCGGTGCCATAATATAAAAGGGTATTATAAAAAACAAATTAACAAAAAAATGTATGGAAAATATTAAAAAAAGAGTTGAAGCGTTACCAAAAAATAAATAAAAAAGAAAAGTTGAAATTAAAAATAAATTATTTGGATTATTGGTTTACTTATTTGATTATTTACTTTCCTTTCTCTTTTTTTCATTTACATGCATTTATGTTGTTATTCATCCACCTCGACTAAATCCTAAGCTAAAAAGCGGTCCACTCATATAAATTCACAAAACAACACTATCGAAAAAAAATTCATGGGTCAACGTCAACAGGCATAAACCGGCCCCTTAATAACTTCAAAAAGCTAAACCATGAATAACATTAGACAGAAAAATTTTTTAAATACTTCAATCTTCCCATCTTCGTTGATAAAGGTGCTTAAATAACGAGCCTGTAGCAGATCTTACTAATTAAAGCACAAAATGACTAGAGAATTATTTTAGCACAAATTAATATAAGTAATGACCATTTACTAAAAGACATCGAAACTTTTCGGCTTGGTTTGCTTTTAATGAATTCTAAACGAGTGGTGATGTACAACAATCTAAAGAAAGTTAAGAAAGTAGAAGTGTTACACAAAACGATAATGAGTATTGTTATTGTTTAATGTAAGATATGTTGCGAAATGTAAATATGTAATGATGAGGACGGTGTTAGTATCATAAAAAAAAGAAACAGTGGAGGAGTTAGTATCATAATAATTATGTTAAAAAAGGCATTAAAAACATTTTTCAGTGCAATACCTCCCGAATCCGCTGGCGATCTGTCTTTTTTACGCTTTTTCTTTTTCGACACAAAGCCGTAATTATCTCTCGCACTCCAATTTGGATATAATTGCATGTGTAGTGCACGAGCTTGTTTTGCTAACTCGTAGTACTTGGCTTGCTGTTCACGACTCAGTGAATGCCACTATATATATTATAAAAAGAGGCTTTTTTGGTTGTAATTGTCAAATTTGTAAAATAATAGCAAAAAATAAAAATCACACCCTAACGTGCAAAACTAATCATTAGTAACAATAAATGGGGCTATTATCTTGATTTCTAAAGATATACATAGCGCGAATATCGCGGCGACTGCTTTGCTTTGTAAGTCTACAAAATATTTCGCAGAAATCTAAAAAACGACCGGAGAGTTTCCAATCATTTTAAGAACAAACTGAGGATATATGCGGTGCAGAGAATTTACTTAAGTGGTTTAGAATAACTAAACTGACTTTTGTCCTATCTAAAAATATCACCTAATGTAATCTATCTTAAATATAATTTTTAATTTATATACAATATCAGAATTGGAAAATTTTTGCACGTTAGTGTATGAATATAAACACAATCATATGCAGACTGATATCTTATTCATGTCAAGTCAACGGGTGAGACATTGCTAAATAAAGGAAATTTAAACCAATCAAATTTTTATCGCCGCCAGTTGATTTTTTCAAGCAGGAAGAATATCGTGTAAAACAGAGACGTATGCACAATTCCTCGAGAGGAATAAAAAATAATATAATAATGCATCTTTTTTGACCATTGTAACTCAGAATCTTTCATACGAGATCGGTAACATGTTTTTTATTTGATTACCAATAACAAGTATGATGGATACTGAAATGCAAATAGTTGTTGAATGTATTGAATAAGATAGTGGCAAAGGGAAAAAATAAGGAGACTTACCCTTCTTCCAAGGATTTGATTAATAGCTGCCGACTCTTTTAGAGTGCACTCGGCGACAACTTTGGCACGCATCTCTTTCATATACAACATGAAAGCATTTAATGGCTTTTTGATATGTGGCTTTTTCTTTTCACTTGAGTTATCCCTGCAATTATCGGTTCCCTGTATATTTTTACTCTCAAGATTCCTGTGGAACAGACAGAAAAATAATGTTCAAACGCATTGAATAAAATATCAGATCTGCTTCTCATAGTTTTCAAAGAAATCTAAGACGATACGTAAACCCATGAACGGCAAGTCGGTTGTAATTCTCAAAAGCCGTAAATTATGATTTTAAATGTGTGGCTTGAGGAATATACAAACTAAATTGATTTCTTCTAGCTGATGGAAAATATTCTGACGCTCGTTTATGTGAACGACGTTGTTTAAATTTGTCTAAGTTAATTTAGCAAGTCCAAGCTCTTATTATTTTTCGCTTATTATAATCTCAAAACAATGCAAAAAATTTTTTGTCATTAAAGGCAACCATGTTCAAGTTATCATTTTTGACCAACTTGCATGATAAAATACTGAAACACTCTTATCAAATAAAAGCTTATTTCTTATGAGAACGTTTTTGGTGCACAAGACAATCCAATCCCAACCAAATTTTCCCCATTCATTTAGTATTTCCAAATATTACTTTTTATTAATTTTTATCGATAAATATTCAAAAAATATTGAATAGTTTTTATAACAACTTTATAACAATTTTTTTCGATGTGTTGTCTTAGGATGAATGATCTTACATTGCATCAAATTTCATCAAAATATTGCGAAAATTGTGACAATACATGGACAGATATCAAATAAACAAGCCAAATGATGCTGCATCAATTCAGAAAATAATTCTGAGTCGTTTTCAGCCTGTTCGATTCATTAGATGAATGGGCACCTACCACAAGTGGTGTGGGGAATAATAATGAAGACACCAAAATATATAAATTCATTTACATAAAAAAGAACAAAACGAATTATATTTTTACATTTTCTTCAATTTACTGCTGATACTGAGATCGAAGGGCCCGTCTGAATATGTTAAAGGGTTAGTAGTAACATTTGCTGCTGTACGTGACGAATTGGTGATTGCCTCATTCGTGCTGTTGTCACTTTGTGAAACTATCGTTGCTTTGACGGACGCGGTTGCCGCATTAATAACAGCGGCGGCAGTTAATGCATTAAATCGCGCCGTAAACATTTCGTTGAGGGCTCGTTCCTGTAGAGCAGCTACAGCTGCAGCTGTTGATGAAGCGTTTGAAGTAGTGGTATGCGTTCTATACAGATGCGCGTGTTGGCTATTGCTGTTTGTATTTTGTTGGTCAGTTGGTGTGATTGGTGCTGAAAATATGGGTAGCAACTCCAATGGTGGAGTCGATGTCGACGTTGAAATAAGCGATGAGTCATTCGATTTACTGCACATTTTAGTAGCGGATGCTTGTGGAACGGTTAGTTGCGGTGCGATTCTTAGTTCATCGTTGGCATCAGGGTCTTTTTTACAAGACCTTTCATTGGTGTCACGTCTTGACAAATTGTCAAGTGTATGCAAAGGCAGATTAGTGATAGAAGCGTGATTGGATTGAATAGCATAACCAGGAAAAGGATCCATCTGGAACTGTTTGGCAGAGGTTCGATTGCTTAAAGCAGTGAGAAACGAACTAGCTCCGGCATCTGACATTAGTTTGTTTACACTTTGTATGTCGTCAACTGAGTGGTAAGCTGTGGGTGAGCTTTGCGACATTATATGTTGCGCTTGATTTGGCAGCGCAACAGGGGAGGTTAATGCTTGTTCTCGGTTTTCTTTAATCACTGCTGTTTTATAAAGACCACCTTTTTGATTAATGGCGGCGCATTCCAACAAAATCTCGGCGGCCGTCACGGCTCCTTCGTTTAGATGCAATCCTAAATTTTTCGGATGCCAGATGCAAGTCGAAGATTCTATCATTATTTCTTTGTCGTCGGTTTTGTTACAATTTTCACCATTTCCGCCTATCTTTGGTATATCCTGCCCTTTCTCAGACTTATGTTCCAAACATTCACTTCGTTCAACTTTCAAAATAATTTGTTCACTATCGCGCTCGTGTGCAAAAACGGGTTTTAACGGCATAAGTTCAGCGGCAGTGGTCAACGCCAAGTCCACTAATTCACGCACAACTTTTGAAAATTTTGCCGATTCTAGTTCTAAGGTAGTGTCTTCTTCATAGCGTCGTAGCCCTCTTAGATAAATTTGTCGAGCATTTTCGCACTGTTTGGTAAGCAATTTTATATTGCTTATAATAGACTGAACGAGAATTTGCTGATTTTTTGCCAATATGTGAGGTTTTTTATATTGATTACATTCATCACCGCAGTTTACACTATTTTCTGAACTCTGAGAGAAGGTATCAAGAAAGAGTTGACGCATATCTTGATTAAGTGCCAGGTATTTTTCCATTAGTTGTTCAGCTTTGAAGAGCGCTTTCAGTTGAGCCTGCCACAAATGCAACGGGTTCATGCTGGTAGGAGGTGAAGGAGTTTCATTAGATAATGAAGAACTAGAGCGTAAGGATGCAATGGGCGAACTACAATTTAGTATCGGACCGCCATTATCACTAAATTGGGAAAAACGATCTGTATGTACTTGCAAATTTACTGCTTTGTTGAGTGTAGATTCCATAGTTGACGGTAACTCAGCAGTGGACCTAGTAAAATCCATTATATGGAGAGATACGTCGGCAGGTTTTGCATGAAGGGGTACATTTGGAGTAGCGGTTGTTGTCGTTGTATTAGCTGCTGTCAGTTGGGAGTAGAGAACTTGTGGCGCTATAAAAAAAGCGGGTGATACAGGTGACTCCATTTCCGAATCCTTAGAGGTACAATTCTTTTCCTTGTTGCGATGTTTTATAATTTCAAATAATAATGATGATTGCTTTAAATCTGCTTTCAGTCGTAGCGACCGTTTAGCGATTTTTTCTAAATGGCGAGTTTGGGACGATAATGAAAGATAATTTCCGTTGTTATTTTTTGCCGCAGCGTAAGAAGCCAAACGATGAAGCAAGCTTCGGCCTTTCGTACGAAAAATTTGTGGGGTTCGTGGAATACTAACGGGGTAGATAATATTTGTTGATGTTTTATCATGTGATTGTCTCCTATTGTGCTTCACAATATCTTCTTTAATTTGTAATGCTTTTAATTTATAATCTGAGTTCTGACTCAACTCATCATTTGGTTCACTGGCAACATGGCGAGTGCGGTCATCGGTGGTGTCAGAAGCCAAAGACGCAACAGCGGCAGGAGCAACGAAAGTGCCTGGCGTTTGCAAAATACTGTGGTCATCGTCCCCTGGATAAGATAGGGAAGGTGATAACAATGGCTTTATGCGCTTGGTTTTGAAATTCGTCAAATCAGTCAGACTAGATGATGAGGACGATGAAGGTGAACCCAGTGAGGATAGTGATGATTGGGACATCGTAGGCGAACAAACCGGCGTTGGTGATATTGACGGCACTGGAAAGTAACCTGAAAAATCTGTTCCTAATCCATGGCCGGGAGGTGATAAATATTTGCGTGCACTAACCGCTACAGTCGTACTACTAGATGTAAGCACACAACTGTTGCTTACAGAACCGAAGGGGCCAACAGAATTGCTAACTGTACCATTAGTGAAAACGTGAGTGACAGTGTTATTATTCACTAAAGATGTCGATGGCGGCAACGGAAGTAGAAAATCAGTATGGCCAGAAAAATATGATGATGCGGGTTGTGACATTACCGTCGTAATTGCTGCTTCCGCTGCTGCTACCGTTGAAGTAAGTGTAGTTTGCATTAAGTTTTGCATTCCGCTGTAAAGTTGCTCACTCTCTGGGCTATATTCAGTTCTTGATTCAGTCATTTGAACGATAATTACCGGCGGGATCGTATGTTAAATTAATTTTTGTAGACTTGACTTTTTTACATATTGCTCAAGAGCCCACGCCTTAAAGTATAGAAGTTTTACAATTTACAATTTATTTAACCATAAGACGAATATTTCATGGCATTAAAAAATTATTTAAAACTTTATTACAGAAACTTTTTTCTTCCTGGCTTATCTTGCGTAGATAATGATTAATATTGCTATGCTGCTCGCAATTCTAAACTACGGCGTTGGATAAAATAATAAATTTTATTTTATAAAGTTTTATGTTGCTCTTTCGCTCTTTAACCCTCGTTCTGTTAATCGTTTAAAGCACGAAACGTTTTCTCATAATAATTTGTCTGCAACTTCCATAACGACTTAAACAGGATGAGTAGCAGCCATAATTAGCCCCGCAAAGAACGCAAATTTTTTTTATTGTTTTGTGTACACAGATTTCAATTTCATCAGTTACTAGATTTAACCTCCTAGTATTGTGATATCACCTTAGCAATAAAGCTTTTGTATTATTACTACAAACAAATTGAACGGAAGGCAGCTTCTAAGTGCATTGATGATAATCACTAGTTGTGAAGTGAAAAAAATCAATTATTGAAATTTTAGCACTTTTTTACAAAAGTTTCGATTACTTTTTTCTGTACATTATGCGTGCATGGAGACGACATACAATGGAAAATTTGTCTACACATATACAGATATTAATTAAATGGACTTATTATTTATATGTTTTGCACGAGAAAGATTGTTGCACAGAGTTGAAAATAAATTTTTTTGTGATTTCGGCTCTTTTTGTTTACACACACTCAGCCTCCCTTAATGAGAACAGGCAGCCAAATAGAGTTGCCCATCTTTAAACTTTGAATATATTTAGGTGATGCAAAGAGATGCAAGTTATATGGGAGCAAAGAGCGAACACATACAGATGTATCACTCCAAGCTTTAATTCGCTTTGGAAGACACATTAGTAATTTACAAAATTCGAAAAGAGCAGAAACAAGTTTATTTTTAAAAGGACTGATGGCAAAAGCCAATTACATTGGCTATCGGTTGTAAGAGCTTGCACACTAACTTTCATTTAGCGACACTGAGAAATCATATGCAAACAGATAAAAACATTCCACCTTTCTTAAAAAGCAAACGTATTTAAATACAATTGGCTTTTTTCTTCTGCGGGTTTAAATCAACAACAGATGATTTACCAAGCTGAGTAAAAAAAGTTAAATGTGAACACGAAGTTCTTTGGTTGAACCTTAATAAAGTTGGTGGTTAGCCTGTGTGTATACATATGTTTGCGCGTTACCACGCTCCCACCTAAATATAATAAATTTGCGGGAATTGGTCTTTCCGAAGTTTCAATTATTTTCTTATTTTATTTTTATGACTTGTGATGTAATATGTTCTGCGATTTCGTTTATTCTACGACTTTGAGATGATATAGCACAAAGAATTTCGTAATGTGTGTACGTAGGTGTCTTACGAAAGCGATGACAAGCTTTAAGAGAGAAGAAATAGTGACGTAAGCCGTCAAAACTGCGCGAGTACAAATTTGAAAAACGCTACGATCATGAAGATCACATATTTGTTTTCGTTTCGTCATTTGACAAGTTTTATGATTGCCTAGTATTCTAATATAAATTTCAGCTTAAAAATCTTATGTTGATTTTCCCCGAATTTTCGTTCGTCGTCGTATATAGTTTTTGATCGTTTATTAATACTAGAAGATTAGATGGAAAAAATAAAGATTAGATGAAATTATGTATAGGTATATATTTGTATATGTATATATTTAAACACACACACATGCATATGCATATATGTATATATATACATATGTATATATGTATAAATATTTATCTATATGTATAAATATATAGGCGCCATGAACATATATTTTACCCACCACAACAAACAAGAGAGCTCAACTTTCATTCATCACACATTACTCATCATACTATTAATTAATCTTTCTTTTCTATGTCGCACACTATCGTTTACTTGCATTTATCAAAAACACATTCAATCATACAGATACATATTGTCGCTGCGATTCTTTTTACTCATTCCTTGATATTTATTTACCTGAATAAAAAAAGGAAAGAAATTCATATTAATGCTAATATTATCATATGATCTGACTTATTAAATGGGCAACACAACAAAAACGTTGTGCTTTTGTTTTTGAACGACTTGCCAATTCTACAACCGATTTCGATTTTAAGCAAAATCATACATCTAATACGATTATTTATATATACAAAAAGGCTTAGTATACCAACATATTATTTTTCACCGATTTTTGTCGAAAAATATAAAAATCTTCAAAAAAAAATATATAAATATCTTTTTCGTGTACCAATTTTCTCAAAGGAAAGCATAGGGAGTTGTCGTAAACATGGCCCGATCCAATTAATTTTCAAAGTTCCATCTATAGCCAAAATGCGTTGATGTACCAAATTTCTTCAAAAATATTTCGGAATTTACAGGGTCTAGGCTTTTCCATAACCCGCGAAAGTATCGTATTACGCATCTATCCATTCTCTTTAAGAGAAGAAAATCTATATTACCGATTTTTCTGGTTCAATTATGCTACCATTCATTAACATTAATTTAGCATAGTTTTCAAAAAACAAGTTGAATGAATTCAACGGTTTACCGCAGGAGTCTTATGTTTAAAAATAAGTTCCGTAAGGCATTTAAACAAAAAATAAGCAAATGGGCAGCAATCAGTCAGTAATTGATTTTATTACTGATAGTCATGTTAGGATCGATATAGTACAATTTAGTAAAAGACCGTTACTACAAAGGGTTGCAACTTTCCTTCGTTCAACTCACATAAATATTTTAAATACCACTATTATTTTACAAAGACTGAGAAAGCTTAAGTCTCTTAGGCTAACAACAGACACACAATAAAATTTTGTCTTGCTTGCTTCGTTTAGCTACCTAAAAATAGGGACATATAAAAGGTTTTGCTTTCTTGACTCAAAAGGCAGTTGTGAGGAGCAAGAAATCAACTTTACTTTTAACACTAATTTTCGGCATCCGTCAATCTGACGAATTTGTGATTTCAAGCTCAAAAACCCTGCATAAGTATGTAGATATCTTCAGATGTTATTTACTAGTTTTTAATGATTTAATGCAGCAAATATATTTGTCAACTCTTTCTTTTGGGACTCGACCATATTGCTATTTCTACATGTGGTATACCTATTTTTACTGAAGCCCGTCAATTTGACGGTTAAAGTTCGTGAATCGTGAAGATCAATAAAATAAAAAGAGGCGGCTGCAATTTAGCACACACATTCTTAATCGATTGAGGAAATGAGGTTAAAAATGGACGTGATCTGCTCTCACAAACGCCCGTAATGTAGACGAAACTAAAACAGCCTAGAAAAACAACGAAAAATTTTTCACATTTTTAACTATAACTTTCGATCCCAGAAATATATCTGTGAAAAACTAGTAAATAAATATTTGCCAGAATCACCTGCACATTCGGCGCAAAAATAGTCCCTACGGGTTTACTTGTACGTTCACAATTGATGACTCAATGGGTGAGTTAGGATATATATACAATTTTACGCACATTGAGTTCTATTTGACGGTACCTACTATCATTTGATTTTACTAGAAATAAGCTCGATAAATTTGGCATAAAGTTTTATTTAGCACCTAGCTCTGCAAGCAAATATCTAATAAATTACCGACCACATTTAGGGAAAGACGGGCACCGACTATTAAACGTATTTTTGAACAAATACGTTGTGCTCAGGTTTGCTGGTCCATATTTATACTGTGGCCGAAATATAACTACAATTAAGAACTTCTGCGCGTGTATTTCTACTTCTTTCTAAAAAAAGTTGCTTACCAAAACAACTACTCTCATGAGAACTTTAATGATTAGAAAGATTGATATGATCCCATATTCTATCAATTCATATTCTATAATACATAAAAGATGTTTTTGGTTAGTTCTAAGCACAATAATGTGAAGACAGAGGGAAATATCAAACGTACTTCTGAAACCGTTGCATTTTGCAACAAAACTAAGTGAAGTGTTGATATTCTCGGACAAGTGGTTAAAAAATATACCGAGATAGCACGATCTCGTTGATGGCCCCTTCAGGTACTGACTGCCATTAGTGCTTAGATATTAAACAAGGAGACAGCTGGAGTAGTCGTGCCTCGGAAGGATTTTCTCTTTACGTAACGTGTTCAGTCTGTTATCTGACGCATCAAGCCCGAATGCTCCAAAAACTTGTCAAGTTTTGCTACGTAAGAAAAATGAAGCTTAGTATGCTTGCATTTAAATTAAAAAGTTTGTACGCGGAACTTGTACATCCAATGTAGATACTATACGTAAAAGATGTATAGAAAAAGACCGTCATTAAAATGGCATAAGATGTAATCATATTATTTAGATAGAAATGTCTTTTTAAAGTATTGGTCAAAAAGACGAATTTCTGTGAAAAAGATATATGTAGTCAATGACCGTAAGTCTAGTAATATTAAATAGTTACAGATTATATCGTAAAGACCTTAAATGGTTTGAAAGTGCTAACTCACCTATTATCGTCAATTGTGAATGTATTACTGAATCGCTCGGAACCGAACAAGCAGGTGCTTCTGGAAAATTTATAGGTACAAGTTGTTCAAAACTATACTTGCGGGATCGAAATTTATAGACGCAAAGGTCTTTGTCTATGTCACTGCAGTTTTTTCTTGATTGCGGGCATGCACGTGAATACGTCACGCCCACTTTTTCGACCACACTTTTCGAATCGATCAAGGGATACGTATGCCACATTTCAGCTTCCTATACTTACTTTTGCAGCTGTGACGATTCGGAAAATTGTTAGACAAATTGACGTGGTGTTTCTACTCATCGCTTTCAATATCTTTGTGTGCCAAAAAAGACTTCATTTGTTGACACATTTGCAGATCCTGATCCATCTTTCAGCCAAGCAAAACTATTAGAAACGAGTGAACATCGTCTTAAAATACGCCATCGAATATATACAATAGCCCGACAAGGTCTACAAATACTACTAAAAATTAAGGTTTCTTTTTTTATTGATTCAAAGTCAAAAAATATATTTCTTAAGACCCAAAACTCATATTCAATAAAATAGTACGTCCAACCCGTGTTACAAGCATGTCAAATACTTCAAATTGGGTAGTATATAAATTAACTCAAGCTAAGTGAACAAAACCAAGCTGAGCAAACAAAATTTGATGCACTAAGAAATGCAAGATCAGCGTCTGCGATGAATTATCAAGAACAATATCACGCCACCGCAAAAATCAAAGAAACACAAGGTAATTTGTAAAGCAGCATAAGTTTTTAGTTTTGTTTATGTAACTCAAGTGCGGTCGCATTGACCGATAAAATAAAACATTTTTTTTTTTTTAGATCTCGGTAAAGGTACATCTTAAGTTATATATGAAGTACATATGCTTTTAATTAACGCCAATAGCCACATTTATTTAACAATGTTTTCCTACATATCTATCAAAATTCCAGTTATGACTTGCAGCTGCGCAACGAAATATTGTCTTCTTCTCTAATTTCTGCGCTCCATTGCTTTGAAGTTAACTCAAAAAATCAGCGTATTCTTTCAATGGACCCACCTACAATTACGAAGAAGTTGAAATTCTTTAGGTTTTCTCCTTTTTTTTATCGATTCATATACACCTCGAATATCGTTTAAAATGCTATATGTATGCTAAACCTACCGACATTTCATGTAAACCTAATCCTACCATGAGCGGTCAAATGACCGCTTCAAAAAAACATATGTATCTTTGTAAAGTGGATAGTAAACAAAATATTTTTCTGATGCTACAATAAAAACTCGTTCCCCTCTCTTCAATGTTGTATGTTTTATTTACTTTTATGCATTTTCATTACATTTTTTACAAATTACAGCATTTTGTATTGCACATTTTCTACATATTTATATGTTTTTTACATTTTATACAAATTATGTTTGTTTTATTGACTTTACAATATCTTATTTGACAAGATCTCCGTTCAGAAGAAACAGTATTTGTATTTATTATTGTTTTTGATAAGAATTCTTTGCTTATCTATGTCTCTTTCTGATATTCGGTCCCAACTTCTTCTGCCAATTGAAATGAAAACTCTTGCCTCGATATTTCTTCACCCGTCGTTTCTTTATATAAAATCCATGCATTTATCCCGGCTAAATATAATATATTGAAAAATACCTGTAAAGGCCATTTTTGACATTTAGATTTTACACTATATTTTCTGTCCATTTGATTGGTTACATCTACACCAAATTTTGTGCTATTGTAAAATCTAACTGTCTCTGGTATACGAGTATCATTTTTTTAAATTTCAACGGATGAGTTCATTAAATTAAGTATCAATATTTTTTTATTGGGTTTAGCTTCATATATTGTAAGAATAAAATCTTTCGATTTGTATAATATTGTTGAGAAGCGTGTCATACTATCCTTTGCCTGTCTCGCTAATTTTGGTAGCTCTCTTTTATTTCTCCAGATAGTTCCAACAAGCGTAATTCTTTTTGCTAGAAGTTTACTCGCTAGTGACGCGCTTGTGAAAAAATTGTCAACTTTTTTATTTCTCCCATGGCCCGTATATGGTTCTGCTAATTTCAAAATTACAAACTCTCCAAGTGCGATTGATGATTCTCTCACTTCATCTTTTCCCAAATATGGAAAGCCGTTTACTATATATTTACTAGTTACATCGGAAGCTAACCAGAATTTTATGCCAAATTTGTCCGGTTTGTTGGACATGTATTGAGTAAATCTACAACGTCCTTTTGTAGGAAACAATTGTTCATCTATAGCAAGATATGCTCCTGGTTTATAACAGTTTTGACTGTTTTCGATAAATTTATACCAAACTTTAGAAATCAATGCGAACTTATCGTTTGGTAAGCGTTGGTTCGTTGATTTTTGTTGTCAAATCGAATAAACCTCCTGATTTCTGCGAAGTCATTTCGACCCATAGTTGTCGAGAAAAATGACGGACCCCATTTCGTGTTCCATAAATATGATAAATTAATATTTTTAGCCTCACATGCGCCGCGTGCATATAGAGGTCCAATAAATGCATATAATTTTGCAATAGATAAATTCCATTTCGTTTTCAACACTCGTTTATAGTCGTAAATAACATAAATTTTTCCGTTCGTGGTAGACTAGACATGGTATAATTTGTTTTCGGAAAATAAACAATAAAAAAAGTTGTAAATATTGAAAAATAGGTTGTATGTGTATTTTAAGAAAAGTCAATAAGCTACATGATGATACAGCAACGTTGTATGCGAGAAATTTTAAACGAAATTTTAAAAACGGTCATTTGACCGCGCATGGTAGGTTTAGTGTTAAATTGTGCATTATAGTAATAAATTACTAAGAATTAAACAAATGTATATTAATACAATTAAAGAAGCTGTTTGATAAATCGGTGAACTATTTGAAACTATAATATGAATAAAATTATAAATTTTGTTAAGAGCATTTTCTTCGTAGTTACACTTAAGTGCAGTCATCAGAAATGCCTAAATATAATTGTTAGATGTCTCTGTAATTATTTCTTTGTTTTTTTTCTTTTAAATCTGAATTATTATTAGATTTCCCTCCGATTAGACTTATATTATATATTATAGTATCTTTAAAACACACTTTATTAAATGATAAACATCCACAGTTTTATACGCATTAAACATTAAGTATATATAGACGGAATTCTCAGTTGTTGAAAATGGTTAAATAATAAGCTTTTCTAACCGCGCCATCTCTTGGCGGTTAGCGATAGCAACATATGAAAAATAAGTTCATACAACTATATAAGCGAGTCTTTCGAAGTCTTGTAGCGCATAGAAATTATATCGAGAAAGTCATAAAAATTTATATTTTTAATGCACGCAAATAGCGGAGTCAATTTCGCCGTGTTTATTACCTTCCTGTTCGTCCTTTATGTATAGTTGATAATAATAAATAATAGCATATGTATGCCATGTGGTTGCCGTATGTGTTCTGTGAAAAAAACACTACTTTTGTGTTCTTGTTGTAAAAGCAGTGTCGTGTGGACTGTGTTGCTGAGATAATAAGGTGAGTATTATGTTGCTGGAAAAGTAGCCTGCATGCATATTTTATGTCTCTTGCAATATCTAGGCATGTATCTGTTTGCAATTCTAGGCTAAATAATGAAGTTCTTTAGCCGGCCAGCAATTACCAAAAACTGTTAACTTTTTGATGGATTCTAATTTCAAGAATGTCCAATGGCTGAAAATCATTAAGATCAATGCAAGAACTTATACATAATTATCTAATATATACTACTACTATATATACGGTACTAAATATATATATCTGTGTACGTGTGGACATGTTTCTCACTTCTTGTTAACTTGCGTAAAAGTAGGTTTCAAATATCGTACGACATATTGTATTATAAAATAACTTCCTTAATATACATAGTATACATAGTATATATATATATATATATATATATATATATATATATATGTTACAAAAGTCAACCGAAGACGAATACATTTTCTTCTGTGGTTTGATGTAGTATGCATCTACTATTGGTAGCGCATGTCATATGCAACTTCTGATTATAAGAATTTTGAGAAACATTTACTGGAAATTAACAATACACTCTAAGGAGATAACTTAAATTATTTTTAAATCCTCCCAACTTGCTTCAAACAATGTATCTTTAAAGAGAATTTTTTCAAGCATAAAACGTTTGTTAGGGTTTTTCCTTGCAAGTATCTTTAGCACAGGTACGGAGTGAGATTCTCAAAAAAGAGTGTGAAAACAAGTAGGGGAGGAAAAATTTATTACAAATCCTCAAAAGAGCGTATGCGCACTAATCTACCAATAGCAAGCAGAATTTCTTGGTTATTGCGATGGTTAGTCATATATGGCGTATGCGACCAAATCAAAGAGAACCGGCACATAAAGAAAATTGAAATAAGGGAAGTGCTATTAAAGATTAGGCAACAGTTTTAAGAGTCGTACATTAGTCTGTCTGTTCAGTCGTAATTTAAAAAAATTTGTTGAGGCAATTAGTAACTGTAACATTTATTTCGGGAATTTGAGACCATAATCTTAAGACTTACCTCGAAAAGCGATGATTCGTTGAAGATGATTCTTGATTATTGCAATCCTGCTTGGCTGTTGTAACTATAGCGGGATGCGTGTTAAGCACATGGTGCGGCGAGGTGTGTACAGATGGGAGCAGACTTGGAGAGAATCGGAATGGAAAATCACTAACATCGAAGCAAAAAATTTAAAGAGTGTTAATATCAAGTAAGAGAAGAATGTAATTGTAAAGGTTTGAACCTTTTTCGGACTTTCCGGACGATTAATAAAAGATATTTAAAGGTAGTTAGAAATTTATAGATAAATAAATTTTTAACCTTTAAATTAATATTCTAAAAACATGGAATTTTCGACAATATTCAGAACTTTTAGACGATTTTTTGGAAAACCTTTTTAAAATGTTAGTAATATTTTTATAATTTTCAGGTTGTTCCTACAATTATTTAGCAAATGAATAGCGTTTTCCAACTATTAGTAGTACATTACTTGAGAAAAGGTTTGTCTGCGCTGCTCGCATTGCCGACAAAAAGGTAAAAGTTTGAAGAAGTCAATAATTGCAAATATATTGCGAAATAATTGGATTTTTAACTTTCGATTACTTGTAGATGTGTTTTAGACGAAAATACATTTTTACGTATTTTTAAAGAAATAGCAACATTTTCATGACTTAAAAGGTTGGGAAAATTTTTGCAAAAAAATTTTTTTGATAAATTTATATTTACCTTGATAATGTGGTATTCATTGGTATTGATGAAGGATATGGTCCTCTGAAACTGGAAGCTGCTGAATATACAGACGGTGTATGCCTGTGGATAATTTACAAAAAAGACATTACATTTATAAAAAAACGAGAATCTACAAAAAACAGTTTAAAAAATTTTGCATTAATCCATTGTCCTATTTTTTTTCTATTATCATCAATATATCCTTGGTGTTATTTATCTTATGAAAAATTATAAACATGGACATAAGCACACAGATTTAAAATTAGTGATTGATGCAGTTAGGAAGCCCCGTAAGACCTATCTATTTTGAAGGTGACTTACGTACCGACAAATGGATGCAAGAAAATTAAGTATACCAGTGTAATTGATTGCAGAAAAATTTTAATGCTAACATTAAAGGTGAACACTTTTTCACCGCAGAGGTTAAAATTAAATATATAAACAAAAAAAGGTTGCATTGCAGACTTGTTTATATACGATAAATGACTATGAAATAAAGTCTCGGTCTATTCATTCGGTATACTTCATATTGTAAAGTACATTGTACATATTTCAAATTCTGCTTTTAGGTGAGTATGCGAATTCAATGCCATGTTTACATACTCTACAAGCGAAGTTTTTTGACAAAAATGAAAGCTGTAAATTAAGCTGAAAGCTGTAACTTTAAAACTCGGAGCCCATAATTTATGAAAGCGATTAAATTTTAGTCTTTTGCCAACTATTGGCTGATTATTTAGTTAAAATCCAAAAACTTGTAGGGAAAAGTTTGGGTCAAACTTTTCTTCTGATAACAGATGGCATATTGACACATGTACAGCGAACAGAGTGGCAACACTGTTCACTCTTATCAGCAATATATGCAGATTGTGAGGTCTCCGGTTTTTATTTCAGTGCGTAGAAAGTTTGTGATGTATCTAATCTGTATATAGACGTGCACTGTACAGGTGTTACTCTAAAGCAGCGAACCTGTTGGTGAAAATGACAAAGTAATGCGAAGTTTAAATGTACACGGCGGTTATATTCGGTTATCTTGATCCTTTGCTACGTAAAATATCAGTTATACATTTATTGTTGTTAGATTATTCGGTGCATAGAGACGTTGATCATTGAACGCTCAAAATTCAACTTTCGACATCCATTACTTCTGTTGTTTGATTTGAAGAAATCTACTACCAAGCCTCATCAAATACTTTTAGTTACTTATGGTGATGCTGCTCCATTATATCGTAACTGTCGCTTTTCGTTTCGAGGGTTTATAATTGGTGATTTTGATGTTAATGATAAAGAACGGCATGGAGGACCAAAAAAGTTCGAAGACAATGAATTACAAGACTTAATGGGCGAAAATCCAGTTCAAGCTCCTAAAAACTTTCGAACAGCTTAGCACTTGATAAATCAGCTGTTGCTAGACGTTTACATCTGTTGGCAAAGATCCAAAATTAAATAGAATGGTTACAATATGAATTGACTGAAGATGCCATTTCGAATCGTTTCAGTGTCGGGGTTTCATTGCTTTTCAGGCAAAAAATAGAAACGTTTTTTGTGGGGTATTGTGATTGACGATGAAAGGTGAATTTGCTACGACAATCCCAAGCGCAAAATGTCATGGGTTTGCTCAGAAGAGGTATTTACGTCGACATTGAAGCGGAATATTAATTTTCTGCGCATATTGTGGGATAAGCAAGGTGTAGCATATTACGAGCTACTAAAACCGAATGAAGCTGATACTGCAGATATCTACCTACGTCAATTGAATAAATTAAACAGTGTATTGTTGCAAAAACGGCCAGAATAGCGGAGCGCAAAGTCATCGTCTTGCATGCCAAGGGTTATCAAGGATGCAGCGTTGCGGCTTCAATAGGAAATTGTGGCGCACACACCTTATTCCACAGATATTCCAAATAAGGCTTGTTCAGATCGATGCAGCATGGCTTAGCTGGTGTGCGACTTCGAAAGAGGAGATGTGAAAAAGGGTCGATGATTGAATCGCTGCAAAACCAAGATCGTTCTTTCGATGCGGTATTACCATGTTGCCAGGAAGATGAGAGGAAGTTTTAGAAAATGATGAAAAATATTTTGATTAATATATATTTTCTCAAAATATGCCGAAAAAATGATCAAAATACACGCGAACATCTAATACATATAAGGTTTTTGTTGTTCTATAAATGATTTAATAATATTGGAATGTAACGGTTTTTATTTTTTGTCGTTAGCTGACACGTCGAACTTCGTTTTAAAAAAAGTAAAAAGAAAATAAATAAATATTCAATGTTAAGTTTGAAAATTAACTTGTTGTGCTACTATTGAGTGACAAAAGTACTATAATAGAAAAATGCTGTGAAGAGGACGATCAAATATTGGTTCACGAATAATGTTTCGATGATAACGAAACATGCGATGAAATAAATCTAAAAGGCAACGGCAACATACAAATGAATCAAGAAAGTTGAGACTCAGAATCGCGTTAAAATCGAAATGAAGAAGAAAGTACACAAGAAAATAAATCAGTGACATGAAGAGTCGCAAGGTTGCGTGTTTTTTAAAATGGTAATCATCGTCTAAAAAGATTGTTAAGAGAGCTAGATTATCTCGAACAAGTACCGCCGATGAAAACAGAAGTTTAATTCCAAAGCGTCAGCGAAATAGAATGAAAAAGTTCCATTCAAGAACCATATCAATTTTCAATCGAATGACGTTGCAATACAACAGTGAAACTGATGGCAAATTATATAATTGTGATAATGCCGGTGAAAGGAAAATAAAAAAGATTGTGTTATGCAGGTGGCAAAGCAACGTATGGAGGGAGTAATTTTGAACAGCCTATTTAAAGGAGAAAATGTTTTGCTGCTACGCAATTCCAATACTCATGGTTCTAATAGATATGCCGCTTGAATTTAAAAAGTTGCTATCCCCAATTTAATTTGTATTTTCAATGACAATAAATATAACCCAATCTTGAAATGTTTTTCGTATGGACAGTTATATGTAGCCTGTTCATATTGTGTGTATATGCGCCAAATGTAAAAACGAAAAATATTCTATACCAAAACTCATTCATTTATAGCATTATTTCGATTATTTTTGTCCTTCCTTTTAATTTGTCGGATATGAAGTTCAGCGGATCAGCTAGTGTTGTACAAAGGAAATTAATAATCGAAGTTTCTAGGAAAAGTTTCTAATGAACCTTTACTAAGGTTATGAAAAGTACATTTAATTATACGTACTGAGTTTTGTGAGCATATGGTGGAATACGTGTTAGCTACTTACCATGACGCCACTTGAGACATTTCCGGGCTAATCATAGGGTATGGGTACTGCGTTGAGGGGAACGTATATAAACCTGAAATGATATATAAACATACATGTGATGACAAGAGCACGAAAAATACTGGTTTTTGTACGCAAAGATAAATTTTTAACGGCTTCTAGTTCTAAGAACTTACGTCACTCACTTTACAAGAGAATTAAGACTGTTGTCTATTCTTATAAACGTAACCGAAGGGCGATTCAAGATATTTTTTACAGAAATATAAAACGTGATAAACGTGAACTCGTTTCGATCCAAGCAAGCCTACGATATTAATTACTTCTATTTTAAGCTATAGTTTACTTTCTTCTAAAGATTTTGGGAAGGAGAAATCTTTCAGTTTCTAATAAATGAAAAATGTATGTGCAGAAATCAAACAGTGTAATTGTTTCATCTTAACGTAATCTTTTGAACGTTATCGCGTCTGACTGCCGTTACTGGCTGAGCAAGAGCTGGCATTCGGAAGTTGAATTTCGGGCCAAATGTGGGTCATAGTAAACTCAAGTTTCGTCGACAGTTAGCAGTGCCTAATATATCGTCCCGTTCGGTGCTATTTCGGAGATACCAATTTTAGGTTTGACGTAGGCATTTAGTAATAAGTTGCTGTACGAACGTGCAAATAACTTTCGATCGACTCCGAACAGTTGAAATTTACTATACAGTTGATTTTTACAAGGTTTAGAAGCGAAAAACAACCTCCTATTCTTTCTGACTTCGACTGAATTTATGGTGTGTGTTACATTCTCCGTCATAAAATAGCACAAGTAGACCAAAAATTTGTGGGGAGAACTTATTTTCTTGAAAAAATATCATTAGGTAATATGTTATATGTTCAGATGAAAGACTTGATGTAGTATTTTTAGTCTCTGTTTTATGTGTCCATGTACATATTTGCTTTCTTTTTCAGTCTCGATTATATCTTGCTACCAATATATAATGATATATCAGATTTGCCGTACTAACTTTAAACCACAGTCTTGATTAACGTAAAGATTTTAGTCGATTTAGGCAATTCCACCAATTTACTTTTTGCAAGGATATGAGGTGAACATATTAACGTTTCGAAATTGCAATATTATGACGGATCACAATTGCTTCTGTTACTGTTCAGGTATTGTTCACATCTGGGTAGGTTAATCAGCTTACGACTGGTGCATTAATTTTTTTTCTATTTTCGTATCTCTTTAAAGTAATGATCAATGTCCTCTGTTTACGTGCATTTGTATTAAATAGATGTAACAAATATCATACCGCTATGCACATAAACGCGTTGTTTCACGGAAATTTGGAAGGCTGCTCGTATATTAAAGCCATATGAAATATTTCAATTTGAATTTACTTTGCATCACAGATTTCATCAAATCCCTGCGTGTTTTCTTAATTGAAATAGCAAAGTTAGCTGAATTGACGGAATATTCGATTCTTGGGAAAATTAATTCTATTTTTTATATATTTCATGGATTATTAATCTTAAAGTGAACGAATCCCAACAAGTCTTCAAAATTCAACAAATTCAAAATTCTTTTCATTTGGTTGTTAATTTTTGTACTTTTTAATGCTTTTTTAAAGTATTTTTTGCAGGAGTGTCTATTAAGGGTTGAAGAGGAAAGTGAACACGGACGTATTTTTTTGGTTGTGTGTATGTAAAATTATGCAATTACAGATTAAACTCACAGCGGATATGTGTGTAGTAAAAAATCTTCAGTGTATGTACTTAATTAAAACGAGCGAGCAAAAAATTAGAAAATAAATCCGACTTATAAGAGAATGATTACAAAAGCCGAAACCGAAAATCCAAAGCAATTTAACTTGAGTCAAAAGCAAATCAACCCGGCACAAAAAATCGAACAATCGAAGCGTAAAACTACTACAACGAATGTTTTTTATATTTATTCAGATGCACATGTGTGCATCCGACAACTGCTTTCAGTTAGATGAGCACTGACGTGATGTACTGAAAGCACGTTGTACATGTATGGAAATATTTAAGGAAAAAAGGCTTTATATATTTGTTTAGGTAAATGCACGAACCTTGGAATCCTCAGCCAAACCGTCGTGTAGTTTCTGCATAACTGATACAAGACATCACGTTGAGAAAAAAATTAAGAATTTAGGTATATGTTGACGAAAGGACTAGGCGCTCAGCAAGGACGTTCGAAAAGCTAATATTTATATATGAGCGTTGCTTAATGAAATATCGTTTGAATACGGCTTTTTATTTTGAATTTTAGTAGAAGTTATTATAAGAAAAAAAGAGACAGGTAAGAAGAGACGAAAACGACAGCAAATGTAAGAAGAAGAAAGAAGCTATTTGTGTATTAATATCCCTATCTTTTATTTGCAAAATATATTAGATGTTTGCAAAAATGTTGATCACTTTTCCACTTGAAAAAAATATTTACTGTGGAAAATTGGTACAATATATATTAATCAAAATGATTTCTATAGTCTTCTACAACATTTTACAATATTTTTGGCAGCGTGGCGATATTATGTCAAAAGAACTTATATTGGTCTGGCAGCGATTCATCCACCGATCCATTCTCGCGCTTCTTCAACTTTGTGATACCAGGTGCCAGCTAAGCTATTGCACAGGTACAAAAGGTAATCAAGATGCGCTATGTCTGGTGAATACCCCGGGTGTAGCAAAACTTCCCATTCGAACTCCAATAGCGTATCCTGAACAATTTTTGCAACAAGTGGCAAAAAAATGGCATTTTCAGTCAGTTGGTGTCGCCACTTTTAAACCATTGGAACCAAAACCAACTATTAGGATGTGATGGAGCAGCATCACCATTGGCGTCTGAACGTGTTTGGTGGGCTTCAGCAACAGATTTCTTCAAATAAACAACAAAAGTAATGAATTTGGAAGAAGAAGATTTTTGAGCACTCTATGATTAGCATCGGCGTATGCTGAATAAATCAATAATATTAAATGGAAAACTTTTATTTTATGTGAAGGAAGGTCAAAACCAACGAATTCAACCGTTATGTAAAGTGGTATTACCCGTTTATTTCTAATTTTTATCTGTAGAAGTCGCTGATCAACATTTTTGCAAACATCCAATATTTTCATATATAAAATCTCATTTTTTGTGCAGGTTGGTTGTATTTCCAGACTTCCATCTTACTTATATACGGCTTTTGTTCCGCTTTACGTGATTTTCAAACCTAATATGAGAAGATAGCTAAGTGTAAACTTACAACTTAATTAATATAGGAAAATGGTGAAAATGCAGATTTTTTTTTGGCAATTATTGTTGAATTTAGCTGATTATCCCACACAGTTTCATTTGTTTTTTTTTGGTCAAAGTTGTTAATGGTTACTTCAACAGAGCGGTGACTGACAGACTGACAAACTTCTCGCGTCAGTTCTATCATTGCAAGCTTTTAAGAAATGTGATATTCGTATAAAGATGTTTTATGTTCACCATATAAAAACCATTAAATATAAAAGACTATAGCGTGTGAAGCAAGGTTCATATAAAATGTTGATATATAACTTTTTATTGATGTGCTAAATGTCTGACTTAGAACATTTTTTACACTTACTGGTGAGAATTAACTAAGAGCAAATGGGCGAAGTTTTGTGGGCTAAGACAATTTGTTTTACAATTTATTCAAACAATAAGATCACCTAGACGCATTATAAATTCACGAAAACGAGCACGAACGAACAAGTTGTAAGAAACAACAATGAGTCGTCACAAGCCACAAGGCGTTCTCTTATTTGTGATTTTCGCGATTTAACAAACCTTTTTATAGCAAAATTGATCTTGAAGAACTTTATTGTGGCTCCTTTTTAGGAATACCAAAAATTATAACAACAAAACACATTGTTTTCTTTTATAACTAGTGTTTAATCACAACACCAGTAATTACTGAAATATGTAACAAAGTGTATATAAATAAGATATTTGATACATGAGTGCTTTAACTTTGACTTTGTCTGTTTACATTTTTTATAGTGTTTGCTAAAATTTATAACATAAGAGAGAAATCCGGCTTTATGAAGTCATATCATCGAATATCTTTCTCAAAATTTGAATGCTTTTATTACGGTTTTTTGTTGAACCTTCATGTCTTCAACATTATTATTAAAAAGATCTTACAATAAAATAAAATAATCTTACGACAGCAAGTACAAAATTAAAATAACGCTGCATTTTTGGATGTACCTTTGGAATGAGAGAGGGGTGAAAACTATATTCAAACATATTCAATCAATTCAAACTTGTTATTAATAACGTGTTGGATAATAATGTACAAGACAATATTGAAACTATATTACACACGTGTGTTTCTTCATTGAGCGGGCATCAAAGAAGGACAAAGTTGGATTAAAGTATTTGCCATACAGGCAAACCCCATTATTAGCTTTTAAATGCTAGCTAAGGTTGGCAATACATAAAAAGCTAGAATGGGAACACACATTTACCCGTATGCAAACAAACACGAGAGTCGTTTGAGACACAAACGAACAAATAGTGATTTGCAAAAGCAACGCAATCATTGTAATATAACGCAATTGTGATGTAGCGTAACATTCCCTTTTGTGATTTAACGGTTTTATCCGAGCTTTTTTAAGATTAAGTTCGTTCCATAGACTTGGGATTTTTGGGTTAATGTAGGTTTTGTTTACCATTGTTGAGAGATCTATTTAAAAATTATATATGAAAACTTATATTTACAATGCACCTTCTGGTATTACCGGCTTTAACATTATGATTCAACTCACTTGACTCGATTGATATTGTCTTGCGCAAATACTCTGCTTATGCTTTTGCAAGAAAGTTATCAATTTCAAATTTCATTGTAATCTTTTCATGCTAAACTTTTTTACGTGTGAAATGTACTGCGTACCATTTTTAACCTTTCCGAGAGTCATCAGCTGTCTCGGCTGATGAAGCTTCCAGACTGGCTTTACTGTACAATAATTCTCTGTCATTAGAATTGGGTAATGGGTTGTAAAATGACAGCGCGTAAAATCAAAGTATCTACTTACCTCTTTATAGAAAAGCAATAAACTATTTTCAAATTTTATTGTTTGCTCGATAAAAATTTTCACAGCCGCTTAACCATTCGTTTCATTTGCTGTGAGCATTCTATTTCCGAAATTCAAAACTCCTAAGCAGGACCTCTTCATGAACTAAAGGTATTCCGGAAACTAACATAGGAAATAGGTGTCAATGGTGGTTAAACGTGCCTAACAGTGTGTTTATTTAGAAACGATATATTATTAATAAAAAAATTAATTTCTCTAATTAAATTTTTTTTTTATTGGAAAAGCTCGCAAAACATAGACCAGCGTAATATTTCTTCACATCAAAGAGCAATTCGCGAAAACTGACAGACCTACCCTCATATTTTTCTAATATCTGTATTGATGCTCACGGGTTCTTATAGGACTCCGCCATGTATTCTCAAACTATGTGTTTATGAAGTATGTGATGTTATAACACATTTCCTCCTTATATTGGAGAAGAGCATTTCCTCCTTATATTGGACAAGAACAGTTTCTTTACTATATTGTAAAATAGAGTGCAGAGAACCACAAAGATGTTTTAAGTTGAATGTTCTACCAAAAGTATTTGAACCAGTTGTTAGTCGCTAGTTAGTTTTCGTTATCAAATCATCTATTTCCTCGTTTCAGCAGCACTTTGCACGCGGAGGATCAAGGTAATTAACCTTTTAGAATTGACTTGCCTCATTTTTCAGGCATTCTTTAACGAGTAAAACATGAATTTCATATACACTAATTTTAGCGACAGCTTTGGCCAAATTAACCAAATGTCATTAACTTTTAACCTTTAGTGCTTTGGCGTCCTATTAAAACGGATGAAACTCCATTCGTCCTAATAGATTATTACAACACATTTTTAGTTCTATCCCCTCCTGAGACGTCAAGTGTTCTTTCATCCAGCCACGTGGAATTGGTTTTATTTGTCTTGTACGCTAAAGACACCTTTTCTGCAATTAAGCAGGCCACCAATTAATTTTCTGAGACGATGTTAAACTGTTCTTCTCCTTTAGCTTGAAAATACACTCCTCCCTCTTTCAATCTCGTTTAGAAAGTTTGGTTACATACTACTCTTTTAATTCTATGACGTTAAAGCTTAAAAATTCCAAGCGGATTTCATCTCCAGAATACATGCAAACACCGCAGATTACTTTATTGATTCATATAAATTGAGGAATGTAGATATGTTTATTGATTTAGATATTCTACTCAATCAAAAGTATCTTGTTAGTTTACAGTTAGGAGCTCTCTATAAAGAAAGCTACGTCGGAGCTCGAATTTATTGGTTTGGTGTAGGGGAAGCTCTATTACAAAAGTGGTGAGTTTGATTAAATCAATAATTGAATATGGTTTTGTAAATAACTACCCAGAGAGGAAATGCTCTTTATACGTTCGAACACGATGACGGTCAGAAAAAGGTGTACTGTGTCGTACGATATGCCAACAATACTAATGCGAGTGAGTCGGAACTTTGAGAAAGCTTTACGATCTTATTAAAGGCCTTAATTGGTGCACAAATACGCTTTATCTTTGAGGAACACTGGCCGTGGATGTACCTACACATAAGCATTACCCAGACTACATTAGGTCGATGCTCAAGGGTTTTGAGACGTATCGACACACTTTGGGATTTTTGGAATATTAAGACTCGCAAGGGCCTTTTCGATGTCCTCCATCTGGTCATTGAGCATGTTACCCTTTCAGACAGTGGCACTGTTTGATCGTAACGCGATAAATGGGAATTCGATGCCAACCCATTTGAGCCAACACATTAACTTCATCGACCGGATCAAATATTATTTGGTTGTTGTTGAGAGGAATCGGAAACGATGCAGTAAATTGATTTCCAATTATTTTCATAAATGACTAGAAGTTATTGTTGCTTTTTGCAGCAGGAAAAACTTGGGTAAGTAGCCGCTGCTCGTGCGGAACTTTTTTGAATCGTAGTCGCATATATTTCTACATTGTTTTCGAAGCAAATTAGTTTGATAGTTTGGGTTCAGGCACCGAACTCTAAATGTTTCATCTCTCAAGTTTTCTGCATCTCTCCAACTTTCGAAAATTTGCATACGGAAAGAATTTGGGAATGGTACAATGGTTCGAAATATAGAGAGGTGCAAGGGCGTTAACTTTTTTTTTTTGTGAATGGGAAGTAAGAAAAGGGTTTAATTTGTTCTGTTGTAACCCATCAACGTTTGGAATGTGCGTTGACTCTTTTGTAAACTGCGCTAAATAGTTTTCAAGTACCACAAACTTTGCGTCATGTGCCTCCGGAGTCATATGAATGGAATGGCGAGGCCAATGTTTGTTGTGGATGTTGAAATCGGCAGCAATCACGATATCGCACGATTTAGAGGATATTGTGTTGGATAGGGTGTTAACGCCGTTAAAGGAAACCATCTTATCCGCGCTTGGGCTATTATAAACAAACCCGAAATGCAACTTGTGTAACCGGATAATGAATTTCGACCACCGAGAAATGAATTCCTGAGTACTGTAATATCGTTGGAACAGTACATCATTGCGAATATATATCATAATGACTCTGTGTAATATGATATTTTGTAGAATTCGATGCCTAGGTAAATGAAAATATTGTGGGTCACTGTTTTCATTTACTTTCCACTTTACGCGTGTGTCCGTTGTTGTTGCGTTTGTAGTATTGCTAATGTTGTTATTGCTACTATTGTTGTTGCTACTATTGTTGTTGTTATTGTTATAATGAAGTTATTGTATTGTTATTGCAACGTTATTATATTTCGATTTTGTTTTTGCTGTTCTTCTTATTGACAGTTTGGTTCCTGCAATTCTCGTTATTTTCGGTATTGAGATTGTTTTTGTTATTTTTATTATTATCTTTGTTAAAGTTGTTGACCCTTGTTTAGGGTTTTTGGTTTTGTTGTTCGTAGTATTTGAAATTTAAAGTTTTCGTTTTCAATGCATAAGGGACAGCAGGAACTGTGATTCATAGTTTGCTTACATCGTAAAAGGCTTTCACTTGTGCAAAGGTTTGCTCACGTATAAAGCTTTCTGCCACACTGTCGTCTTTGGCGCCTTAGTTTACGATTATAGATAAAAATAAAGTGCCTACACCCTAGTAGAAAAAGGCAAAAAGACTTTTATACAAAATGTATTATTGGGTTGAGAGAATATACGAAGGTGAAGTGGTCAGTAATTCCAATATCAGACAACCCGAACTGTAAAACGTCGTTCACAAAAAATTCTGGGAATAATAATTTGCGGATTTCCCATATCTAATAATTCTAAAGCATAGTAGGAAGTTGAGATATGAAAGAAAATACTTAAAAGTACCCCCAATGAAACACTTTATATATTCGGAAATATGCACTTGTTTTTGTTTGTGGACGCTACACACGTGCACAATAGCGATAGCAATACAACCTAATCTAGAAGAAATATAAGAAAATATAAGCTATAGGTGTAGGACACAACTTCTAGGCCATATAAAATATATGCCATTAAGAAATTTGTCTTTAATTCGTTGAAGTAAATAAATGCTATTGGAATAAAAGCCAAGATTTTACATATGCAATCAATATACTTTTCAAAAGTAAGACGATGATCAATATATATGTTCAAATTGGTCAACAATTGCTATTCCATTGTCAGCAATAAATATATTCTCTCCAGGAAAATGAAATTCAGTGTTACCAAAACCATAGTTTTCGCTTTAGTAGTTTAGGCAAAAAACGCCTAATTATTATTATAATTAATTTTTAGTTCAAGAACATTACAACCCCCGATCAATGCAAAATAAAAGAATGATATCGTCTGCAAAAAATTATCATCTTCAAGCACGGGTGTTAATATATTTTGGAAGGCCATTAATGTACATAATAAAAAGAAGGGGGTCTAAAACAGAACCGAACGGAACGGAATTGGAAAAACTCCACCGACTCTTCAAGCGGAGCGGACTTTCGATAAAACTTAAGAACATAAAAGATATGTGAAAATAAATTCAGTGAAATGAATCGGAATTCCATCATTGCCAAAAGATTTATACTTAACTTTCATCATCAGCTCCGCATCTGAATGAAAAAATTCATAGAGATCATCGAAATTAACAAAATGAGTAATATTAGGCTCTAATGTGTTAACAACATTAACGAAATAGTCATTAATCACATCACTATTAAATTTGTACCGAAATGCATTATTATTTCACAACTTTTCACATAGCTGATAAGTCCACTCCAGCAAATAAAGTAGCAAAATATTTTTTCCTTTCTTTACGAATAATTTTTTAGCTTAGTTACGATAACGAGAATAAACTTTCCAATTGTCATACGATACAACACATTGACAAGCTGGATATGCCAGATCTCTCGCAGAGATTGTAAACAAAATATAATTGGATTTTATCCGATTGTGACTTCTATTCGGAGTTTTCTTTCTAATGATCGGGTTAAAGATATCTTAAAGTTTCGATTAACTATCTTAAGAAAGACCATTGCCCATTGCCCATTACTATTAAAAATTCTAAAAAGGAAAAATGCGTCAAAGACGACAATAAAAGAAGATGCCGCATCCCAATTAATACATTCTTACATTAATGAGAAAGGTCGCAAAATTCCAATCATAACGAGATATACTATATTGCACCTGATCTGAATCTTGGAGTAATCGCTCATCAATCAAAAGTCCAATAATGAAGTGGATTCATGAGCGAAATCGAAGTGAATGTGTTTTGAATTGTCAAGCACGGATAAATTGTCCCTGAAACAAAGCGATCTTATAAGACTGGCTTTCACTGTGTTAAATAAATTATAGTGAAACGGTTAACAACAATTACATTAGAATATCATAACAATAAATCGAAATGTTCATTTTCAAAGAAAGCAACATCACCGCTAGGTAAATACACTACACCAAAAAGAGCTCTAATGTCACCATAAAAAAATTCAATGAAAATTGACCCACAGCTGTCACGTTGAGAAACTTTTAAGATAACCTTAAACTTAATGCCATAAGATACATAAATACACACGCCGCCACCATGAGCGTGTAATCTATCCTTCCTGACTAAAGTAATGCCTGGTATATTAGAAGAGTGTTTAAAAATGTATGGTTTCAACCAGGTTTTAGAGATAGTAAATAGCTAACAGTTTCCAATTAAAATGTTTTTAAACTCATCAAATTTTACATATGATCCTCAATATTTGGCAGTTAACATATGCACTCCTCAGCTAGAGAAAAATGGGCATATAGGTGCAGCCGACCACTTATTTCACTCCCTGGAATGTCGCCAACTTTTAACTGCCTAGTCTTCAAGCGGTTAGTTACGATTTTGTTAGGGCCAGATATATTGTCAAATTTAACATTTTATTATTAATATCGGATGTATCAACAACACAAGAAGTGCTTAAAAATATCATAGTTGACTTTAAATTATTTAATCCAGTGGGCATGCCATTAAAACAATGCCGGTTAACACAATCTATCAATTTATTATAAGTAACTACGTCAGATTTTATAAGTTTGATGCAGGCAGATACTGCATTTCTTAGCTCGGAAACTACCACAGTTACGGATCTTTCAAAGGCATCATGATCCTCTTGGCCAGAGTTAATAAATTCATTAAAGCAGTTTCTCAAGTCGCAAACTTCCTCGCGAAGTGACCTTTAATTTTTAGAACACCTGATACAAACAACAAGTGTAAACGAAAATGGGAGTTTATCTTTAAGCAAAGCAAGATATTTCTTGGAGAAATCGACGCGATTAAGATGAAGTCATAAGTTATAAGAGTTGCACTTAATACGGTTTTAGGTTTCACCGATATGAGCATGGCACAATTTACATTTAGTAGTTTTAGCAGCGGGCATATTTAAATGGTAGGAAGCAGCGATAACAACTCGAAATGCAGCAATAAATTAAAAAGAAAGCAAAATTTCGTTATATATTCAGCAATTAGCACCACCGGCGCAAGCAAGCAGTAGAAAGTTTACGTAATGAATTTAATATATTGCGATGATAAAATTGACTTTGTTTTATTTATTTGTTATTCAAAAGGAAATAGATTTTTAAATGAATAATTATAAGCGTTCGTGTAGCGTTATTAAGTAGTTAAAGACAGCTGAGCTATACACGCGTTCTATTAATTTTTTTATTGGTTTAACTGATGCTCCAAATTTTCTAAAAAGTAGGAAAAGGTTTATTGTTTGAAGGAAAACTTTTTCTTGAAATTTTAAGGTACTCTCCGCCAGCCTAATCTTGCATGTTCATTTCTAGATTTTTTATTAAAATGCCTTTAGATAGTGTCTGCTACTGCTATCAAAAAAAAAAGCTTATAAACATGCAAATCGATAATTATACTTACAAATCAATTTCATTCTCTTCATAACGCTCAGCAGTTTGGTCAGGCAGAAGAAATTTGTAATGTAAAAAACTGTCAACCTGATATTGATATTTGAGCAACTTTATTGCGGTGCTTTCTATCTTAGTTTGTTCGATTAGTCAGTACTTTCCGGAATCGAAGTATCATCTTCCGTCATGATACTTTTCATGATGTCTTGGTAGTGGAAAAACTCATCTTTGGTTTTTTACAAACGCACTTTAGAGTAATTGAATATATTGGCATTGGCCTATTATACCCACCACTGAAGGTTGCGGATATATTCATTTTGCCATATTGTTTATAACATAATAATAATTTGAATCTGTTACGTGGGTAAAATGTTGGCCTCAGGGCATTTTTATTAAAGAATTTGTACGCCGTCAAAGGAATATTGCTTTGGTGTTATTAGAGTGGTCGGTTCAGAGAGCAAAAAATAACAAATCGATTGCCATTTTTGAAAATACTGTTTCAAAATGTCCGTTACTCAATACGTTTGTAAATTCTGTTAATTCTGATTATCTTATTGTAGCATTTACAGAATCCTGGCTTCAGCTGGAGACTTTGATTACAGATTATACGTTATACTGTAGCGCTAGATGAGACTGTAACTCCGTGAAAACAACTTTCTATTTTAATTTTATTAATGCAATAAGAGCTAAACTTCTTAAAAGTCCTAAGGACTTATTCAAATTCGTAAATTCTAAACGAAAAGTAGAAGGATTTCCTTTCGTTATGAGCTTTAGCAATTTTGAATCATCCAATGCGTCAGTAATAACTGACCTGTTGCAGATTTTTTTGGTAACGTCTGCCATTATTTAAATATTTCGTCTGATAATTGTCCTTATTCAATAAGTTCATTTAATGTTTTTCCTCCTGTGTCCTTCTTCGAAGAAGAGATATTTATAGCACTGTCGACTTTGAAGTCATCCAACTTGTTTGGTCCCAATGGTACTCCGTTCGCTATTCTCCAGCCTCTTGTTGATTTACTATGTTGCCTTTACACATACCTTTGACATTTGTTGGAAAAAAGTTAACTTTCCATCAATTTCGAAAGTAGCTTTATTATCCCTCTTTGTAAAAGGGGACCTCGAAAACTTATTGAGAATTACAGGAAGTTGTCAAATTTAGTGCACTGCCCAAACTATTTGAATCACTGGTAACAAAAAGATGTGCTACCGCTTTAGGATTTATTATATCGGGTTAATTATATATATATATATATTAGGGTTAATCATATATATATATTAGGGTTGTGAGCACGGTTTTTAAAAAGTTAGATCAACTTCCACTAGTCTTTTGAAGTTTTGTAGTATAATTTACAAAGCATTTTCCCGTGATAAGCACACTGATGTTATTTTCACGGAGGCTTTAGAGAGAGTTATTAGTCCATAAATTACACCAGCTTGGTTTTTCAAACAACATGATTGCGTACCTTAGTAATTATTACTCTGGTCGCATCTAACGAATATTGCTGGATTTTTGCCAATTTCGAGTAATTTTCGTCACTTCTCGCGTTCTTCAGGGCAGCAGTCATGACCCGCTTTTCTTATAAATGTGAATGGTCTTCCAGAGTGCATTAAATATTCCCGTGTTTTAACGTTTACAGACGACTTGAAACTTTTCCTCTTCTTTGAGTCAATACGTGGTGCTAAACTTATTCAGTCTGATCTTGTGAACCTGTATATATAGCGTGCAATCAATGGTATGGTGCTGAATTCAAAGAAACGTAAGAAGATGTCGTTTGCTTAGTATAATACGTTACTCTCTTATTATCGCGTTGATAATCACATCCTGGAAAATGTCTGCAATTACAAAGACTTACGAGCTATTTGTGACTTCTTGTTTGATATTCATATAGAGATTTCAGTTAGTAAAGCTAGATCTCTTCTAGAGTTTATACAAAGATGATATCAAGAAATCAATGACCTTTAACTTACCAAGCGCTTGCACACGTCTTCAGTTAGACTTTCTCTTGAATACTCGTTTATATTAGTTTGGGGAAAAAGAAATCCATTATTTTTTCGGTAGATGGCTACACTGATAGATTTCTCGTAAAGTATCGATCAAACAATTTCATATTTTAGCTCGAAAGGTGACATTTCGCAGTAAAAAAAATTCTTTTGCTGTTTTTTGTTTGGTGCATTCAGTTGTGAGTTACAGCGTGTTAAAAATGGAAGTGAACAAAGAGAAAATTCGGCACATTTTACAGTTTTTCTTTGACAAAGGCGAAAATGCAAGCCAGGCTAAAATTGTGAATGGTGTTTATGGTTCCGATACTGTAACAGCCAATTATGTGCAATTTTGGTTTCGTAGATTCCGTTCAGGAATTTTTGATGTTAAAGATGCACTTCGCACAGGTAAGCCGGTCGTCGAAAATGTCGATAAAATCGGAGAAATTATCGAAGTTGACCGGTATGTTAGCAGTCGTAACATCGCCCAGGAGCTAAAAATCGACCATAAAACAGTTTTAAACCATTTACACAAAGCTGGATTCAAAAAGAAGCTCGATGTTTGGGTGCCACACCAATTAACAGAAAAAAACATGATGGATCGAATTTCCATCTGCGAAGCGTTGGCCAAACGGAATGAGATAGACCCATTTCTTAAACGGATGGTGACTGGAGATGAGAAATGGATCACATACGATAACCCTGTGCGAAAACGATCAAAGAGCGGTGAAGCACCTCAAACGGCCAGGAAGGTTTTGCTATGCATTTGGTGGGACTGGAAGGGGATTATTTATTATGAGCTGCTTCCATATGGCCAAACGCTAAATTCTGATCTCTACTGTCAACAACTGGACCGTTTGAAGATAGCGATTGACCAGAAACGGTCAAAATTGGCCAACAGGAGAGGTGTCGTGTTCCACCAGGACAACGCTAGGCCACACACATCTACAGTGACTCGCCAGAAACTTCGGGAACTTGGTTGGGAAGTTTTAATGCATCCGCCATACAGTCCGGACTTGGCACCAAGCGATTATCATCTTTTTCTTGCATTGCAAAATTTCTTTAATGATAAAAAATTGGAATCTAGGGAGGATTGTGAAAATCGACTACTAGAGTTTTTTGCAAATAGAGACCAGGACTTCTATGAGAGAGGCATTTTGAAATGACCTTTAAAATGGCAACAAATCATACAACAAAACGGTGCATATTTGACCCAAATCGGATAATCCAAAGCATGTTAAATAAAGTCCTGAAGTTCATATAAAAATAATGGATTTCTCTTTCCCCAAACTAATAATAGTTTGGCTTCCTAGTTATAGGAATTGTTGTTTGCTTTGCATTGTTTGAGATTTGATACATCGAAGATTAATAAGTTACTATTCTTGACAAAGGCGTGAAACGTTGAAAAGACGTGAATTGTAACCTTAGTCTTTAAGCTAATAATAGAAGAAGTTTATTCGCTTTATTAGAACATATGGACATTCATCCCCAGTAGGGTCTGAAGACATTTTATGCTCTTGCAGCTACAATAATGCCGAATTAATCATAAGTTGCTCAATTGGTTTCGGATAATGTGTAAAATGTTCAACCACCACTACCACTTACTTAATATTTCGGCTGTGCCCGTTAATAAAGTTAAAAAAATAATATTGCGTAACTAACAAATTATTGTTACAAATTTTCGAACTTTATACAAATACAGGTAAATTGGATCATAATAATTTTTTTTTATATTTGATTTTTTTCTTATTTGTTACTGCTAATATAGCACATGGTTATTCATCAGCATATATTCCTGTATATTAATCCTCAAATGCATAGCGATATAAATTGTATCTTTACCTCACACCTCTTTCCATAGTGTTTTTGTTTTGATTTTAATTTTACTAAACCTACTTCATCGTTTCCGAACACAACTAGAATCTTGACAATTTATTTCATTTTAATTGCTGGATGTTTTAAATTTCATTTTGGCGTATGTTGGAAATTACGACCATTTGTATAAAAAGCTATAAAAATATATAGGAAAAAGTGTTTTCGGATAGAGAGAAACGAATAATATTTATATTATGGCATATATTGATAAATTTATCCAAAAATAACCAAGTTTTCCGTGATGAAAAAATACGTCTGTATCGGTCCTAGTAAAGGTCACTACCCCTAGTGTTATTTTGTATTTATTGTGTGAGATAATTAAATAACTATGTAACTAAAATGTGGTTAAATAACTTTTACACTAATTTCGTACGAGTTGAAACGTTGTATGTATATTATGAAAAATATTGTGTATTATGAAAAATATTTTCCGAGAGCTCACCCAAATCACTATCGCTCACACAAGATCAGAAATGTAATAGATCACCTAAATGAAACATTTTCATCTCATAGACTAACTTTCTTCAATACACGGACAAATATGTTCAACAACAATAGGTCCCTTCCTGCAACAATACTTGCCAAACAAGCCTCACAAGTAGAGCTAGAACCTACTTGTTTTATGTGGTCTCCCATGGGATACGCGTACGGCTTCCAAGAGTACTACGGATAAGAAGGCAAAAGAAGTAGACTAGCAGATAAGCCAGATTCAGGAATCATCAATAATGTCATCTTACGATTAGCCAGAGTGATATCAAGATCAGGAATCATAAAGCATTTTCCGATTGTCTCGGTATTACACAGCAGACTATAATATGCACCTGAGTAGAGTGGACTTGTTGGATAACTACTTAGGTCGCTATTATATAGGAATCAAAACACACAAATGGTACCCCCGCCTGTTCCATCATCTATTGGATCTTGTCCTAAAAAATTCGCGGCTACTTATGAAGAAGAACTCCATTGCACAGGGCATTCACAACGAACAACTATCAAATCTTGCTCAGTTCCGCAATGATCTGGCTGATGCTCTTTGTAATGTGGGATCTCGTATAAATGGCAATAGAAGAGGTCAGTCTAGGAATGGCTCATTACCGCAAAGTTTACAGGCGAAAAAATATAGAGGGTCATATCATCCTTTGCCGTCTATGGATATACGAAAAAAGACGGCATTGGCCACTGGTCTATCTTTTCAAACTGATTGACCTAAAAAATTTCACTATATAAGAGTTCCACGCAATGGTCATGTAGCAAATACGACGTGCCTTTACATTAAAACGCTAAAAATACTTATTTCATGGATTTTCGTGCTTTATAATGTAATCAGAGATATTTTTTGTGTTTGAAGTACTATATTATTGTGCACAGTCAATTTTTAGAACTTAAGCGATATGATGACGTGGAAAGACATCAGTGTGGTTTTTTGAAAATTAGGTAAAAATTTATATGTAGTTTTGTTTTTTTATATTTCCTACTAGCTATACTCATTTTGCGGTTGATTTCATATATTTGTTTATTAGAAATAAAAATGCATGCATTTAAGGGTTAATTTAGTGTTTAGTTGTATCCGAGTGTACATTATTAGTTGACTTAATTTTTTTTTCTTTATTACAATTAGGTTGTGTTATAGTTTGCATTCGGCCAATGACTTGTTCTGTAGCGGAATTTATTTCATAAATAATAGCACTTCACAGGAGACATTATAGAGCGTATATATTCTTAACTTTTTTTTTTTTTTTGGTTTATTGAGTAGAGATGAACTAATATTCTAAGTCTATATTCTTAATTGTTTGTGTATTGGTGTGCATGTGTGTTCTTGACATTCTCTGGGCAGAAACGTTGCAACTTGTTGCACGCTAGTTGGCGTTGAAAATGAGCCAAATTGGCCAAGAGCAAGTCCATAGTACAGCTGAAACTAAAAGCAACGCTGTTTTGCTCATTGTTTACAAATTGCAAGGGATAAAAGATTCATATTTCTAAAATTTACAGAATGAGCGCAAAATATTTTAATATATAGGAAATTACCCTGAGCTTTCATAAAACTAAAAAAAATTTTTTTATACAATTCGTTTTGCGCATTATTAAGTTGTTACTAAGTTAGAGTGGACATGGACAACCACGTGCACCATACAATGTAAAGTGTTAAAACTTTATATTACTTTTCTAAGTAGGTAGTTGATACCTTGAGGATTCGAAATTAAGACCAGAAATATTACAACGCTCTTTATTTGCGATATAACGAAAACCATGAAAATTTATGGAATTTTTTGATGGATCCACCGCGCGTGATCACCATAAAAACATTTCATTAAAAATACATTACAGAATGCACCGATATAAATCGATATTTTATTATTACATAATATATACGGTATTTAACGTAAGTATCTAAAACTCTACTATAAATTTACAGTTAGAAGACACTGATAGTGGTGGAAGTGCGTAGGTTGCAAATTTTAAGTGCTTAAAATTTGTTGGATTTGAAAATGACTAACATATTTGAGCCTGTTCCAAAGTTGACGTCATGTCTCTATTTAAATTAGAGAAGAAATTGTCATCAGTCAGTTTCCGTTTAGTCGCAGATTTTTCCGGCCCTGTTTGCGGCACATGTTAAAGTCGCCTAAGAGTACAATATCTCGTGTTCTAATTGCAATTTGTCCCCATTGATATCGTTTAAGTTTCCATGGTAGCTTTATGGGTTGTCGAAGAATACTTTAGTACGTTCATCTCCTCTGCTCTCAGATTTTTATGCATGTTAGTGTATGAGTCCTTTGGTGCTCATTCATTGAATCAAATTTGTATTCTCGTATGACGTAGGGACAAATGTTTTATTTTTAAGATATTGTGTTAAACTGTTTCTACCAACTACTAGAAATGGCAGGGTTATTATATATAGCTATTCTTACTTAAATGCAAGAAAAATCTAGTAATAAAAGTTTGCATTACCAATTTCATCCTATCACACCGTTACAGATGACTGGTGGTGGCTTCTTCGATCCCAAGCAACATATTAAAAAAAACTTTTTCCTAGGACTGTTACTGTGGTGTTACATCTTAAATGAAAATAAAAAAAAATGCGTACAGTAAAGAGTTTCTCAATAAAAACATTAAATATTGTCAATGCAAGCCTAAAGCCGAAAGGGGCCATGTATTCTCAAATTTAAGAATTGGGTCTCGATCATATAACGCAAAACTATCAAAACCATCTGTGACGAAAATAAGGGCTAAAGCTCATTTAATGCACTGTTTATTTGAAGTGATATGTTAATGCTAGTCTGCCAATGTGTGACAATTGCTAATCGGGTTTTATTTTTATGCCCACCATGGTGATATATTTATTTCGTCAAACCGCACACACATTGTGAATTAATTTAGGCAAATACATTTTAATTTCAAACGTGCACGAACATTGATCGTTCTGATACATGTATGGTATTAGAAGACCATCCAAACGTTGGTGCTCAACAATCGAGAAAGCGTTATGCGTCGTATTTTTCTTTAAATCATCAATTGGAATTTTTTTTAATCAAAATTTAGGTTTTGTTTGTACACAAGGGCAATTTACATATTCTAAAATATTATCAGGCAACGCTTGACTTTTTGTCATAAATAACAGCATATACATTTTACTTTGTACATGTATACTCGTCATAACCGTGAAATGATATAATACTTAAAGGGTTAATCATCTTTTATTTACTTTATATTTTCTTTTTTATTGCTTAATATTGTTTTATTTTTATGTACATAAATTTAGACATAAATTTAGATTTTACCATGTTTTTTCTCCTCCCTTGTTAGCATTCATTAGTATTACATTTGTTGTTATATTTAATGCACTACATGCACTTCGTTGTTGAAATATCTTAAAATAATTTTCTCAAATACGTTAACGAAAATTATAAAAGTTAATGGTAAATGAACACTAAAAAAATATTTTTAGCATTTAATAATATAATTGGTGAATATAAACTTGATGAATAATAAAAGAAAATTGTATATAAACATGAATTCTAAAATTATATTTGAAGATGTAAGAAGCTTTGATTTCATTTTGCGTTCGACCAATTTAAAAATACAACATAAAAATTGTGCTAAAACAAATTAAATCGGTCATCGAAATCGAAGCTCAGGCAGCAAATAAAATAATGGCATAAAGAGCGACAACGATTTTCAACAGACTACGTCACAAGTCCCTCTGCTCCTTTTTTTAAATAAACGTGAATTTACACATTGAAATCATATCGTTTAATGACGCCTTTCTCTGGTGAAATTACCTAGGCATAAATATAATAATATGCGTTCTTCGATGTTTATACCCAAAGATGATCGTCGCTGCTGTAATCTCGGTCGTCGTATGCGAAAACGCTTCTTGAACACAATATGTTAAAATAATAATACACAATAGAGGAAGAGAGTGTACCACCAACTGTTTTCGCTTGTTTCATTTAATGAGTATTACGTAATAAATCCGTTGATTTAAATAAGCAATAGTTGGTTAGAATCTTACAGTGGCTGGTGTATGATAGATGGTGGCTCTCACCCCTACTTAATTTACTAGGTTTTTTCATGCAACATACATAAGTACATAACAACAATAACCTATAATAACATCTCAATTTCACAATGTTTGCGACATTTCACTATAACATATATGGGAACAAAGCATTTATAGAAAAGAAGGGTAGTTTACATGACCGTAGTAGTATCAGAGGAAAAAATGTACAGGGTAGATGCAAAATTAATTTTAGTGGTGTTTGTATATCTGCGTTATTTCCGTGTTAATGGTGAAACAATTAGATGCTATTAACATACTGTACTCCAAATTGTCAAAATACAATTTGTAATCGGCTTGTAAAAAGATTATGTTTTCTTTGCGTTCATTGTCATCAACGTTTAAATCAGGGTGACTCAGCCTTTTTTGTGAAATATAATTTTACTAAGAGGTTCTTAAAAGTTACGCTGCAATTTTCATGTGATCGAATAAACCAAAATCATCCAGTGTTCTATTAATAGTAAGTCCGCATAACACTGTTGATTACCACGTTTTCTTAACATTCGCAAGTATGTTTATATACTAAACACATACATTCTACCAAGGTGTAGTAGATTGGAAAGTTGGATTTCCTGTGGTTTTATATCCATTCTAAATAGTTTTTATTGCACTTCAAATCGATTTAGACTCAATACTTTTTAAAATTTCCGTGCCCAAAAACTACATTTTATAAATCCGCCTATCTAATACGTATAAAAGTGTTTTTAAGCTAAATTTACAGACATTTTGATATAGTTTCATGTGCAGTCAGGTTTTGGCCCAGAAATAAACTTTCTTAAAAATGAATTGAATCGGACTATTTTTCTTTGGGAGTCATTGTATGAAAAACAGAACATTACTTTTAACATTTACGATAAAGGTCGGTAAAAAAGAAATGTTATTTCGACGTATTAAAGGAGTGTGGAATATGGGGATAAAATGACCCATATAACAGCTCTTACATAAATAGCATTTATATGGAAATAAAATGTAATTAATTCAAAATAGCGATTTGATACAATATATAAATTTGCTGCACTAAATTTAGACTACATTTCTCGGAGACTTCGTTATGTAAGAATCACCCAAGTGTAACTTCTGTTAGTTAAAAACAAAGGCAGGTTGAGAATAATATACTGAGTAGTAATAGTAATAATAACAATAATAACGAACGGTAAGGAATGAGATGGAAATTCCGGTGTCATTGAAGTAAAATGCTTTTAACATTGTCCCATTCGAATCAAATATAAATTTAGTTTCAATTCACTCAGCTCTTTTCTTTTCTCCGAAATTTTTAAAATTGCAACATTTTGCCATATAACGACGCTTCTAAATTATATCGGGGCAAAAATTACGACCTGTACGTTAACAGATGGGCGAACAAGCTTAAATTCATATTGTGAATCGATTGGTGTAACAAAAGTTGCGTCTATCTTACGTCGTTCTAGTTATTGTATACGATCGTACACACCCAATATACCTAATATACCTCCTGCCCCAAGAGCTTATTCATATCAAAAGAAAGTTATAATGATCATAAATTTTATAACTTTGTGTTCCACAATGGAGTATTGTATTGTTTACGTGCTTAAGGTGAGTACTAATCTTAAACAGCAAATAGATAGTAAATGCGTCTGTGTTTGCTCTATGTAGTGTTTATATAAATACCCTTCAAAAGTAACCTCGCAGATGATCAAAAAGGAACCAGAATTTGCCACAAGTTTTATATATTTTTTGTTCGAATAGGGATACACATATATCCGATATTACAATATGGGTAATTTTGCCGGTTTGTTATCGGCAGTTTAAATGCACACAACTCATAAAGTCATGTAATTATAAATACATAAGAATTCAGACCACTTACACAAAGTCTTTTTTAAAATCCGCAAAAAGTTACTAATAAATTCCCAATAAAAAATAAAAGACATTAATTGCGTAAGCTGTAGCTACAACAATTTTGACTTTTTCACCCCTTAGCCACGTACGCACACCTCTAAACAATCATAAACATACATATGGGTTCATATTCGTAAAATTATTATTTAAAAAGAACCTTAGGAAACGAAACACTCACAGGCACTAACGAATATTTTTAAGGGTTCTTGGATTATATAATAATTTTTAAAAACTAACCAAATTATTGTGCAATAAGAGCAACAGGCAACACGCACACTCTTTTTCTGTAGTCAGAATCAACGGTTGAGCTATTCGAATCCTTCCATTAGTTTTTAATTAGAAATACCTCTTAGAAACCTTAGGAATTATCATAAATATATACGTTCATTAATATGAGATATTGTGTCAATTTAAATTCGACCATACTTCGGACTGTCGTTCATCTATTGAAAATTTGCATATCAGCCCGAAGTGCTTCAAATTTAACATATTTTAATCAAGCTAGAAAATGTCAATTTATTTCCATTTGTACAAGCGCACCATAACGATTTATAACGTTAATAAACATGTGACCGATCAGGAGTTACTTGTCCGAAATTCGGCTAAAGAAACTTATTTTTTTATAATTCGACATTCAACGATTCATAATATCCAAACCCATAAAATTTCTGCACAAATTGTAAAATTACAATTAATTTGGTGGGATATTAAGTAACTACATAATTTTTCTACTTTTACACAATAATTTATAAAGCTATGCAAAATTATCAACAGTCAATCTTTTGGTGGGCACAATTATAAGCATTTTATTATAATTTGTTATTGTTGCTTTTACACTATTATTGTATTGTTACCTTTTTACTTGGAATATACATAATAGCTTTTAAGCAAATACCCCTAATATGTAATAATCTTAGCCATCCATATCGTTGTATCGAAATCATAAGTGCCTTCTTTATGAATTTTTGGTTTTCCGTTTTATTTGTTCACATTTAATAATTTCTAAATAATTTACTTATCAAACCTCAACATTAGTGATGAAAGGGATGAATAACGAGGTATTATACTTAGGGTGGGCAAACTAAAGGGAATTTATTGATTGTTACTTCATGCTTTGAATGGTGTGTGAATTATCGTTCAATTTTCCTAAAGTTATATGGTTAACATAATTTCACTACATTATTTAAGTGGTATTCTACAAAAAACATAAAAAAATGCCTATGCATGCATACCCGCTTCACTAACGGGACAATGCTTTAAAGCATTGTTAAAAATAGTCATGGCGTTTATGGTTAAGATGCTTTACCACAGCTTTACCACAAAAACAGGTTTTTCATTTTCGTTCTGGAAACTTTGATATTAACGGTTTTTCAAAAAATTAGTTTGATTTATTGACTTAACTGATACTTAGAACTTTTCAGACTATGTGGAAAAAATTCCTTATCAGAAACAAATTCGTTCTTGACATTTTGAACTGTTTCATCGAGATGACAAACGAATAAATGGCTAAGAGCGATTTGAAAGGAATTGATGCTTTTGTCGGGAAATTAAAAACTTGTTTTTAATGTTTACTATGAATTCGGCACAGAATCATATATTTATATTGTTTCGTCGCAGGTATAGCGTCAAACGCCGATTATCGCTTTAACTGAAAGAATAAGGAAAAACATTCAAACAATAAGGAGCAGTTTTATGGTCCTGAAATTGCAAAGCAATGATATATATGAAAAAGTTTGATGTGATAAAAAAACATTTTTAAAACACATGTTAAAAGCGTTTCCCACCAGTTGTTTCGAATTTCAAATAGAAAGAACCCAAGTACTTCCATCTTCCTCTCTTCTGCTACAGAAAATGGGATCGATCGTACACCCATAGTGCAAAATGAACTGCTAGCACTTTTTTTTACAAAAACTAACAAAGTTGGGCTTTGTGCACATTACTTATAAACTACCAGAGATACCAAAATAAAATTTTCGCATAGATTTTCTAGTTAACGCTACGGTGCTAAACGACGAAAACACGCGACGGTCAACCAGTATTACGGAGTATAGAAATGTTATTTTTTACCAAACGTTTGCAGCACCATTAAAGGAGCTACAGAGACCCAGTAAAACATACATACTCTTGATCAGTATTATGTTGTGTAAGTTAAATTTTTAATTTTATCGAAATTTAATTTTTTGTCTCTTGCTCACAAACCTGAAGGTTATAAAAGATTCGGATTGCCAGTTGAACAATCATTTTTTGTTGTTGTTGTTTTCATTCGAATTGAAAACCTGTGAAATCCAATCGAAAGCTGTAAAATTAAATGTTCTAGTGAAACACGGTAAGAATTTTTAATAAGTTATTTTGAATATTTATTAATAAAAGAATATATCTTTTGCCCGACAATTAACTTTCTTCATTCAAATATTCGTCAATTATTTAAATTAATATTTTTGAAATCCTCTCCGTAATTCTCTACTTTTATATACACACTACTTGTCTCAGAGTCCCTTAACTTAACCATGTTTCAATATTAATAATTTTTTAATATTTATCTTCATATTTCTTTTAATATGTTTGTTTATATATGTTGTTTGTAATATTTTTATACATCTTTAATAATCTACTCGGTTGTTACTGCCTTTTTGCCAGCAGTTTGTTTTGTGGTCGTTACATTAATGTGTAACGCTGATCTTTCAAAAGAAGTTCGTGAAAATGAATTGATTGAGCTTTCAATTAAAATTATAAGAGAAATAGGTTTGAATAAAGACGAAAAAAGCCACGTCTTTTCTAACGTAAATATATAGCAGTATCAGTATTTAGTCTGGCTTAGCTGATGCTACAAAATTAAAAAGAAAATGAAGTAAAAAAATATAAGTGAAGAAACATACGTTCGTCCGTTATACGGCAGGTATTCGTTTGTGAGATGTCTGTTGTGCGCTCACTTGTAGTTCTCAGTAATATGCTTGTCCGTCCTCCTGCCATGTGCCCACTTTTACCATTTCAAACATCATCGTTGCCTACCTTAGTAAACCTATTATAATGTATAATATTTTTCCTTTTATATAAGGCCTTAGAATATAGCAAGTAAGAAAATTACATTCCGTTGTCACGGAATCGTTTATATCCATCACTGGTCCTAAAAAAGATTAATAAAAAAGAAGTACATTTCCATACTTTATAATATGGCATGGGCGCAGCTGATTTTTTCTGTTTTCATATTAAAAGTAGAAATTTCTATGGTAAAAAACATGGAAAGCACAAGTGTTCACAGATTTGTTGCAACACAGTTGTTGGCGCATCCTTTGACCGGATTAGGTCATTTTCAAATTCTTTGGCTAATTTGTAGGCGATATCTACACTTTTGCAAAAGGTAGAATATCTATCATAGGTACAACACAGTTAAGAAGACGAACAGACGCATAGACGAGCAGACCGGTATGCTTAAGTGAATTTCGAATTCGAAACCGTCCAGGAATTTACATAAAGTCTCCGATACGCGCTAGCTTCTGCGCGCTATGAAGATAATTTAAAAAAAATTAAACATTGAAATCAAAAGGCAAGATTGCAATCCGCAAGGGAACGCCAATCAAAAGATTCGTCATTTTGAAAGAACATGCTAATCGCTGGCAACCTTCTTGGTTCAGATGGTGAATCTATATGCGGAGAAGGTCGAAAGAAGCGGTCCTTGCCAAATATAAGAAGCTAAGAGCAGAGCACGGCGACGTGGTAGTAATGGTTCAGGCTCCATTTTCTACGTCCGGGCCGGTGTATTGCTTTTTGTTGAAGGAATTATGGGTCGGTACAAGTGCCTTAATATTTTGAAAGGAACTTTGCCCCTCTGTAAGGAAAAACTTGGTCTTGATGAAGATTTGTGTTTTTACCAAACATAAAGCTTACAATAAGTGCTATATAATTGCCCACATAACATGGATACATCAGCCCAGAGTCCAGGTGTGCATCCTATTAAAAATTTGTGGAGCTTTCTCGATAGGAAAATACCCCACCGCGCTTCGGGTTCCAAAGTCGATTTAAAGAAACTCTTCAGGGTGAACGGCAAAAAGTTAAACTAAGAGAGGTCTGCATACCATATATTAATATATATAAAAAAAAATTAAGTTACATATTGTGTACGAGTGTGATATTGTGATATTGATTGAAATGAGTAGTCTATTATATTTCCGCTTTATAAAAGATTAATGGAATTCAGAAAGTAAGTTTGTTTTTTGTTTTGTAATCGTTTTTGAATTAACTAATAAAATTTATAGTAACTCTTTTTTAAACTCTTTCTCTTGTGATGTAATAAGAAAGATTAATAAATTAGTTTAGGTGTACGAGTATGGCTTGGGGGTACTGTATATACTTGGTAGCGTGTCCGAAGCTTCTTCCTGGGCGTTGTGAACGTTTTGACAAAATGAATATACTTCCCTCATTGCTACATAATGGATATAAAAGCAAAAAAGAATGGCTAACGTTAATAAATTCTTAAAGCAATGAAACTTACGGCGTAACTTATAACGTAAACAACTTAAACGAAATTTCCTAATAGCAGGATCTAAAGATAAATTTACTGACAAGTTAATGAAGTTCGTCGGCACAGATGAAATCGAAGGCATAAGACGCTAATATAGAGACTGTTATGGATGATGTCGCAAATGCCAGTGCAAATTTTCGAAAATAAATTAATGAAGAGCCTTATATGATGCGCAAAATGTTCTTAACGTTCCAACGTCGAAACGGTAGTGACGTAGTTACGATTACTTCTGCAAACGCAAATAGCTGTAACTAGTGATGTACGCGCTACAACGTATTGATACAGTGGATTTCGCGTAAAGGAAACTGCATACACAACTCTGAATCTGACCGAACCGAAAGGGAACGATTTGAAGGAGAGGTGTTTTATGCATGCAGTATATAGTCACACATGAGGAGCTTGGTTCCTCCATTTTAAAATCTCCTTAACTCTTAAGACAACTCTTCAGATGCTTTTGCAAATGTGATTTGTGTTAATTTGGTGCCAACAGTTTTAATATTTGCTTTCTCGCGTTTGAATGTTTTGGCTTAGTATACGCGGATTGAAAACTGCAAACAACAACTATGGAATGTTTGTGATAAAATAAATTGTCATTAAGCAATAATACTCCATTCTATAAGTTAATTCGTGCTCTTTGCTTTTATTTTACTTTCGGCTACTTTCTCTTAATTTGTAAAAACGATTTGTTACGGCCTTTTAAGAAGTAGAAAAAATCATTCTGCTAGAGTCGAGATATATCGAAACAGTCGTCTAAAGCAACGAGTGTTTAATTTCCATTAATAACGCCACAAAAGCAAAAGGATCTACATGGCGGCTTCTTCAAATTTTATGCTTTAAAAGTGAAATTTGAAAATGTAAACACAAACATCACGTAGGCTGAAAATAAGGGAAAACCGACACCTTTAAAAGACAATATTTAAAATATTATCCAAGTGCTCATCAAGTAGTCAAAATGCGGATAGTATCGCTGAAAAAGACAACTCTCACGGGCACAGTATTAGAGACTCAGTTGTTCTTAATTCGGTAAGTCATAGATTATGATATATCGGGTATGGTATGATTTCTACTGGTAAGTAGTAATTCCAAAATAACACAATCAAGAGGTTACTTTCTCAGAAGATAAAGGCTTTTTGCAAATCTTCGTAATATCAAATGGGCTTTCCGTTGTTTCTGTCACGTTTGGACAAAAGATTTGAAAGTTATGTCTAGTATACCGTTCGGACAAGAAACTAAAATCAAGCTCGGTTCTTCAGGAAAAAAAGTTACAAATATATTACAGGAGATCTACTGACGAAATTTACACAAAAATGCCGATAAAATCAAAGCAGTGTTACAGTGACTCCGGTGAATGAATATGTACATGGTACGTAATTTCAAATACTCTGCAAACTTGTGTTAGAATTTGCTGCAACAATAAGCAGTTTTTGTGATTTGAGAAATCTGCGTTTTGGTATATAGGCAGGAGAACAGGAATATGACCTTATTCAACTAAAACATTGTGTTGCGTGAATATTCTATCAATTTTTATCACTATTTAAGAGCAAAATTCAAACTAGACATATAAGCAAATATTAAATTGGCGCGCCACGGCCACTGCAATTAGAAAAATCTGAAAATGGACCAGTGAGATAATCCAAGAGTCTTACGTCGTTTCCATTTAGAATAAAAGTGAGACAACACAAACAGAGAGAATTTTATCATTACAAAAACAGGGAAAGTAAAAAATTCCTAACAGATTAAAGCTAAAGCAAAGATTCCTATATATACGGCCATCATTTTACGATGTCTACTTTGCTTTCTGCTGTTTGGCGTTTTATAGAAAAGAGAAAAGTTACATCTGTCTTGGGATATGTGGATATATCGGGGTAAGTTAATTAAAAGATCAGACAATTTTTCTCACATTCTACAAACGTTCCTTGGTACTTAGAAGCCGAGCCTACAACAAGCTATATAATAATAAAAATGTTTGAAGTTTTGGGATTTTTTCGAGGATATGACGGAATTTTGCTAATAAGCAGCTAAAGGGCTAGTTAAAAATGTCGAAATGTTAAAAGACCACAAAGAAAATTTTTTATAAATAGAGCAACAAACGTTATAATTTTTTTTTCGTATTTCGTTATTACATGTGCAATGCATGAAACATTGACAACATTGCTTAGTTACGAAAATTCTATTAATATTTAAAAAAAAAATCATAAAAACATTTTTTTTTAAAGTAAGCTTTTATTTAAGTGAACTAAACGATGGAAACTGAATTGTCCATTTTAAGAGACCACACATAAAAGTCGGGGGCACTTAATATTTTCAGGTATAAGAACCTTGATTGTTTTAAAGAAACTTTTTATATAGTTGATTTTTTACTTTTTAATCCATTATGAATCGAATTATCTATTTTCTCAAATGTGTCATTCTGTATATTCCTATAAGCGCCCAACTATTCCAAACGTTATTCCCAGTTGGCTTTGCACAATGTATTTTATGCCCTGAATCCTTTACTTACTTACTTGATACCCATAATAAAAAAGACATTTTAACAAAAATAATCGGGCATGTCGAGTCGCGTACGACCGTCACATTAACACATATATCATGTCGCATTCTGCTCTCCAAATCCTTCATTTTATACCCATATTAAAGAAATTGTTAAGCAAATATAACCCACTATTTTGTGACGTCCATGCTCTTTTATTTGGTACCCATATCAAGAAGATTGTTAAGAAAGAGATAATCCGCCACTATATAGAGAGCTATGTTCAACATACACGAAATTTTGGTCATCAGAAAAAAAAAAAGTTTGCGAAATACACAGCATGATTAGGCCGGCGAAAGTGCCCAAACTATCGACTGACAACTTCCTCTCTAACATATATTCTTCTGACTGCCATTTTGCATATACAGCAAAAATAACTGCACTACATTGCCTTGCCATTGTACCTTAAAGTGTGTCGCAAAATTTTTGGATCATTGGATATATGAAAGTGCTTGAAATATGAGTTGGAAGTTTTCATATTGAGAGAAAACTAAGTTAAATAAAAACTTATAATAATTTGGTATAATAAATAAATTTAGTTATAACTTACACCTTAAAATGATTTTACTGTCACAATAAATCTAGATAAAATGCACTTCACATAATCAGATTGATTTAAATCGATTTGCAAGACAAATTCTTGAAAATGTTGTTTCTACCCGAGAACTTTATTTTTATTATTGTATGGCTAAATTAGGTGAGCAAGCTGCAATATCATTCAGGTGCAATCTAATCTAATAATGACCTTCCTCATCAAAGTTTTTCGGCTTGCTTATTTTTAAAGTACAATGTCAAAGATTCGCGATTAGCTAGACCGTTATTATTAGTCCAGCAATCGATTTCTGTCTATAATGAGTTCATTAGTACCATTTTTCTAAATTGTGAACCCTACATAGGGTCGAAATAATATTATTTTTTGCTCTTCCTTTTGAACTTTTACAGTGCCTAATACTTTCTAAGTACAGAAGTTGCACCAATTGAGGTACAAGGTTATATTAACTTTGCACCAATTTAGGCAACACTTAGGAGGACTTAAGGTTCACCCATCTTTAATCTTACCGACCGATAAGGCTACTTATTTGAAAATAAACGGACTTGGTCAAATTAACCATGTTTTCCCTCAAACCCATACTATTTCTTCCAAATTACCGTTTACCTAAGTTAACCCAAGTTTACCTAAGAGAAGAAGGTTTTCATTACTTACATATGTGCATGCCCCTCATCTTTCTCGGATTTCTGTTCCGTGTATTTCTTACCCGACTGAAAATAGCGAGAATGAAAAACCACGTCGAAGTAGGTTCAATGTATTTCCCTCAAACTATGTCTTGAGAGGAGTACAGCTTGCTTACTGGCTGTATATTAGGTTTATCTATATACTGAGCCTTACGGAGGTAACTTGATTTTCTGAACATTATCAAACAAGGATTGTTGATTGTCTAAAAGCAGTTGTTGATTGTCTAAAAGCAGTGAAAAATTAAAACTATTTAAAGTGAAACTATTTCTTAAAAATATTATTCCGTTTTGGCAATAAAGATGGTAATATATAAAGTAGCATTATAAACCAATACATATAATAAAAGAGGTAGCTAAATTATTTTACTATTTACCCATTGCTTTGGGGTCCAATTGGTAAGGAGCTATACCACAATGCGCAGGTGGAGGATTTGCTAAATGATCGCCGTTGTGACAGAAGAATGGCGGTAAGCCGATTTTATTAGCCTGCAAAAAACGTAGAGAAATTATAAAGTTAATGTATTATTATTATAATTAATTTAGCCAGAGGAATAAATTGTAAGACAAACGTCTTAAAGCAATAGCATCTAAGTCTTAAAGTAAAATTTAATTTTGTTCCTTTCCAATTCTCTCTTATACTCTAAAACAAATCATTACTTTTGGCCGAAATCTAGATGTAAGTTTTCTGATGGCAAATAAATGTTTTACAGACCATTTATAGTAGCGTATATGACATTCAGGCGCTTTTTGTGTAGCCTTGCCTCTACATGTTTGTGCACCAATTAATATTGCGATATTATAAAAAGGATAAATTGTGTTTTCTAGAACAGGGAAATGTTTTCACTATTTGATTACCATAAAAGTTTTGTTCTCGCGATGGAATGAAGTTCGGGTAATTATTACTTCAATTCTCGTCAGATGAGTACATTTTTTTTTTAAAGCCAACGTCAATAAATATTTAATTTAGTATTTATGTTTAAAAATACATTGTATATACGTTAATTGCTTATTCGTTTCCTTAATCGATCACACTCACACAGAAATCGAATTAACGTCCGTCTCAATTATTTGGCAAACTATAGCAGGCAAATCGTTTCGCGTAGCAAATATCAGATCAAGAAATTAACACTTTATAATTCTTGTCTATTTGCTTAACATTTAGAAGACTAAAATTTTCTTTAACTGCTTCATTCAGTTAAACCAACACAGATGTAAGCTTTTTTCGTGTATTAATTTACGTCGTATTTAAATTAATTTCTAATCTTAACATCTATATATGATTCGCAAATACATAGAATTTGTATACTATTACTGGTTGTAAAACTTTTGCATGTCTGTAACGGGTTAGGGCTTCACACACAAATCAAATCTGTACCGGCTTCGAATTTACCTCTGTGCTAGATGTGTACACGCTTTTTTTCTTGTTCTCTTATTTACATGAATTTTATTGTTTTATATTTTCGTAATTTTTTTCTTTACTTCTTTTCATACACTTTGAATTAGTTATTAATAATAGTTACCATCAGATTTCATTCTAAGAGTCAATTGAACTCGGTTGTTAATTTATTTTAGCTGAATTTCATGGGTAAATAAATAAAATATAAATAAAATAAGTCAAAAAATTATATTCGGATGCGATTGACTCTTTTATACCGATCACCGTTATCCTACAAAAGTCAAAATAAGTAAAAGAACTAAATTTTCGTGCTCTGTAATATGGAGGAGGCGTGGCTGGTTTTTTCAATTTTGAAAATAAAATTTTTTGTCGCATAAGCGTGTGTGCATTGTAAGCGTGTCCTTGGAAAGATTTAAGTCATTTCCAAATTCTTTTGCAAATTTGTAGGCGGTATTTTTATCTCATTCTTCATGGGAGAAGGTTTACCGCAGATACTACATAGTTCCGCCGGCAGACAGATGGACAGACAGACACCCTAAGTTGCATTCCAAATTTGAAACCGGCCAAGAATTTATATACTTTATAGGGTTCTTAAAGCTTATTTAGAAAGGTACGGAAAAAAATTCTTTTTTGATACACTATAGTATTGTGTAGATGTAATAAATTTTTCCAATTTTGTCCAGGTGCTAGAGCATCGTCCACAGAATATACGTTGAAATTGTTGTACGTTTATCTGCTATAGTTTATGAGTAATGAGCAAAAAACCAATTTTTTATTCCTTTTAAAAAACAGAGGTGTTCTCAGTTTACGTGGTACTGTGAGCGCACCAACATGCCTGCAAAAACTACCAATGTTTCTGCCAAATTTGAAGTAGGTAGCTTTACTTTTGCGACTATAACATTGCGTGTGTGCGGCTGATATTTTCAAATCCCAGAATAAAAGTGTAAATTTATATGGCGTTGTAGTTTATGGGTAAACAGCAAAAGCACAGAAAGCAAAACTGTTCACAATTTGATGTGAGGTATTTGAAGCTTCCTTCTGGGCGTTGCAAACGTTTTGCAAAATGAATATGACCCTCATCCATCGGTGATGAGTATAAAAATAAATAAACAGGGATTTAATTTTTATAGATTTAGTAAAGCATTTTTCCCACCTTCCGATTACTTCACTTAACGGAAAGTTAAAATAAATGGGTATAAATCTATTATTTTATTTCTTTACAAATAAATCTTTTTGTTAGTAGCAAGGTAAGAAATACTTTTTTCTAAATCTGCTAAATATCTCGGCACCCTGTTTGATAATTAGTTTACATTTAAAGTGAACTTTGAAAATTCATGGTTTAAGCATCTTTTTTGATGTTGGATCGTAAATCTATATTGAATACAATAAACAATATTTTTTTATATCAAATGTGTTTCAAATCCATTTTATCCTCGTTTATACCGCGTGTGGAATGCTGCTTTAAACGCCTTCATATCATTTAAAATAAGAAACTCAAAGTCATTCAGAACCTTCCCAAAAAACTTTAAACTTTCATAGACATTTCAAATTTTTTTAAACACTGGATTGACAATTTTGCTACTTGTTTGGAACAAAGACGTGCTTTAGTCATCTGGTTTAATCTATTTTATTTTCTCTATGGCTTTTTACTAAAGTTTATTGTTTTTTAGTCTAATTTTTATTACTTCTTCTCCTTTCCATATACGTAAATATGTTTGAATGAATTTTTTTCTTCGCAAGAATAAATTGTGAGTGAAACAAAAACAAATACGAGATGTTCAAATTAGTTTGCGTATCGCTATTGTGATTTGTGGTAATGAATCTCTTCTGAAAGTTGGCCTAAGTCTTATATATTATCGTGTTAAATAATTGTTTGCACCTAAGTTGTTGTTGAGTGGTTTTTCAGATTTTCAATATTCCCATATTCGCTAAATAAAAATTAAGTTTTTACGCTTAGTTAGTGTGAATCAACATCCACAATGATAATATCTTTAGGTTTAGCTGAAAAGTGTCACAAATATTTTATATAAACATTTTTTGTGTCGTCGCTTTCAGATTCATTATTGAATTTTGTTACTGAGGTATAATGTTAGTTAATATAATCTCGGGTGATTTACAATCTGTAATTAAATCATTAAAATTGAATAAGGCAGTTGCTTCGTGTTATTGTTATAGATAACACCAGTTAATTCAACATGCGTGCGTGTGAAATTGTAGCAGGCCTTTAGATTTAAGTCCTTCATTTTGGTTAAGGAAGTTTCCTTGGCGCAGCTAAGAATACTTTTCTTTCTGCTGAAAATGCTTTAAACATTCCAGACTCAGTTTAGCATACATCAGATATATTAAGACCACGAAAATATACATAGCTTTATGCACTGTCAAAAGAGGACGCATATTTACTTGATACTTGATAACACAGACCTCCTGCCAGTACCGCTTATGGGAATAAGTTGAAAATATCATTTGTGTTGGAAAAATGATTCAATTCCCCACAAATCAATTTTGGCAATGGTATAATGCTCAACACATCGGTATAAAAAAATAAAAAACGGGGTACAATCAATGATTCGTTTGCAGCATTATATATGTGTATATGTTCATCTAAAACCAATCACATATTGAAACAGCTATGTGAGCGTTTACACATGCACGCAAAATATGTTAACCTGGTTGAAGTTCTTTTTTTCTAAATAAAAACATCGCTCAATGTTTACTTTAACTGCGGTGAAAAAAAAAAACCGCCCACGGAAGTGCTAGTACCAACGCGGGGGTGGAGGCACACCTAAGGAAATAAAAAAATTACATATATAAGTAAAAACCCCAAACGTAAATCTGGTATAGATACAAATTTGATATGAGTTTGCGCCTAGCAACGTGACATACTCACTCCCCTTTCTCTTCACCCCAATTTTCTAGAAACCAACAAAGCTTTGCAGCCATATTGCGAATAAGTAGTTTACAAATGCTCAATAACACCTCTACAGTATCCACCCTCTACTAATATCAATGAAAAGGGGTGTTTTTTCTAAATTTACCCAAAAGCTATAAGCGCTAACCATTTTACAACAAAATACTTATATAGACCTGTACATGTATATAAAATATAAAAATGCATATACTACTGTGTCCAAAAAGTAAGACCATTTTCATATTTTTTTTTTATTTATTTATTATTCCCAATCTATTTCATGGCCTTCAAAATCAAATAATATTTTTTATTAACAGTTTGCGACGGTGGACGGAATTCACAGCGCACGATAATCGAAGGAAACTTAAAGAAACAGCACCTTGATTTTTGAGCCTCTTCGGCAGCGCTTGACTCACCGTTTGGAAGATATTCGCTTGATTAATTGGTTATTTCCAGGTCATATGGGTAGATCCAAGTCTCATCTACCGTAGTAGTCGAAAAGAATATATCATGCAAGGCCTTTACCACATTGTAAAAATCAGAACAAATATTTGTTGTGTCCAAGCGCAACTAAAACACCAATGTCGTTTATGATGTGAAATTTGCTATAGACGTCTGTGACAGGGCCACAAGTTAAGAAAAAAATATTTTTGATATTTCGTCGCAATTAAACTTAAATACTGATTTTAGTTTTAGAAAAATAATAGTGCTATATATTGGTGACGTGGTTTTTTCGAGTTTATGTCCTCAACATTACAATTTTGGCGTGTGTTAATTAATTTAACTAAGACACGACATTAAACTATTCGTACCTAGCCGATGGAAAAATTATTTTTTTATTATAATCTTTATTTAACTAAGTGTTTAAAAATTTAAGTTTTTAATACATATTTCTACTTCCGACTGTTTGGTAATGGAGAAATTGTGCAGCTGGTTTCGCTTCGATGACAATGGAACATGGTACAGTTAAATTTTCTATATATTCAAAACCGCAGCAGCCACAAAATTGCGGATTACCTTTTTCTGAACGTTTCTGGGCATTTAGAAAAAACCTATTTATTACATAGAAAAATCTTACGCGTCCCACGTATATAGTCTCATAGAAATTACATAAAATTAAAGTTCTAAGGAAATTTTTCCCATCGTAGCGTGTAAAACTTATATTACAAGAGCTTTCCCAAACCAAAAGTGAATTAAAAAAAGCAAAAATGTATGTCTTACAATGTATAAACCTCCCAAGTCGTTAAATACTTAATTCTAAGTTAAGGTTCTTATTGAAAGTTAGCTATGTTCTTGATGTAGTCTCTGCCCTCATCCACATCATCTATTTGTGAGTATTACTGCAAGTTCTTAGGTATTGAAGCAAGTCAACCTCAAGACCGTCGATGATGTGTGTTAATTCCTAGCTGCACATATTTATAAATTTACTGCTATTTTGGAGTTTTCGGACTAATGAGCAGCGGTCCTGTTTAGTTCCCTTGATAATGAGAACCGCAAACTGTATCAATCTCAAGTAAACATCTCAGCTTTATAAGCGCACTAATTTCTCATCAATTTCCCTAAGTAGCTGCAATACAACAGCGTAGTTCTACAAAAAGGAATGTTATTCGTATATAGATTCCTAATCATGCTTAAGTACTTATACTTTATTATTTGTCGAAAAACTTTTGACGGATGGCAGCTTACTCGTTTGAGTCAAAACTTTTAAGGCGTTCATATTGATCTTAGCTATGTGACTGTACTTTCATTTGAAATGTATCAATCACATCAATATCAAAGTTGGAATAAATCTTACCCTAAACGAGTGTGCTTTTCCGTTTGCAACAACTTGTGTAATGGCAGGGAATAAGCGACGCCGTATAAACTGCTCAAAAGAAGGTTTCGATGATCGAGCAGCGCGGCAACCTTGTTAAATATAGTAAGAAAAAAATCACAAAGCGGTATTGATTAAATTGAAAGTAAGCAACTTAGTAAACGTAGTAGGCATTTCAAACATGGTAGGTAATGGAAAAAGCTACACATTGTACCTCACATTGCCTGAAAATTGGTGCACGACAAATGTGCGACGCGTTTGTTCTTCTTGCGAACACGGGCATGAAAGGTCTCTTAAGAAGCTGTCTGCTAGGAAGCCATTCGTCAACTTTCAAGATGCGCATTTTCGTCCTTACAAAGGAAAAGTACTACAAAGACGAATATTATACACACTTATTATAGCAAGTTAGCGATGAAATTAAGAAAGAAGGGCCAGATTTAGTGGAAAAGAATATGTCGCCACATCAAAGTACCAATTCACATATTTCGTGAATGCCAAAATTAAACTACAAGCAAAAATATTTTCATCCAATTTGTTTTTTTGTTTTGTTTGTAAGGTGTGAGTTTGATCTTTGTGTGAAGAAAATAATGAAACATATCTGTTTAAAGGTACTTTGTCGTGATTTAAAGCCGTCTAATTGGGCGATACATTCGTTAATAGTTTTTTAACGCTTACAAATTGAAAAGTATAATAACGGCGTTTTTGAAGGTGCTCTCCCATGAAAAAATTTGAATTAATTAGGTACTTTCTTATTTAAGACATAAATTATATCCTTGAAATATCTAATTTATTATTGTAGTGGAGATGGTTGGGTAATAATCTCAATGAGGAGCAAAACATGTTTTGGGATTTTCCCTTTGCTCACTGAATGTGCAAATACTTTGGTTATTTTAAGTTATGTAGAAGAGACAAGTAGTTGTATAAAAGAGTCTTTTTAATCTTTTGAATCAGCCGCTGAAAGTGGATGAATAATCCAATTTGTCACAAATGTAATAGGTTTAGTTGATTAGCTTTTTAAGGATAACAGGTAAAAACAAGCAGGATAACAAAACAAGACCAAACATTTAAATATCCTACGCTAGTTAGCCGAACGCAATCATTCATTGGTTTTCGAATTCGTTTTCTGTGAAGGCATACTTTTTATGAGGGCCCAAAACAACAAATAAATATAATTTATGTATTAAAGGTTTCATCATTTTTCATCTGTTTTCATCATATAAAATTACAAATTAGATTTTGTTACGGTACAAAGGCCTACTTTTCATGAGCACTCCTGGGGTTAGAGAACAGTCCCATGCAATCCAAATTTCCTACAGTTAATTTTTATGATAGATTGCTACAAAGGACCAATTGCCACCACAAAATATGAAAAGGTAGATCTTTTTGCTGAAGGGCTTAATATTAGCGAAGACGTTTATGTAGATTGGTGTCCAAATATAGATTCATGTGTTCAAGTTTGCACAGATAATTTTTATGTCGAATTTCTATTATGGATCAATTGTCAATTGAATTTAATTTAGCTTTATGTTAATTGATTTATATTTAAAAAATTGGAAGCTTTGCAATTTACATCACACCACTTTATACACGTTGAAATACAAACAACGCACCTCAAAATAGAAAGGACAGAGATGGTGATACACGACTCTATGAGTTAACACCATTCAATTATTTTCCATTATTAAATGATTCTACGCGTCAAACTAAAAGAACGCATTGTAGCGACGACAAACAGTGAAATAATATCTGTTCACGTCGTCTCTTCATCCGGTAAAAACGAACACATAACCTTTTTAATTGATAGCTGTGTCCGATATTGTTTTATCTGCAGCTAATGGATCGAACATTAAAACATACGCGAAAAAATGGGGTAATACCATGGTGCTTGTAGCTATATCCGTTTCTTATATATTATAGCCAATACCGCCAAAGCTATCATTGGAGCTGATTTTTTAGGGAAATTTGGACAACTGGTTAATGTTAAACGGAAACAATTAGCTGATTAATTACCAAGCTTGTCAGTGAATGCGCTCACTGTTCAATGTAACACTCCCTCTCCCAAATTTTTCACAATAGAAAATATATATACTATGTCACTAAAAGAACACCCGTGGTCAGCAGAAGAACCTGACCATTCCTGTTCAGGCAATCACACCATTATCCACAGATTAGTTACAAAAGCACCGCTTCCATTCTCCAAGCCCAGACATTTGATTCAATTAAACCAAACATAGCCAAGGCAGAACTTGACTTTTTAGTCAAATCCGGTGTTTGCAGACTACCTTATTTATCAATGGCCTAATCTCTACATCTGGTAGCCAAGAAAGACCGTAATGATTGGCGTCGTTGAGGTGATTAAAGACATCTAACTGTAATTAAAGATGCAGATAGGTACCCACTTTCTCATGGTGACGGTACGAATGTAAATATGAGGTATAAGAAATATTTTTCGAAAAGAGATCTGGTTAAAGCATACCATAAATGACAGAAGAACATATATTTAAAACGGCAATCTCAGCGCAATTCACAAAAATAGCGTACGAATGCTTCTTGCACTTAGAAATTCCTCGTAAACATTTCGGAGATTCGTAAATGAGGTATTCAATGGATTCGATTTCCTTGCCGATTATATTAATGATGTTGTCATCTTCAGCAATGACTAGACGAACGTCTAAAACACCACAGAATCGTATTCCCAGGAATAGAAAAGGTGGGTCTTAATATAAATTTGAGTAAATGCATGTTTGGATCACATAATTAAGACTTCCTTTTACACAATATATTCGAACGGGATATACGTCCGTCTGAAAAAAATCGCAGAAATTCGCATGCTCGAAAAACGAACGACGGTGAAATCTTTACAAAAATTTATCGGATTGACAATTTATTGTCACAAATTTATACCAAATCTAACTGCAGTTCCGACTTATGATATCTTAAAACAGGCAAATAAGAAAACAGAGAAAAATCTCTAATGGAATGAGCTAACAACAAAAGTGTTCGAAGAGATCGCAAAAGGTGCTGCTTCACGTCTTTTTTAACCCAATTGAAGAACGAAAAAAACTTTTATGGTCGACGAATCGAATGTAGCTGTCAGCTGTGTATTGGAACAAATCGAATACAATAAACCAGAGGTAATAGCATTTTTGTCTGAAAAACTAAGTCCGTCTGAAACCAAAGATAACACGTTCGATGAGAATTGTCTGCAATGTATTTAACAATTAAACAGTTTAGACATTTGCGACGGGAAGACAATTTACGATGTTTACTGACCATAAGCCATACTTAAATGCGTTAAGTTCCAACATAGGCTGTAGCCACGACAGACGAGATGTCTTGAATAGATCGTAGAAGTCATTAGCGATATCCAGTATATCAAAGCTAAAACCAATGTGGTGGCGAGCACTTTGACTAAAAAGTTCGATGTTCAGACTCGGAGCGACGCTCATTTGATTTTTTAGACGTTGCATAAAGACCAATGAAGCGAGCCAGATCTCAAACAACTAATATAAAAAGAATTCAATCTAAAACAAAGAAAGGTACCACCGATAACATAGGAAGTACGGTAGGAGAAGTCCAGGAAAATAGTAAACCCTCTCGTTCCAGCATGTCTAAGAAGAGCGGTATTTGATGAATTGCATGGAATTTTACGTCTGGGAGCGAAAAAGGTCTTAACATCTGACAGGTATTCTCGGCCAGGCATGAAAAAAGAAATTAGCTGAAGCCAATGCATTCCATGCTCAAAATCGAAAATCAAGCGACAGACGAAACCACCTGTAGACAAAATAGAAACACCCGAAAGAAAATTTCAAGGCGTCCATACAGACATTGTCTGTCCGCTGGCTCAATCCAATTTCAACCGCTATATATCTGCAGGGAATATCCGCATGATAGAACGCTTCCACATCACTGAAGACAGCAATCTTAGCCCAAAAGAATTCGGTAAAATGGACTGAAGAATTATTGATAGCTCTGTTAGGGCGAGTGTAGAAACAAAATATATCTGCCTCACCGACTGAAATGCTTTAAGCAGAAAATCTTTGACGTAGACGAGTCGGCCTTTGTTCTACAGTGAAAGGAAAACTTGAAATCGAACGTAGACCACCATAGAGGTTGGCTGTTCAATCGACATATTCCTAAAACGTGAAAAGATTGTGACCGAGCTTCCATTTGTAGCCCAAGCAAACGTTCGCTACAATGACCTTACGAGGATCCGTCCAAGGTTGGAAAGAATCTATAATAAGAAAGAACATGAACGTAGGAAAACGCACACACACAAACACACACACAAGCGGGAAATGCCTGATTGATCGTTGTGATTTGGTAGCGCGCGGACGTGTTCGAAAGTGCTCCGTTTATATCATAGGCGATTGCTATCAGAAAATTATCCTAGAGTGAAATTATTGTATCGGAAAGATATGTAAAAGATAATTAAAAGATTGATAATGCTTTTGAGCGTCTTATTTAGTTATAAAGGCTTTTAAAATAGAAAGTGAAAGGTTAGGTTTCGTTTTCTTTATTCTTTTTCTCCCCTTTTCTTCTCTGTGGGTTTGCCCGCTTTCGTGCTTATTTGGGGTTCGTTCAGTGCCACCCAGGTAAATAAAGAAGGTGAGCAAATCACGGGAGGACATTGCCATCGATTGCTGCTATAAAGCAACCCTGTGCATTTGCGAGAATTTTTTAAAGCATCAAGCAATAGCACAGACTTACTCCTTGCTTTTCAAGGAATAGCTTGGAGTAGCATAGCTGTGCATTTGCGAGAATTTTTTTAAGCATCAAGCAATAGCACAGACTTACTCCTTGGTTTTCAAGGAATAGCTTGGAGTAGCATAGCGGAGGGCTCCACCGACCAAGGTTCGCAGAGGGACAAAGACTAGCAATAAAGTAAGTACAAAATTGTAGAAAATACCGCCAACGACAACAACATACATACAGAAACATACTCTGCACACACAAGAAACGGATTTGCGTACAAGGCATTCACATACACACACATACACAAGTAGATATACACAAGTACATTCAAATAGACACACACGAACACACGCACATGACATAAATAAACATAAGAGGAATTCTCATACCCACATATACAAGTAGATAAACACATATAACAGTAACACGAAAATTATACCGGCCAAAACCGGAAATAAAGGGACACATAAAGGTGCACAAGCGACCATGCGAGAAAGTCCGGAAGTGCTACCCAATCCGTTGAAAAGGCGTACGCGAATCCAACGCTCACCTGAGCAAATGGTCGGGAATCATACGCAAGTGAGAAGTCATTTCTCACCGCCGATCCTTCAGGAGAAAACATTGATGATAAGAAAAGATGAAAATTCATTTGTCGAGCTAGGAGAGAAAATTGGAGAGCTCATTGAAATGACGGCCCCAACTCCTTCCGCTCCTGCCAGGCGCATCATTCATCAGCCGATGAGGGACTTTTTGAATATTCTGGCTGTGCTCCATAAAAGAGCCGCGATAGAGCTAGGAAATCAAATGGCAAAAAAAGCGGTTGGAGATGGCACTACCCAGACAGAAAACGGAGGTAGAGTAAACGCTACGAAAAGGCTCAGAGAGGAGAGATCCGCCGATACTACTCCAGCGAAGAAAAGTAAGCGGGCAGGCGATGGGATAAATCCCAATAAGGAGGTGCCAAAGCAATCAAAATTCGCAAATGAAGAGTGGACCGTGGTTCAGGTGAAAATAGAAAGGTCAAGCCAATCAAATTGGTGAATAAGCCGGATTCGATTGTATTTAAGCAAACGAGCACTATGACTTACAGCGATATGCTAAAAAAAGTAAAAAATAATGTGGAGTTGCAACAAGTCGGCAAAAATGTGACCAGAATTCGGAAAGCACTGAAAGGAGAAATGCTGCTAGAATTTAAGCAAAGTGCGAAGGAAGAAAACACTGCTTACCAGCAATTGCTGGAAAAAGCGCTCGGTCAGTAGGCTAGTGTCAAAATGATGACCAAGCAGACAAAGATCGACTTTAAGGACCTAGATGAAGTGACCTCGGCGGACGACTTAATAGCTGCCATAAATACGGGGTTCAGCAGTATGATTATCAAGAAGGAAGCAATAATACCAATTAGGAAGGCATATGCCGGCACACAAACTGCGGAAAAATCAAGGTTGGTTGGGTAGTAAGCAGTACTGAAATGCTATAGATACTTCGAGGAAGGACTTATTGCTAGAAACTGCAAAGGAGAGAAGGATTGAAGCAAGTGCTGCATAAAATGCAGCGAAGAAGGTCACCGAGCAAGAGACTGTAATAACAGTCCCTGTTGTGGGATTTGCAAGGAACAAGGCAAGCCTCATGACTATACACTGGCCGGCGCTACAACAGGGGACAGATATGAAGTGAAATCAAATAAACATAAATCACGTCAGAGGACTCTCCATAGACATAGTAATCTTGAGTGACCCATACAAGGCGTGCTCCGGAATCAGGTGTGCAAAGGACAAGACTGGCAATGCAGCTCGCACCCGCCAATCACGAGATTTATCTCAGTAGGGAAGGGCTATGTGTTAAATATAGAGAGATTTACCTTTAGAGCTGCTATCTCCTGCCAAGTATAAACCAAGCGGATTTTGAAAAACGAATAGATGAGCTATGTAGCGACGCAAGGGGGACAACACCAATTTTGGCCGGTGATTCTAATGCCTGGGCGACTGATTGGGGTAGCAAGTGAACGAACGCTAAGGGCAGAATAATGATTGATTCCCCTACCACACTAGATATGACAATTTTAAACGAAGGTGATGAAAACACATTCAACAGAGACGGTCGTGGCTCTGCGGTCGATATTACCATGGCCAGCAGTGCATTGGCCTTGCCAGTGCAGAGCCAGCGAGCAAACAGGGCTGAATTCCCTCTCAGGGGCCTCAAATGGAAGCCAGAATCTCCTGACAAAGAACTCTTCCAGCATATTTTGGAAGAAGCAGAACCCAGAAATTCAGCTCAGGCTTCCGTTGCGGAGGCTATAGCACGGATTATGAGGCGTGTCTACCAAAGATCGAGGGGGACTAGTGCTTTTCTCAGCCACCAAGAAGAGTTCAAACTCAGGCGAAGGCTCTTTAAAAAAGCGATAATTGTCAGCAGAAAAAACTCTTTCCAGAACCTGATTGACCTATTGCCATATTTGTCTACTGGATACGATAGGCAAGGTGTACGAAAAGATCATTCGAAATCGTTTAGAAGCATCACTGGAGAGATCTAAAGGGCTGTCAGACTTCCAATTCGGCTTCAGAAAAAGGAAAAGTCCAATGGATGCAATAGACATGGACAGAAATACTGCAGCAGAAGCGATAAAAGGCACACTCTGGATGGAAGGCAACAAAAAGTATTGCTTAGTAATAGCACTAGACATTAAAAATACATTCAACTCAGCAAACTGGTATTGTGTCATAGCCGCCTTACAGGAAAGAAGAGTCCCACCCTATCTTGTAAATATAGCGGCTAGTCATTTTACTGGCAGGAAATTGCGATACGTTACAGATAAAGACTGCAGAGAAAAGTTGATCACTGGAGGGGTACCTCAGGGATCAGTCCTAGGCCCTACATTGTGAAACGTAATGTACGACGATATCCTGACACTACCTCCCCCAGAGGGAGCGTCCATAGTGGAGTTTGCTGACGATATAGCGATAACTATCGTGGCAAAAACTTTGGAGGGAATTACCACTACAGCGAATAAAACCACTAACATGATCAAGAGGTGGTTGCGGTCAGAGGATTTGGATCTGCCGGAAGAAAAAGCAGAGGAGGTATTAATCTCTTCTAGGAACAAAGGTGAAAAACTGACTATTCAAGTGGGAGACACGAGGATACAGTCACAAGAAGCCATAAAATAGCTAGGAGTGATGATCGACTACAGACTTTCGTTTAAACGGCATCTGCAATACGCGGGCGAAAAGGCAGCGAAGGTAGCAAAGTCACTGGCGCCCTTACTACCAAACTTGCGTGATCATAAGCAAGACCGTAGAAAGCTGATCGCGGAAGTGCTAACTGCGACAATAATGTACGGCTCTTCTGTGTGGGAAAAGGCCCTCGCTATACCGTCATACACGGCAGACATCCAGTTAGCATAAAGGCTGTGCTTTCTAAGGGTGTACGCCGCATATCGGATGGTGTCGGAAGATGCGGTCTGGTCATCGCGGGCATGTTACCAATCGACTTGCGTGCTAAAGAAGGTCTGTATAGAGCCGAATTTCACAGACTGTCGGCTGAAGCGGCTAAGCAGCGAGTAAAACAGCGACTGGTGGAAGAGTGGCAGGGGCGCTGGTGCAGAGCGGGTCAGGGTAGGTAGACGCATCGTACCAGATTTACGGCCCTGGGTGAAAAGGCAACATAGTGAGGTTGACTTATATTTGACACAGGTAATTAGCAGCCATGGGTGCTTTAGCTCATATTTGAATAGGTTTAAGATAGAGGAGGACCCATACTGTAGCTTTTGTAAGTGCATCTAAGACGTTGAACATGTTTTCTTTGTCTGTCCGAAAAACCATAACGAACGACGGAGACTACAGACGGAAATTGGAGTGTTACCTCTCCCCGACAATCTTGTGACAAATATGTTGCAGGACCTTAAAATATGGAAGGCGGTAGGAATGTTCGCAGCAAACATTATGCGAAAACAAAGACACGAAGAGCGTCAAAGTAGACTTTTAAGTAGTGCCTAAACGGCTACCCTCCCTGTGAAGGTATACCTAAAGGGTCGTGCCACAGGGTAGGGAATAGGAGGGGTGGTTTTTAGCGGGTTAAAGTCTCGCACTGCCCTAATGGGCGCCTGGTGACGGTTTCCACCTCAGAAAAAAAAACACACACACACAAGAAAACAGTCTGACTTCAACTACACAACCTAGACGCTTGTCTTTTTTAGATGGGAGAGCGATGTAGGGTATTCATAAAATTGGAAATTTTACGTTTCCAAAAACTTAGAAATTTGAATTTTATTTTCATATATTGATAAATTGGGTTGAATTTCAAATGTTGTTAAAAATTTTTAGTGTTCTGAATTTTTAAAATGAAATAGAAAATATATAAATTTTTAACTATTGAAAAGAGACAGAGATTGATTATATTATAGTTGGCGATAGGCTACATATTACCCTAAAAAAGACAGAAGAAGTACTCCGAAAAATGTCGAAGACTGCTTAATTATTTGGACCTTAGCTAACCTCAAAAAATAAAAAGTTTTTTTTTCTAGTTTCACTATAAATATTTCTATATTAACCGTGTTTTTTGCGTTTTATATTACATAGAACTCTTCACTAAAGTTCAATTCTACATAAGTAAACAGCAAAAAACTATAATTTAAAGTTAATATTTTCACTTTTATTTTTTTTTTACTACGATGAAACTATTTTATTAATGCTATGTTCTATCCGATTTTTGCCAACGATTCTGACGAATTTTGTACTCGAGTCCTATTCTATGACAAACGCACCACTAATTACAAAAACATCTGTAATATAGGTGTTTTTATCGCACTCTATGTAGAATTCGCAGTAAATTCTATATAGAATTTAATTGGGTCTATATAAATGCATAATTAGTGGCAAGTACAAGTGTTTGCTTGACTTATATTATTATTATTAGTATTATAAAATTTAACCAGACTACGACCATTGAGTCGAGACTTTTGCCAACTTGGCCACTTAGGCGGAATGCTTGACTTATAAAATTAACCATCTTATCCGTAAACAGAAACATATAATTGTATGTTCTACGAAAGTGAAGCCAAGCTAGAAAGCCAGTTGTAAATAAATCCTACAGGGTGTTTGTGGAATTTTTTATCCGATTTCTATTTAGAGTGCGACACCACTAATGCAAACAGAGAATAAGTATTAGGCATTAGAAGGTTTAAAATAGACTGATGCTATAATATAAGCGAACTTTTGGTAAAATTCTTGTATTAATATTATTAAGCAAATTACGACTTTGTCATTTGTTTACCTGCCATAGAGATTGTAGGTCGTCAAAAGCATCATCGATTCTTTCGAGCAAGATTTTCGTCAGCTTTATTATTTCTTAGAACATTCATTTTTCACTTGCAATTTATTTTCTAGTTTTCGAATATTCGATCATTCAAGTTTTTTGATGTTAGGGTCGTGGAGTACTTGGTTGTTACTACTTTAAGCTTTTTTGGCTTTGTTTTCCGTACGAATAATTAAATCACATTTCGGTTTATCGGTTGTCATTGTTTTCCAAATCAACACAAGCTGACCATGCCGTGATTGCATTTCTGCTGTATATACGTAAAATTGTTTCATTTATTAACACTGTTATAACACTGCCGATTGTGTCAATTTGTTTTTGATTTATAACAAACTGATTCGCATTTTTAAATAAACCCATGAATGGTTTTGCTAATTGTGCATAACCTTGAACGAGTTTTCGGAAATAGCCTGTGAGGCTTAAGAATGATTGCATTTCTATAATATTTTTTGGCATCGAAAATTTTTCATTTTTTGAAACCTTGTTTTTTGCTGGGATTATTTGCCCTTTATCACATAGTCTAAAAAATGGTTTGGTTTGCATAAGCCAAAAGCTTTTTATATTACTTTTAGATTATAACTGGCCGCTCTATACTGTGTGCAGTTTCGGCATAACGATGTCATCAATACAAAGCTCCATTATATCATCGTATAATTAACTTTTGGAAAATGACGCTGACCTATCTAAAAATCTTTCTCGTGAATTACAAAACATAAACGGTCGTTTGTTGAATTCAAATAAGACTTAGATAAATAGTTCATCGGAGCATGATTTGAGCATACCTAATGGAATGTCATCAAGCTCTGACGCACAACTATGTTTTATTGGCGTTGAACCTTGGAATATAGAATGTTCACAAATGGCTAAATTAGTAATTGAAATGGAGTTCATGATTTGTTATGGGGATATGTGCGATAATTGTGAAGATTGAAGTAATGAAGTTTATGACTAGCAGTAGAACAGACGAAATAGTTGTACACAGTTGTTCATAATTGTTCAAATATACTCAAACCAGCTTTTGTGTGGTCTTTTTTTCTGTGGTTGCGCGGTTCCTATTTACCGCATAAAAAATACTTTTAATTTAGGTTTAAAATTTAGTTTTCGCAACACAATGCGGTAAATATATGCGGTAAATTTATGCGGTAAATAGGGACTATACAATTGCACAAACAAATATCGCACAAAAACAAGTTTGAGTATACATAATGTTTTAGAAACTGCTTTGTTGAATAACGCCGTGCAAGTGCGCCGCAAAAAGGATTGTCTAATCGAAACGAGTGTAGAAATAACTAGATTTGCTATAACGTTACGTCAAATATCTTTTGTGATTTTACATTTCTATCCAAATTCTTTTGAGATTAACTTCGTTCCATTGAATTGCGATTTTCTAGATTAACGTAGCTTTCAGTTACAATTGAGATTTATTCACAAATGCATTATTTACAAGAACTTATATCTGAACGTTTTAGATCTTCGTCTGCTCTTGTTCGTTCGAATATTATGAATCAACTCTCTTGACTCGATTGACTTTTCCTTTCGTAAATATTGTGCTTACATAATTTTTTATAAGCAATTTACCAATACCCAATTACTACGTGAAATTTTCGTGTTTGTCCCTTTTTCCAAGCATTTGTTGTTAATCGGCGATCACCAACTGCATATACTCTTTCACATTGTGACGCTGACAAATGGAGCATCATGCAACTGTGTATGGTTTTTGCAATTTATTTCCTAGAAAATCGGGTAGTTTTCATATTTAATTAAACTTCTGATTTTCGTAACCATATTGTAAAACGGCGCCATTGGGTTTTGTTTATTCTCACTAAAAAAATTCAGCATAACTTATGATAAATGAGTTTTAACCACTAAAATTTTGTTAAAAACATGTTGTGTAGTTGAATAGATGAGATTTAGATGTAAGATGTGGGCAAGAGCCATTCAAGGGGCAATCCCGCTCGCAACGAAAAAATACACAAATTGCTGGATGATACGAGCACTCAAGTCAACTAAAAGATCGTGACGTACAGCTCTTTCAGCGAAATTAACAAAGCTAAAATCTAAAAGTCGACCATCACAATTATTTACCATCACAGGTTACTTACCAAAGAAGGTTCAAGTGAAATGTAATTCATTGATAAGCACGTTAGCTCTTTAGATAGCGACTATAAAGCATGTGACGCGCGATAAGGTAAGATCTCTTACCATCCTATAAGAATATCAGTAGGTTTTGAAAGATGACGAACCGCCCTTCATGTGTGTTGTTTGGAATTCAGAGGAAAAGATGAATGCTTAAAATAGCAACGCTAATCGAACATAATCTTATATTTCTCAGATCTTCTAGACAAACCTGCGAGTTGTTTGCCAATCGCCCTAAAATCCTTTTTGTGCCCATAAAAAACTTATAAAAGTTTAGCCAAATTCTACTGAAAAATTTCAAGAAAGAAGATTAGAAAATCACACAAAAACAAGTCAATAGAAAGAAATAAAGACCACAAGCCGATTTTCTAAGAAACCATATACGAGAGACGGTAAAACCGAATACAAATTCAAGAAGCTTTACGTGGTAATGCAGCCAACGATTCGCGAAAAGATTTATAACAATTCACAGATCACTTCATAGGTAAAAGCGGATTAGCATGAAAACTTTACAATGAAATTTAGTATTAGTAATCTGCGTGAATAAGGGTATTTAGCAAAGTATTTGCGGATGGAAAAGTCAGTGGGGTCAAGAGAGATAAATCGTAATATTGAAGCGGGCAATAACAAAAAAAGCATTAAAACATTGTAAATGTAAATTCTTATAAAGGATTTATTTGTAAATACATCTTCTAAAAATGAAGCACGCATTATCCTTAAAACCACAATTCAGTGGTACGAACATAATCTCACAAAGATTCGAATAAAATTGTGAAACCGCATAGACGCATTATACTTTACAATAGTAATATATCTTTTTAAAAATAATTCTAAACAGAAATACGCTAGTATAGTTTAAACGACATGACAAGAAATTAAAGGTATTTGATAAAGATTTTGACGTGAATTATGTATTCGGCTAAAAAATGTTCTTGTCGTCAGGCGATTTGCAAATAGCGTCAAAGAACGACGACAACCAAGGAACTTCTACTGTGATCGCAGGAGCTAAAGCACCAGTCATCCGTGTGGTTCGTCAAGGGGGCGATATGTGCTTTTAAATACCACAATAATCCCATTAAAGGCATTCAATGGGCAAAATGTAGATTATCGGGCTATTTTTGACGCAGAATCACAGATTAGTATTCTTACTACGAGATTAGTCAAACGTTTAGGAGAGAGTATCACTAAACCCTGCCCACATGGAGATTGAGGGTAGAGGCAAGTGCAAGGAGTCTTCCCAGCATGGAATTAATATCAACCTACTATCTAGGAACATTGACACAACACGATTAGAAATATTCGTTTTGCATTGTGACACAACAACCGTTATATCCTTCTATAGAAGGATAGGGAGTTTCGAATAAAATTGCATTTTCAGATGCGTTATTTTACCATATTGGCGATATTGACGTGTTGTTGGACGCAACATTTTATTTTTAAATACTTCAACCGGCACAAATCCCATTAAATACGAGATTGTCAAACATAGAAATTACGGGTCTTGGCTGGATAATTTCTGGGCCGACAGCGGACCTCCAGCCAAATCTGACCACCTGTTTCATTTTTACGGAATCAGAAAAAACACTAGAGCAAACAATAGAAAGCTTTTTAATTTATAGAAGGTTGATTCGTTAAATAAACAACCAGCAAATAAATGATGCGAAGCACATTTTTCCTTAAGTACTTCATGAAGGAAAGAAAGCCGCTTAATGGTACGCTTACCATTCACCGATAATCAGGTGACTACCAGGTGATTCCAAATCCATAGATTTAAGAAAACAGTATAATGAATTCATAGAGGAGTACAAAGAGCTGGGTCTCATCTCTACTCTATTAAATACCTCGTCATTGTATTCAAAGACTGCACAGTAGTACTACGAAATTACGAACTGTTTTTTGACGCATCCACCAAAACATTACATACGGGACGAATTCTTCAAAGTGACTCCTTTTCCATTTTCTTGAGTTTCGACTACCACGAATCGTCCTCACAATAGTTGCCCAGGAGATGTATCAACAAATGTTAATCCAACCTTCTGATAAAAAGTTTCAACTTATTGTGTGGAAAAATGACGCGCTTGATTCTCTTTAATATTATGATTTAACCACTCTATTTAGCAATCAAATACTTACAGCAATGGGGGCAGCAATTAGAGTATAAATATCTACGAGGATGTACTAAACGAATGTTATGTTAATGATTGCTTAACAAGCGGTGATCAGGTTTTCGTAACAAGTGAAATCCACACACAATTCAACAAATCAGTTTGCAAGAGGTTCCATGTGCGGAAGTGGTGTGCCAATCACCCAAGAAATTCATTTTGATAAGGACCATCACAATATCATCAAAACATTGCTGCCAAAAAAAGAAAAATTGTGTGCAAAGGTAAAATCTAGTGAGTCGTCTATGATGAGAAAGAGGTTATTAGTTTTAAATGTGGCTAGCATTTTTGACTCTCTGGGATTATTAGGACCTGGTGTAGTTGCTGCCAAAATTATGATTTAACAAACTTGGCAATTGCAATTATTATGGGATGAAGAACTACCAGGCAATTTTCAGCATAAATCGACAAGATTTCGAAGAAAGCTGGAAGTACTAAATACCAAGCCAATACCTCAACATATATTAGGCAAAGGCAATAAAAACACTATACAGCTCAAAACGTTTGCTGACACTTTTAAAGCAGCAGTTTGTTTTAGATCAAAGGATAAATCCGTAGTAACAACGGTGCATCTCTTTTGCGCTAAGTCCCGCGTAGCTCCATTAAAAACTCAAGCAATTCAACGATTGGAACTGTGTGCTGTACTCCTAAGCGCACAACTCACATCAAGAGTGAAAACGAATTTCAATTTGAATAAAACTCCCACTTATGTATGGCTAGATTCCCAAGTTGTATTGGCATGGATAACCTTCTCATCAGGACAGATATTTGTACCCAACAGGATCACTAGAATCCACGCATTATCAATTTCTGAGCAATGCCAATATGTGAAATCAAGTCAAATCAAATCAATCAGCTGATCTAAGAGTTTAACGCTATCAGAATTAACAAAAAACCAATTTTGTTTTTGTGGTTCAATGTCCCCTCATCAAGGAAGTTCAAGTTGCACTGCTCAAAACATCAGAGCACTTTGTCGATTTGGTATATAAAATGGATAACAGAAATTTATTTAAGATTCTGCCTCAACACGTTTACCCCATAGCTCAGGAGTAATCTGAGAGCTTGATTGAGACAGTAAATACAATGCGGCATTCAAGGAGACAATTAACCACTCAAGCAAAGGTTAATAAGTCCACTATTCTGCAAATGATGCCATGAGAAACACTTTCATTGCGGTCGTACATTTGCCAGCAATTTTAACCCATAAAAGGAAAAATCATGGCCAGATCAATTGTATAGAATTTCATACGGTGCAATCAAGTAAAGCTGCTGTAATATCTGCCAAATACCTATTTGTGAAATAATTCATCCTTGAAGAATTAGAAATGGTAATGGTTGAAATAGAAGCAATATTGCATTCACGGTCATTAATACAATTATCAACTGACCCTGAACTTCTGGAACTTCCGCGCCAAGAACATAGAGCCGGGCGTGATAGTTATAATTAAGAATGAAAGTGTGCCTGCTCTACAATGGCCTTTGCGAAGATTAATTATAACACACCCTAGAGATGATAAAGATGTCAGAGTTATTGATGTGAACACTACTTCAGGGATTTGTAAGCAAATAATCTCCGCGGTGCCTTAGCGAATTTAAGATCTTTGGACCTATCTGCCTCTTCAGTGCGTTCGAAAAATAAACGAAGATAATCAACGGTTACTATTCTGTCTAAAATTATCACGCAATGATTAATTCTGCTAATGGTGTTATGTGGACCGACAACTATACAGAATCTGACATTAGAAGCAGGAATGCATTTTGAACATGTAGGGGCGATTTACATAAAAGGTAGTGAGTGGAACTAAATGGTATAATGTGCCCTGAACCCGTTAAGAACAAAATCTGAAACAGTTACTAATATTAACAATCTCATAAAGGCATTATGTATGCGTTCCAGGCATTGGTCATGTGAAATCGTTGTAACTCAACTTCAAAACATGAAATCAAGGTTACGACAACACAGCACCCATCTTACACCAAAAGCCGACAAAACAGAGAAGTAAATGGCATAGTAGGATCCATACTACATTCATTGTGTTAAATTCCGAATATGCAAGAAAGTTGTCCGACACTACAGAATCGCTCAAGGGTAATGAGAATACATATTAACAATAGTAAAAAAACGAGCTTCAACAATCGACTCAACAATAAACATCATTAAATACGACCTGATAGAGTCCATAGGTAGGTTTTTTAAATAGAAGCAAGAAAATTCGAGCTAGCAGAAACAACGAAAACACGGCCCTATTGATGTCATTGGGACTTCTACTGTCTCTAATGATAGCAGAAATTCAACACAAACAGAGTGCTCTGGTCAGTGTACTAGCTGACGTTTACCATAACTAGATAAACTCATTGCTATTACCAAGGCAATTACACGATGAAATTGTGAAAATAACGCTTTATATGCCACCAGCCATGCATATTCTAGAAAATCATGGCGATTTTCAAGAAAATCATGGCAATGTTTTCAATTTACAAAATAATCGAAAATATAATTCGTGCGAAAACAGGCTCTGAATCTGAAGGATTCATCTTCTGTTTGCTGTGTGATCGTTTTCTGTAGAAAGCGCGACATAGATTTCTACAAACTCTTCACAGAGACGAGAAATGGCTTCTCAGATTTGAGCAAAAACCTCGGCTCCTTGTGGGAGAAATTTGAAATAATTAAGATTACGTTTGAACAGTGTCGTTATATTGAGCACACATTTTCTTCCCTAGCTAGCAAAGTTACGACTCCACGCGTAGGGTGTGGTCCGTCACCTCTAAATTCTCCTAAGTCTGATTCGTTGATACAAGTTAGCGCTTCCTCAAAGTCTACAAAGAATGTTAGCGTTTCTGCTACTGTTGAGAAGGTCGGTAACGAAAAAGTTACAAATAAGGAGGGAAGTCCCTCTGATTTGAGCTACGCTGAAGTAACAAGGGTATCTCCTCCCATTGGCGTCACACAATCTACTCAGGCGTCATCGCCTAAAACTAATAACGAGAATAGTAAATCGTCCTCTCCGCCTGGCTGTTCGAGTGTGAACGCTGGTCGCCAAACTGGGCACGTCGCACAAGCTGCTCGTGCAAGTGTGGTTAACAGTTCTATATTCTCCCCAACTCAAAGGTCATCATCCGTGAGCCCTACTGCTCCTAGTAGAGATAAGATTTCCTTGAAGGCAGTTCCTCTCAGAAAGACAATATTTGTGTCAAGACATTTGTGAATAACATAAAAAGTTATCTTGCTGTGAAAGTCCCATCCGTCAATTTAAAACGTGCTAACATTTTCAAATTGACTCAACGTAGAGCAATCTTGTCTTTTAAAATTCTAGTTCCGACTGAACATTCGTATGTGTTGTTAGATAAACAATTGTGGCCGTTAAGGAATTTATCCCTCGTGGTCGACCCCATAATATTAATGCAGTAGCACTTTCCCCTACAAAAAAACTAAATGTTTCTTCAGGCTCATTATATTTCATTTATCAATATGTCAGGAGTCTAAGTTCAAAAATTCGTTCTACTTTCCTAAATTCAGTGAGCACAAAGTTTTCCTGCTTGGCCTTCACTTAGACTTGGTTAAAGCCTGATATACACTCGTCGGAAGTTTTCATTAATTCGTTTCAGGTTTTCAGAAATGATCGATTGTATGGCAATGGGGGTGGTGTTTTAATTACCATATCTGCGGCAGTCCCCTCCTCATTTGTGAAGTGGCCAAGCAATCTAAACCTACCGATATGGTCATTGCGTTGGGTGACTTCAATTTGCCTCAAGTCACTTGGTGTTACGGTGATAGTTCTGGCTGTTTGATTCCTAATTCAACATCTGATAAAGTTGTTGTATTCTTTAATGAATTATTTGATCATAACTCAGTTCAATACAACTGTACCACTAATTGCAATGGTGCACTGCCTGATCTTTGCTTTGCCAATTCTCCTGAGATTTGTGTTAATCGTTGTCTTCCTTTTAGTTTACCTGAGGATCCTCATCACCCAGCTTTGGGTATTTCCTTTTATTGTATGCATGATGGTTCCTTGAACTTCTCTAACGAATTCAACTTTTACCAATATATATTATGATTTCCATAAAATCAATGTTTCCATGCTAAAATCTCATCTTTCACATAGTATGCTTGATTTCTCAACTGGAAGTATTGAAAGATTACTGTCATCGTTCTACAATATATTAAATCTAGCTATTCCTGCATCTGTTCCGATCAAGCAGTGCCGACCTCGAAGGAGGTGTTGCCTGCGTTGTATGGTCTCCTTCATATAGGTGCGATGTAGATTCACTTGAATCTGTTCAAAAGCAATTCTTGCTGTTTGCCCTTAGCAATTTGGGTTGGGACCCTTCCTTACCGTCACTTGAGAAAAGTAGATTTGTTCTTGGGGTTTCCTTGTTAATCAAAGTAATAAATGGTACAGACTCGCCCCCATTACTTGGAGAGATAAGCTTTAATGTCCCTAACTGCTTTTCTAGGCACTTTATCTTGAAGCTTTATCTTATTAAGCTTAGTCAATGTAAATACAATTATGAGTTGTTTAACCCGCTCAGAGTTGTTTGCAGAAACCTAAATGATGTCTATCACTTATTCTCATTATCGGATTCTTTAAAGTCTATTAAAGCAACTTTGCTTAATATGCACAATTTACCTATGTCGTAGTTAAACTAACATTTCATTCTTAATATCTTATATTTTTTATTTAAAATAATATTGCGTTGTTAACGTGTCGGTTGCCAAGTTTATGCATGTTTGCAATGGTTTAGGGGTTCGCTTGCAACCTGGATCGGTTCTTTTTGCGGGTGTGCTTTTGTGCTAACTGTGTACATGCTTTTTTTCATTTCCTTCTTTTTTTCCTCTTTTGATTTAATTATATGTGAACTATTATTTTTAACTTTTTCATATATTTTTGTTATTATTACTCTTTTTTTTATCCTGCTTTTTATTATATACTAATTCTTAAAAAAAATAGTATAAGATTTACTCTTCATATGCACTGAATTTGACTGTAATTTTCCTTAGTTGAATTTCATGTATATATGGATAAAATAAAATAAAAATAAAATCCCTATTCCAATTCCATCAAAGCCTCAACACACCTATTAGCTGTATCACGTGACTTAGTACAAAATAGTACTAAAGAAAAAAACTCGAGCAATGGCGGAAGAGAGGGAAAGAAAATAGTAGCAGTGTAAATTCTTTGCGGTGTAAAATCAAACACCAAAATTTAAAAATGTGAAAAATTTCACATTCTGTGCTATGAGTGTTCTCAATTACTGGTGGAAGACGGTTAATATGTAAAAGAAAGATAATTGGTGCCAAGTGACTGTATTGAGAAACCTCCCATTCAAATAATCGCCAATAAAAGCCTTTAAAATATGATTTAGCGCGTCTAAAAGCCTTTTGGTGTTAAGTCTGGCTTACTACAATGCACACGGGCAGAGAGGAATGGGCAATCCAATGTCGAAAGCCGTGTATATCTTCCCTTTGCCACTAATTTTTATTCCCATTTTGATGGGGATAGAAAACATCAACTTTCAAAGATAAATTCAAGACTCTTGCTGACAACACTTATAGTTCCTCAGGACAAGATTTAAGACTTCATGACGAGATGATATGATGACAAACAACTGTACTTTAGTAATATTAAAATTATGAAGTATTTCATCTTCTGAAATGACTACAGTTAGAAACGAAATATTGTCCTTCATTTCATACGGGTAAGTTGCTTTGGAAAAATTTTGCAAAAAATTTCGAAATTTCAAGAACGTCAGAAGAATTTGAAGGATTAAATGACATCAAATCAGATAATTTTTATATCTATCACAGAAAGATGAAGCGTATATTTATTTTTTCAACACGTTTGCAACGCTTAGAAGAAAGCTTCAAATACCCCACATCAAACTGTGAACAGTTTTGCTTTCCGTGTTTTTGCTTTTTACCCATAAAGTTCAACGCCATATAAATCTCCAATTTTATTCTGGGATTTGAAAAAATCAGCCGCGCACGCGCAATATTATAGGGTAAAAAAATTTATTTCTTTTCTTATTTTTTTAATTTTTTTCAGGATAGCTATGATGGGCGTAAAAGATTCGGCCATGACCGAACGTAAGCTTCTTACTTGCTTCTTTTGAATTCGCAAACTTATAGAAATACTTGCATTAAATTTAAAAGAAAACCTTATATTAGTAGGTTCAGATGATTAAATGTGCGTCTAGCAAAAGAATATCTGAGGCAATAGAGCGTTGAGCTACTTTTTATATCTTTCTTGCATAGCCTGTCTCCTTTTGTTTTTATGAATTTTAGTTTTTTTAATGAACCAAGGTGCATAGCAACTGTGAGCATAAGATTACGTAACAAGAACAACTGCGGTTATAATTGGGTACAGCCCAATGAAAAGATGATATCAAATTATCAGTGCGAATAACAGATAAATATAAATTAAAATTCGGCAAGGTATTTTTAAGAAGTAACTCATTAGTTTCACTGTTGAAGGCATCCTCCGGAGGGCTAAAAATATAGGAACGCAGCGAAATATAATATACACATGAACCTAGCGCAATATGTTAAGAGGATCTTTGGTCTCATCTATATCGCACTACGAATTACACCTATTGCGGATATATTGTCTGAAAGGAAGTCTAATAATCTGTTACAGCAATTTGATTGAATTGCAGAGGTTTACTCTGGTTTAGTTGATATGAAATGCAGAATATCTATAATAGGGAAAAAAGAAGTATTGCTAAGGAAAGGAATAGGAGCAAGGGATACCGCACAAACCACATGATGAATCCATTTCGATTTATCTTGCAAACTCAGAATGGATTCTTTAATTGCCGCAATCTCATTGAACACATTTTGGTATTTTTTAAATTTAGGAAAATATGCCAATAAATCTTTTCCCATTCCTGCAAATTCATTTTTAGTTTGCATAAAGAATTCGTAAAACGACATCTTTCTGTGTGCAATCCGTACACGACAAACAAGGACATTTCAAGGAATCAGAACGAATAAGGACTTGAAAAGTAGTGGGCAATAAGATAGCTCTCTTTTTTCGAAATTAAATATCGAGGATCTCACGATCAGTTGCATTAAGCTTTTCGTAACACATCAATATGGGTGTCAAATAAGAGGGATTTTATAATCCTTGTCTTCGCTAAGTACTTTAATTTAAGGTTTTGGTTATAAAAAGCAACGGATCCAAACGTACACAAGTCAATATTCAATCCCCTGTTACTGATAGATGAGCAGCCACTCTGCAGGCTTTATGAACTCCTATAGTCGTATAGTATGTGGTGCAAAGTTCTCTAAGAAAGGCAAATTAAGAGTGTATGCGATTCTAGAATTGCACCCGGATAATGTACAGCTGCTCATATAAGCCAACGAGGGTTATGTTTATTAGATGTCCGCCGGTAAAGTGGCAGTATTTTATTTAGGGGGAGCTAAGAGACATAGACTGAGTTTATTATTGCGTGAGATTAAAATTACTGCCGCAGAAATAGTCACACCAAACTGAGTAAGTCAAGTCTTGTAAACTGTTACCGCTGACTTACATCAAATATTAATTAAACACGTTGAACAAGTTATGACATAATGGTGTGGAGTTAAGTCTCGACAGAAATGTCAGTGAAAGTGAAACTATAGGTACAATAAGATATGATGTTGTTGCACCATTGCTACCTTCCTTATCATCTTCTAAAGTACTAGTTCTTAATTATATTTCACATCTTATTTCATTAAGTATCGGTTGATAATTTCAACTTATAGTTGAATATATAAATAAAATGAGTTTATAAGCAAAGTCGAAGGTGGAATAAATTGATCAAAATTTAGAAATGGAAGAATATGTTGCATTGTCAACTGAAATATAAGTAAGTGCAAATAAAATAAAGTGTATAATATATTATATTATAAACAATTAAAAATTTCTTTAAGACGGAATAGAGGATAGTAAAATGAAATGCAGGGAATATATGTTGACAAACTATACCACCAGTTTATATATTTGGGCCTGTTGTGTCTACATTTCTGGACGGCTTTTTCTTGGGATCGTAGAATATTTGCCACTGTAAAGAAATACAATCAGAACTAACTTTAGCAAAGCGGAACTACTTTGTTTCACCTTTGCTATATAAAGCCGAAATATGTGAAGTAATTGCATTGCAAGTTTTTTAAAACGAGTGTGTCCGATATCTTGGGAAGAGCGCATATAAATAATAGAAGCACCTCTGACAATAAAAGGTCTTCTTTGATACGAAATTTAATAACATTAAAAAAAATCTATTAATTGTATAATGCACAAAAAGCAACCCATACATAAACAATAAAACACGTTTCCATTAGTAATATCGAAAAAAACGAATAGTATGCAAAAATTGGAATAATTCGTTTATTTATCTAGTTATTTATTCGCATATAAAGAAATCAACTAGTTTATGTTCAGCTGAATTACATAATTCTTAAGTTTAAAGGCTTAATCTAGCTAAATTAAATTTAAAAAAATTATAATGTTACCAAATTGATAATTACATGCGAGAACAAACAAAAAAAATATCATATGCTCAACTGATAACTGATATACTTCAAGTGAGAGTGGACCTCGTGAAGAATTGATCCATATTAACATACCAACAAAGCTTAACAAAAATTTAGCAACATTACTTAGTATGTAGCGTTGCTCGATAATAAAAATGTAAAACTTTAGTTTGAGTATGACGTCGGCCATAAACGGGTATTAAAGAGTAGTTTCAAGGGAACCGACGGGAGCCAATAAAAAGATTAGGTTATACTATTAATTAAGATTTTTACAGAGGACTCTACTTGGACTGAATATGTTTCATAAGACGAACATTTTTAGACGGGCGGATAGAAACATTAAAGCTGATCTTGTTTACAAAAATTGGCCAGTTAATGGCACAATTTATATATTTCACCATGAATAAGATAATATCTAAGACTACCCTAAGCTTCTCAAGCGACGACAAACGTATAATTAGGAACCTATTTTCATATGGTGGCACGGCATGTAGCGCAAAACGTAGGAACGATTTGGTGCTGTGCTCCGTACGTGCAGGCAATGAATTGAAGTATTGAGAACGATATAAATTAGTCACCATCGAAGGCACCGCTAGAGACAGCGGGAAAGTTCCATTAACGAGAGCCTTGACATGTTGAGCGGAATGCTGACTTGAAAAGGGAATTGGAGAATTCAGACCTAACAAATCACCCTCGCAAGCAGAAATTATATTAGTACATAGGGCCTTCAAGCATGGAGAAATATGCGGCAGAAGTTCCTTCACATCACGGTTGCAACATTTGATTTTATCTGGCAAGATTAGTTACTAAAGGATGTAGGATTGGTAATGTCAATGGCTAAAAATTATGGCGAACAAAATCATAAACAGGCATGCGAAATTGGCATGCATGGAAATGGAAAATGCGTGCGAAGAAGAAGAGCAAGAGATAGGAGATGATTGAAGTGAAAAACAGAAAAAATCATCCAAATTTATAGAAATTGTCCGCAATTTAAGAATATTTTTTTTAAAATGATAATGAAAATATTAATAAAAATATTTTTTTTTCTGAAAATAAATTCATGTTCGGATGAAAAAAAAGTTTAAACGTTCTGAGCGAATTATTTAAAATGGACTTCAACAGATTAAAACGAATCAGTTGACATCACACATTCGATTTATGAACACAGATTAAATACTATTTTTTCCTAGTTTTAATGGAAACGAGTTGAATAATTTCGCAAAAGGTTCAAATCAAGCTAAATATAATTTCTTTCTGAAATTTATTTCTTTTCATGTTTTCTATGCAATAAAGAGAGGCTTTAAAATCATTGAAAGTGTATAAATTTATATTTTTCTCTACAGAAATTTTTGAGTATGCCTGGTTTCCAGTATCAAACGCAACCTAATGACCCAGTCATATGCATTAACATCAGTCTGCAGAAAGCTAACCTTGTGTTAATCAAGCCGCAGAATTCAAGTATCATGTTATTAAGTATACAGATGAAATTTAATTAAACTGAAGCTAAAGAATGTGTTTTGTAAATGGATCAGTAGTTTTCAGTGGCAAAAGAAAAGTTGATTTTTTTTGTTTAAATATTTAAACAAATGAGTCAGCAGCAATACCACAAATGAATTGAAAATATTTTTACGTCAAGAAATATTCTAATGGAAATTTCATGATAAAAAAAATACGTTCGCAAAATGTCTGTCAAATCGGTTCAATCATTATAGTCGACTATTACATACTTTATGCGAAATCGGTGAGTACAATATGTTGTAATGAATGAGCCAAGGCGGAGACTAAGACATTAATTGGTACATGACACCATATCGAAAGAGAAACGATGTACACTGTAATTGCGATAAATAAGGAAGATAACTAAAATTTGAATGCAAAATTGTGGGTGAAGAAATGTATTGTAAATCAATTATTAAAGAAAAGATTTTTTTAAAACGCAATTGCAACTTTTGGTGATATCATTACGAATTCTTCATCCTGAATTTGTGATATTACGAAAAGGTTGACGTACACACAACAAAATTGAGCTGCAGCTTCAGCACCATCACCATCATTAACCATTAAGTTAGTTACACACAACACTAGTGTGCAAAACTTGGAATGTATGTTTGACAGTGTGAACGCACTGTGTCCTTATTTTATAAAAAGATTGTTTTATTTACTCTATATACTCTTTGCGTAGTTAATTTTATCTTATGTTCATATTCCATGTTTTTAATTGATTATTATGAAACTTTTATGGCATGATTTTAATACTAAGAGTGGAGACTACCCCGTTTGTAGAGTTCAGTGTATGATTGTTTTTTCTATTTTTATTTTTCAATAGTGGCAAATCTCCAGTTCCTTTACTTTTCTCTATTATCATTAGCTCTTTCCCTGCTTCTAGGGCGTACTGTACTCTGGCATAATCATGGGAATAATCATTTAAATTATAGAGTTCGGTATTTATTATCAAGTTATCGCTCTTGAGATAACGCAACAAATCCAAATACTAACTCTCATGAAGTGTAGTTACTAAATGTGCGCGGTGTGGTCTTATATGCCAAATAGTAATGAGATATTCAGTTGTCCCAATATTCATCCTTTATAACTGCTATCATAAATTATTTTAGCACTCTATAATTTTGCTTCTTATATGCAAAATAGTAATGAGGTCTTATATGCAAAATAGTAATGAGGTATTCACTTGTCCCAATATTCATCGTTTATAACTGCTACCATAAATTAATTTAGCACTCTATAATTTTGCTTCGTAGTTACGAATGTTTGATGGTGGTATAGAGTGAGAAAAGTTGTTTCATTTTTTTTAATAGTTGGTTAGTGAGCTCAGTTCCTCTGTCAAATTTTAGAACTTTAAAATGACCGAATTTTCGAATGAATTATTTCCGCTATTGTCCTAGAAACCTATCTGAGTTCCTACGAACTTTGTTGATTCGAACTGCATTGTTAAGATGAAACAGAATCCATCATATATTCTTAAAAGACCAACTATATTCTTAAAAGACCGACTTTATTCAAAACTCGTTCTTGACTTATCTGTAATTTGTTGTTTCTCTTTAGCATACCTGACTTGTTTGTTCGCAATATACATTACTAAAAAAAATGTTATCATTTCATGCTTTTTAATTCTTGATGTCCTCTATGCAGATTGTTTTGGAATTCTTCTATCAATTTACACTGTTTGAGGTTACCTAAAATTCTATGAATTTATATAGAATTATTTTTAATAATTGGCTGTTATTATCTTTACTTTTTTTTATCAATGTGAGCGTAACGCGTTGCTGTATATATCTTTTTTTTCTAGTTTTGATATCAGCTTCTCCGAAATGAAGTCTAAATTTGAAGGATTTTCAGTGCATCTTATTAATAAGTTCTCCTCTTTAATTCTTATTTCCATTGACTTTTTATTTCTCAGACCTTCAATAATTTCAAAATTAATTTTTTTTAAACTATTGATAACAAAGCATTTGTAGTTATTTCCCTTACACTGACCAAACTTCTGTCGGATTATGCAGTTTTGGTTGGATAAGTTGATAACTGTTTTGCTTCTATTTGTATTCTGATTGTTTCTATTGATTTTTTCAATGTCGTTACAATGTTTTATGTACCAGCTTTCTTAAGTAATCTGAAAGTAGTTTAATGAGATAATATGTTCGCATTTATGTTCAGTGAACCTTTTTGATAAAGAAATCAGACAAGTTCATTTTAATTGTTGCCATTCTGGATGATGGGTTATCATGCATAAGAAAGGAAATTAATGGTCCATGGTCTGTTACTACAATGAATTCACGTTGAATTTTATGCGGCAATGAATTGTTAGTTATTCCTTGTCTGTTATAGATTCATTCATGTTGAGTGCTGACAATGTGATACTAGCGTAAGAAACAGGTCGGTTATGTTTAATATCTTCTTGGGAAAGTATTACTTCAAACTCAAAATTCGATCCGTCTGTTGTTAGCATGAATGGTTTGCCAAAATTTGAATATTAAAGAATTGGAAAATGACTTGAAACACGGCAAGTATATTAGTTAGTCTTCATTGTTAATAGTACTTTATTAAGTCCCTTCCCGGTGTAATCTTTGTTGTTAGAGTTCACTCTATTTAAGCTGCTGGATGATATGGGTGATATTCTTTTGATAGCGATTGTGATATTAATTTTGGTTTTCACAATGTCGCCTGTTTTGATAATGGTTTTGGTTTAGTCGTTCGTGTTGATCGTTAGCATTGGTGTTAGAATTGCGTTTTCTGACGTGCAAATTTTGACAATTGTTTGAGGACGCTTGATTTTTTGAAATTCCATTTTCAAGGTTAAGAAGAATGATACAAACAAGCATTATTATACACAAATCATATGGTCTTGCATGCATACATATAAATAAAACACACACACAAGACGAAATGGCGATCGTCTTTCATACTTTAAAGCTATTGATGTTACACCAATGTGCTTTTTTTATATTACGTGATTTGGTTTGTATCATGCATTATTTTGTAAAAAATGAAAACAAGCAGTAAACACTTTTTGTTTTAAAGTTGAAATATATTTCTCAAACCGTTTTATTAGAGTAATAAACGATAATTTCCAAACTACAGATTAATGAAACATAAAGCGACCTCCAATGTTGTCATAAAATTTAAGCAGGTTATAAAGATTGACAAAATAAAACCATATGTTTTTGTTTAGATTTTCTTGTAAAACACTACGATAGCACGGCTGCCCATTGTTTTTATCACTTGGAAGTTTTTAAGCCGAAAACGAAAACGACCCCTCGTCGTGTCAGCCCCTAACTGCAGTTGCGCCGCGTATGCAGTTATACAGTTCATTAATGCTGTTTTCTAATATTATCAACTCGTAGTTTTCATTTTCTTAATAACTATACGTTCCCTTGCAGTTGAATTGTTATATAGTTGTCTCATTTGCACGTTTTTTAACCAGAGACAACGAAGTAGCAAAATATTTAATATTTTGTTCAAATCCAAAGTAGGATTTTTTACTAACTTTTTGTTTTTCTCTAATGAATAACGGCCGTAACGCTGTTGCCTAGCAGCCATTTCATAGCCTACTAGTTTCTTGATATGATCACACATTCTGTCAAACGTTTGCAAAGCATATGTAATTCTGTTTTAAGTGAAAATACGCTATTCTTATGAATGTGTATGTACGAAAGAGACCAAACGGTATATATACTGTGTACTGTGCATGCAGCAAATATAATTAGCTTTCTTTCCATTGTCTATTTTACATTCCAGAATTCCGAATTTTTTGTTTACCAAATACTTCGATAAATTTGAACGAAAATTTTAATGCCAAAAAACATGAAGAAATTTTTTATTATTAAAGAATATTATTTATGTTTGCGTAATTTAATCATTATTTATATATTTATTAATTTTATTTCCTTACATATATAGTTGACATATTTTATTCAGTTTTTCAATGTCTATAGCGAAATATATATAACAAGCGAAAGAACAGGCACAGAAGTACTTCTTAAGATATACATGCGTATATGTTATATATGTATATATATGTATATGGTATATACTCTTCTGTTTTCCAAACATTTGAGAGCATGCAACGTCATATCAAGAAACTATTAGCAGACCGTATAAATAACGAGAAGCTCTCATATGCCAAACACAAAAAGTTGGAAACAATTTTCTACTTTGTGTTTTAAATAAAATGTTGCACCATCTTATTAGACCAACAAGCTTATTTTTGTAATTTTGTACACTACCCTGTTGATGTACTTTTATGAGGGGTGATGGTTGGCGATTTTTGAAGTTTGGTTTTAATTCATCGTATAAAATCTGCAAAGTTGTGGGTATCTGTATCAACCTGCTTATTGTCCTCATGTTTCGTGATATTTTGATGTGGTAGATGAACCCAAGAGGTTCTGTCTTGCTATAAGGATGGGACATTAAAACAAGACTTACAAGAAAAAAAAAAAAAATCAATAAAACAAAAAAATGAATCTCCAATCCAATAAAGTGGGTATAGAGTCCGCAGAATTAAGGTATCTCTTTTTGAAAGCTGCATTTATGGATTGAAGACTAAGAAATATATTTTTGAACAACAAAAACTGATATTAAATAACATTTCAAGATGTTTTTTGGCTTAACATAAAATTATAAAAAAAATATACTTTAAACCCACAAAAACAAAAAAAATCTACACAAAATTAATACAGCGAAATTACGTTACTGGAAGATTACAAGAAAAGAAACCTCTTTAGTTAACGGTACTTAGATTTTATACCAGTTTTTGTACATTTCAATAGTAAAGTATCAAATAAAGTGATTGTCTGAAAAGACCTGGAAAAGCATAAGCCATTCATCCCGAAATCATTCGAATTTTGTTAAGATCCGTCGATCTTCCTAGCTATTCTTAAAAATGCATCCCTAAACCATGACAAACCCTCCGTCGTGCTTTACAATTGCTATTAAATTGTGGATTGTCATAGCTGTGTTGTCTTCAATTTACTCTTTGTTTACCATCTCAACCGGATATATTAAACTTAAGCTCGTCATCGAAAATTACGGCTTTCCAAAAATTTATATCGTGACTCTTATGAAGTTTTGCAACTTGAGGCAATTTATCATATTAGCTTCGCTTATTAAAGATTTTTTTCTTGGAATGCGACAATGAAAATGATTGGATCTTAAAATATTTCAAACAGTGAATACTAACTGGCTTATATTTTTCTAGCTCTGAATGTCGTAATGTAGTTATGCCTCTATTGTTCTACTTTCTCTAACTTTTCCTTTCTTTTTCTAATATCTGAAGCGTTTGTTAATTCTGTGTAAGAGACCAATTATTATTAGTGCTATTATTATGACAGTTTCTGTAGATATGTCTATTCTTCTAATTACGTCGATTACCGACTATTATGCCGCTTTTCTTACATTGAATTATTCGTATCATGGATGTTATTGGTTAAGTTGATTGTTGTAGAGATAATGTCATTATTGAATTTTTCCATGAGTAGAAAAAAGGTTTTTATTGAATTGTGCAAAATTTTATAAAAGGTTTTATTGCGAAGGAACAGATTCGCGGTCTATGGGACAGGACAGATTGCCCTGTAGTGTTATGATTTAAAACTCAAAGCACGTACCTACGTAATCGTGAAATAACGTGAAGTTTCGTGCAGTGTAAGTTTTTTCAATATACCATTCAGGCAACGCCCAAATTTGGATTCGCCAATTTCATAAAGGCGAGTATATAGCACCATTTATTACTTTGATTACAAAAGAAACGCCAAGAACAAACCTACGTTTCTCAAGAGACGGTAAGGACCCTATTTCCATAGGGAGGAAGAGAGGCAATCGTATCCAAACCCAATTTTCTAAGGGCAAACAGCAAGAATTGCTTTTGAACAGATTCAATTGAATCTACATAGCATCTATATGAAGGGGACCAAACAATAGAGGCATACTCGAGTATGAGTCTAACCAAACACATCTACAACCTTTTCGTAATGTAGGGATCATTTAGCTCTTTGGACCACCTTTTTCTAAAACCAAGCGCGGACCTAGCTTTGCTTATCGGGAGCTCAATATGCAATTTGAAACGTAACCTATGGTTAAATAGAACGCCTAAATCTGTGATCGAATCGACGTCCTCCAACTTATGCGAATCTATGAAATACTGAGTAATGAATGACTTCCTTCTTGAGAAAGAAAGCTTCTTACATTAATTTAGATTTAGTTTCAGAAGATTCACAGAGCACCATGCAACAAAATTATCCAAGTCACCTTGAAGCTGATGTGATTGCGATTCAACAGAGAAGGAGGAAAACAGTTTCACATCATCCGTATACATTAAGATCTGGCTGGAATTAACCACCGATGGAAGATCATTAAAGTATAAATTAAAGTAAGTGGGAGCTAAGTAACTTCCTTGAGGTACGCCAGACGTCACGAGGAATTCATTCGCAGTAATGAAGTTAAACAAAACCCTGAAGGATCTATTGTGTAGATAAGAGCTTACACATTTCACTAAATAGAAAGGGAAGGCAGAGGCTTGAAGTTTAAAGATAAGTAAGTTATGCTTAACCATATCATACGCTTTGCTTAAATCAGTGTATATAACATCTGTACGAGAGCCACTAGAAAAAGTCTTGAAAACATGACAAGTGAACTCTAACAAGTTAGTGACTGTAGATCGCCCTTTCCGAAAGCCGTGCTAGTGCGGAGAAATATACGAATTAATGGCAAAGGCCAAATGCTGAGTCACAATTCACTCGAGCAACTTGGACAAGACACTCTACTTGGCTTTGCCTCTGTAATTCTCAACAAATTGTTTACTTCCACTCTTTTGGATAGGAGTAAGGAAACTACTCTTCCAACACATAGGGAAAACACCTAAATTCAAGGACAGGTTAAAAATCTTTGAGATCATACCACATAACTCGACATCGCAAGATTTAAGTACACATGATGGAATTCCATCAGGTACAAGCGCACAAGTGTATTTTAGAGAACTCAACCCATTAAAAACGTCATCTTCGGAATAACCAAGTTAGGAATTGAAATAGAGTTAGTTATAGGATATGGAAAGGAATCTGAGCCATTAAAAGAAACATGAGAGGGATATGTGGAAATTTTTGTTTTAGAGTTAACAAATTTAATAAAGTATTTAGGATTAGCAAACAGAGAGGATTTAATGAACTGAAGGTATCTGCAGTAATAATGGTGGTTGAGGGAGTTAAATCTATGCCTCGCCACCGAGTGAGCGAAATAGTCGAGCACCAGAGTCACTTTTGGAATATTTTTTGAATAGCGTGTTTTCCCTATTCTTGTAATATTTAATTGTCTTATTAAACCACGGGGGACACCAGCTTTGAGGTCGGCACTGCTTGATCGGAGCAGATGCAGCAATAGCTAGATTTAAAGTATTGTAGAACGATGACAATAAGCTTTCAATACTACCGGTTGAGAAATCAAGCCTCATATGTGAAACACGATGTTTTAGCAATACAATATTGATTTTATGAAACTCATAACATTTATTTAAAAAAGGTTGATTTGGCACATTAAGGCAATTTATGAGGCATTTTCGCACGAATGGCGATAAATTCAACGTCAGGAGAAGTGGGAAATTCTATTGAATTGGACGGGACTGACGCAGATATAACAATTAATACACCACCACCAATGCGATTCACTCGATCATTTCTAAAGACTTGGAAAGAATTGTGAAAAAGATCCCACAAATGAAGATCGGGTTTTAGCCAAGTTTCAGTGAAGGCCATATAGAAAAACTCGGTGCTCACTGAATTTGGAAAGTAGAACGAATTTTTGAACTTAGGCTCCTAACATTTTGATAAATGAGAGATAATGGGCCTGAAGAAACATTTAGTTTTTTGAAGGCGACAAGACTATTGCTTTGATATTACGGGGACGATCTCGCGGGATAAATTCCTTAGTTAAGGATCCACAGTAATTTGTTTAACAACATACCACTGTTTTCAGTCGAACCTACTATTTGAAAAGAGGAGATTGCCCTAGATTAAGAAGCAGCCATTTTGAAAATGCTAACACGTTTTAAATTGACGGATGGGACTTTCGCCGCCAGATAACTCTTTACGTTATCCACCGATGTTTCAGATGCCAGTCTTGATACAAATATTGTTTTTTTTAGGAGGAACTGCCGTCAAGCAAATGTCATTACTTGGAACAGAAGGGTTCACGGTTGGGGAGTTTATAGTTGGGGAGAATATAGATGGGGTTATCGCCCTTACACCAGCAGCTTGTGCGACTTGCCCAGTATGGTGACCAGCGTTCACATTCGAACAGCCAGGGGGAAAGGATGATTTATTTGTTTTCCTCTTTAATATTTTTAGGCGATGGTGCTTGAATAGAGTGAGTGGCGGCTCTGGGGGGAGATACTCTTGCCACTTCAGCGTAGCTTAAAACAGACGGACCTGCCGGCTTGTTTGTAACTATCTCGTTACCGCCCGACTCAACAATATCAGAAACATTAACGTTCACATTAGAGTTAGAGGGAGGGCTAACTTGTACAAACGAATCACATTTAGAGGAACTCAGAGGTGACGTCGCACACGCGTTGTTATTTTTCTGGCTTGGGTAGAAGATGAGTGCCTAATAAATCGACACTCATCAAACCTGGACTTAATTAGCTCAAACTTCTCCCACTAGGAGCCGAGATTTCTATTCAATTAGGAGAAACCATTTTGCATCTCTGTGAAAAGTTTGTAAAAATCAATGTCCCGCTGCCTACAGTCAGGATATGACCATCTTAAGCCTTTAAAAGGGTCAGCGACTGCGTCAGCAGCACGGCCGAGAATACCGCCACACTTTGCATGACCAAACCGCTCGCAGAGCCAACAAGAATCCGGGCCTGTTTTTGCGCGACATGGTGTATATAAGCACTCCATGTCAAGTCAACAAAAAGAAAAAAGTGAATTATTAGGACAAAAAAGAACAAATTCAAAAAAATTTACAATACTAAATTTATCTACAAATTTAAGAAAACTTCTCCGTTACGTTGCCACTGTAACAAGAGAGCAAAAGAACAAGAGAAAGCCAAATTAAACTGAAAGTACGAAAAAAAAGAGACAATACAAATCAGAAAAATTTTCTCTTAAATTACACGTAAAATCTCCAATACTGAAGCAACTGTAAACTAACCAAGAGAAAAGTTATTAACACCAAAGGAAGAAAAAAATAAAAAAAAACTCGAAAGAGAATTACTATTGCGAGCACAAGTGCTAATCGCAAGAACCAAAATGAAAATCACAGAATTTTAATGTAATTAATGTACTTAATGCAATTCTTACACTTTTACACCTTTAATACTTTTTATTTTTACATATACTTAGCTTTAAACGCGTATAAAACGATAAGAAAAATTTAAGCAAAAGAACAATCGAAAGCGTACGATCGCGCGCGCGTCAGAAGAAGCAAAAGCAATCACAGCAAGAATATCATACCAAATTAGACATCTCGGTTATCATACATACACACAGCAATTAATCAAGACAAAATAATGTCACAGTGACTTTGGAACTATAGCAAAAAGCTCTTAATTATGTGAAAATCACATAACTCCACAACGAAATGTCGTAACCCATAAACAGCTTCGCTGGCCAATCTAGTTTATCTCTTCTTTCTTGTTAAAGCTCCCATTAACCACCTCGTAATAAACCACTGATCCCCCTTTAAAAGAGTAGCATGATCGATGTCTATCTTATACAAAAAGTTTCTTGCCGGTCTTAATATTCGGAAGATCTTAGGGCTAGATAGCAACGCACCTACAGTTGTAGAGAAGTTTTCTACCACATTCGCAAAGCCATTACTTAACCTATCCAGCCGGTGTGACTATGCTGACTGCTGACTCTGCTCAGTATAACCTAATATATATAATTTCTTTAGCAATAACAAAACTATCGCCCGATTTATATCGTCGTTTTTAAATAACGCAAGAGCTGTAATCGACGGATTCAGTTTAAGAAAATACCATTCAAATGCAGAAGTAATGCAACACTCGTTTCTTCCTGTTTCCCAGCGTTTATCAATGAGCTTCTGCGTGTGCCAGAAAGCCCCGGTTATTAATTTTCGAACCGTAATCGCCATCATTCGTTCTCATGTACAACCGACCAAGCAACAGCGACACACACAATAATGTAGAAAAATCAGCCATATTTGATATTATAGGCAAGAGAATACAAAATGAAAGAAAATATATGCGAAGCGTTGAACGACGTGATTATCGACATAAGCTTTTTAAAATGGTTCAAAAAATACCTCACTGCAGTCGATATCGGCATTATATGTACCGCTTATATTCGGCCAAAACAAGAGTATAATCCGCATGTGTTACGGAAAGCTTCGAAATCTTGCTGGAAGTCCGCATATTTTTGGGCGCCGACATAATATAGACGTCGTCTGCGTTCCCACTTGTTTTGAAATTGCCTGCATACCATGCTAAACATTAATGCGGCTAGTGGTGCTTTAACCGCCCTCCTATCGTCTACTTAATGTGGTGTAAACATATTCCCTTTACAGTTTTCGGTGCGCACGTAGCAAGCAATGTAGCGCAGATTAAGGTGAACTTACATAATATACACATTTATGTATACGTAAAAATATACACATGAACAGCACACATATGCGTGCATACGCGGAACTGTAAAAGCAATAATGTCAAGAACAACAAGTCCACTTTACAACAAAAGAAAGGATTCCATCTAAAATCAGACAACAGCGGAATTACGACCAAAAGACTAAGCGGCTAAGACAATCGGGAAAATAACATCCGAACCAAACAGGCTGCCATATGCTATTGTTTGCAATTTATTAACGTGCAAGCAGTGGAATATTATCCGTTTAAACATCACTACCATATAGCATATTCACCAGAGCAAGTGACAGCAGGCCAGGCACAACAAAGGACCCATTCCTCGTCACAAATGCTACATGAAAGCGAGCAGACTACGACAAAATATGTGGTTTCAAGGTAGTAGAAAGAAGGAGTTGATTGAAACGATGAGGGGAAGACGCTGCTTCATTCACTAACTCATGCAGAACCTGTCGGAACTGCTCAACAAGCTTTATGAGAAGGCTGCACAAGAGCTGAAAAGGAAAAATGAAGAAAAACATAAAAGATGAAACAACACAAACAACTGTAGCAATCAAGCGCATGAAGATGATAAAGAATATCAACAGAGACAGAAAGAAAACCAAGAAGCGGTTAATTCCCGTTCAGAAAAAAGCGAGCAAAGAAGAGAAAAAATCTCCGAAAGAGGTCTCCTATAGAGCCCAGACAAGGGGGAGAGTTAAGGAGAATTGAACAAGGATATAAGAAAAGGGTTAAATCAAACAGATTGGCCTACAAACCAATATAACAAGCGAAATGTAGAAAAATATTCAAAAATGTGCAAAAATGTTGAATTCAAAAAATATCGCTAAAATCAGTCCAGCACAATAAACTGCAATACTAATGAAACTCCCACGAAATGAAAAAAGGAGACCGTACACAAGCAGCGGTTGGGGAAAGCCCGTAGAAACGATGCCAGTCTTGAACACCACAAGAGTTGCCCACTCAAAATGCCGGAGCCCTATTCAAAGATGCTGCAAATCTTAGTGAACCATACTGTGAAGCTGGTTTCAAACTGGTCAGATACAAGGTACACTTCATGAGTACGCAATTAGTCGGTCTGTGCGAAATGCTGCGGGACTTTTATCCACAGCTGGTACTTCCTTTATGAGAAAAGCCAAACAGAATTTGAAACTATGATCCATGCACTCTTCAAAGACGCGAGAAAATTTGGTGAGTGATCGTAATGCCCGGGAGACGGTATAGGGCAGCCAATGGACGAACAGCAAAGGGAAAACGCTGCACGTACTAATAGCTGCCCTCAATGAACAAATGAACGCGACTTACTTTCAGCAGAAACGGCTGCGGTTCGATGATTGACCCTTACCTTAACAAATGGTGTACTGAAGACAAGGGCACCGTGAAAAGTTAATAACTTACACTCATATAGCGCCTACAAAATCGTAATTTGCAAAATATAGTACGACGAAGCAAGTAGGTACTATATACCGATCAAGATGGAAACACAATTTTTGCAATAGTAAGCTATTCTAACTAAGTTAAGTACATGTTACGTAATATACCAGCAATTGACTTAGTCAGCACCACGGCGTGTTCGATCAAGAGGCACATTTAGCAAACCTGCGATGTATTAATGGCAAGTTCAAAGATCTCCGAAAAGTATACCGGTAGCCAGAAAGCAAGAAGGTGCAAGCAAATAAGCGATTATCTCGCCCTACAGCTGGTGTATCAGAAGAAAAGAAGGCAATTCGAAAGCAACAATTAAGAGTAAAAAAAAGCATTTTGTGAGCTCCGAGGAGAATTTAATCTAGGAAGAAAGTGGAGTGAGTCACGTTAGAAGTTAGGTGCGTTCAAAGTATAATCGAGGATGAAATTCGAAACCTGGCTCTCAGGAAAGACTAATGAATGTTATTTAACACGCATCTTCAGGATGCCACCAAAAAGACTTCGAAGGCAGCACGGTCTAAATAACCGCAACTTTCTCAAAGTCGGAGATAGCCTGGGTGGTAACACTCACAATTTTATATGGATCATCTGTAAGTATCAGGCAAAGAGCATCCCTTCATGCAAAGTGGATCCGCAAAGGGTAGATGGGTGCACAATGGTTATCCGGAACATAGGCCAATGGATACTTAGGCAGCATCGCGAGAAAAGTTTCTCTTAGTAGCTATGGGTGCTTTCGACCTTGCCCATGCAGGCTCAAATTTGAACCTAACCCCTGTATCTGTAACATTTCTGAAGACTCCGAACATATTTGGTTCGTTTTTTTTGCAACGACAAGACGAATGACAGACACTACAGATGATGCTTCAATCTATTGCGGATTACTGTCGACGCCGCGTTAAAATCTGGCAAATCGGAGAAGAAATCTTGGTCATAAGGAGGGGAAAAACTTCTGGCCAATGCTGGACCAGGCACTGACCTGTTGTCTTATAAGGGCTAGCGTCAATCTTCGCATGACCTTCCTGCTTAAACGAGTCGTCGAGCTCGCAGAAGCAACTACATTTACGATACCGGGAGATGGCTTTCCAACTAAAGACCCATTTAACAATGACTGCTCCAAACACAAAAGTAGATATCAGGGTTTACACCAGCGATATTAGAGCCAAACATCGTTTCAAAGCTAACGGCAATAGGCGCACAAGCGCAGCCGAAACTCAGACAAAAGCTTTTCGAACAGTAGGGTATCACGAAAGGGAACATACTAGCTTTTGATATACTCCATTACAGCATTGGCGCTAACGACACAAAATGGTTAAAAGCGTTCTACTATCCAAACAAGTAGACAACAATCAAGAGTACCAAAAGGCTTACAAACTTTGCAATGGAAAAAAGACTAGAAGCGGAAGAAATGTAAGTCTAATAAAGTACTGCAAGGAAAGAGAATGAAGGAGAAAGTAGCCGGAGAAAGTAACATTACAGCGCAACATTCGAATCGCAAAGCGCTGTTGGAGGGTAAGACCAGCCAAACTCGGTCGAAGGAGAATAAGAACCGACGGTTATAAACAAACGCCTTAGTAAGGCCATAAAGCAAACCGCCAGGACTCCTACGGGTGAATTTTGAAGAAAGTAAACTCGTACGCGGATGTAAGCGATCTCAGCCAAAACGTTATCAAAAGACGAAGAAATCCCACTCGAGAAAGACTGGATGCATTCCGACGAAAAGAAGCTCAATCCGCATCCTAAGGAAAAAAAACCATTCGGTGCAGACATATAGATGAAGTCACAAACAAGGACAAGGAAGGGTGTTTAACTGATTGGCTGCCTTGAGAAACGCAAAGTTGTTGCGCCTAACGAAAGGAAGAATACAGACCGCAATCATTAGTCTTGCGGCCGCGAATACGTTTACGGGTGAAAACTACCCCACTACACTCTTCCGATGACTGGAATTTAGACACAATGCAAGAAACCGCGCCGAGTGTGTCAACAGCCGTTCTCACGCTTAATATAGGTCCAGCAAAAAACGTCATATCGCGAAGGATTACACGAGGAACATTCTTTGCCTGTCCTGTAAGGATGAGCTAAATACAGGCGCGAAACATGTCTCAAGGAACTCAAAGTTCTCCCCATTCAAAAAGACGGCAATGACGGACAAAATGAGGATAACTCAAATCATTCCCAACCACAGTGAGCGAAAAAAAATTGATTCCAACCACAGTGATTGTTTTGGTGAACGAACCATACAGAAATATGGTTAACTGTATGCGGATAGCCGAAAGGGGCTGGAAAAACAACTGACATACGGTACAGTTGAATTTCAAAATATGGATATCCACTGGACCGGCCAAAACAAAAAGAATATGTCTTTATAGCTGTTAGGCTCCTCTAAACTCCCATGAGTTTCTACATCTAAAGGAGGAGCTAGCATTGGATGCTCACAATAAAATCCCAATCGTTATTGCAGGGGATTTTAATGTGTGGGCAATTGAATGGGGCGGCAGGGTCAATAATGCTGGATGTCGTTTTTTGCAGAAGGAGTTTGCAATGCTCCCCACGATACTCCTTAATGATGGACTACGCAGGTTCAGACATGATAGTTTACCAGTATGTCTAAACTATGCAGACGCTGAAGAAGATGCGTGGTATGTGATGCTAACTAACCCAAAATTGGTGCTGTACGGTCGATATGGAGAACACCGGAGTGTGGGACGTCGTGAATAGCTTTGTAATCAAAGTACTCCAGAAAGTAAGGCGATTAAAAAAGGATTGACGTTAGATTGGAGGCAATGGATACCAATAAGAAAACTCACTGAAGGCCCACCAACGAATAATTCGATTTTGCGTAACACGCAATTCAAAAAGGCAGAAAATATTAAACTTCTTGCAAAAATCGTAATTCTGTGTAGTAGCGCGATCAATAGTAGATACCGTGCGCACATAGTAAGGTTTGCGAAAAAAGCAGTGGCTTAAGAGCGATGGAAGAGTGGTAAATAGGAATAATGCGTCGTATTCGCCCTAAGCGTAAAGCACATCTTCAATTTGGGGGACTGGGGGAATACTTATATGGCTCTCATAGAAACACAGTTTGTTGTATATTTGCTTGACGTTATTACCGGTTGTCTTACCGGAATTACTCTTTATTCACCTTCATTGAAAGACCTCTACAAGCCCAGGTTTTTTGTTTTGTAGACGACATAGCGATCGCGGTGGTCGAAGTGTAGGTGAAAGTTACGGAGACAGTTTCGCAACTAAGAGAGCAGACGCAGTGGGCCTACATCTGACAGAACACAAAATGGAAGTACTGCTAATAAGCAGCGGAAAACTTTTAAAAGGATGTAAAATATAAGTGTAGAGTGCACCTTCATCATCTCTCTTGTTCAAATATCTGGCAATCATGGTTGAATAACGACTTAATTTTAAAGAACACAAAGATTATCAGGGATTGCAAGTTGCTGACTTTCATAAGGTAGTAATGAGAATTCCGCCAAATTTGACAGAGCCAATAGTTAACAGAAGAAGAATAATAGACGCGATACCAACCCGGGTCATCATGTATGTAAGCCCAGCATAGGCGGGAATGCCCCCGAGCTCGCTACAAGAAATATGCGAGTTTTGCCCAGGAAACAGCCCTTGCACTATCAGGCACCATGCCAACTAACTTTGGCAGATGAAATGAGGTGCACCCACGAGCCACGTCAGACGAAGAGTCACCTCTTAAACGTCATAAAAAAGGGAGAACAGTGTGCGTTAATGACGCATGTTATCCAAACCTCCCGGTTTAGCTTTGAAAGGATCTTTCAAGGTGTTTTCTTCCGCGGGTCCAAGGTTTTTGCCTAAAACTAGTCCCACTAACGTCATATGGATGTTCTCGCAATTTTTGACGCATTTTAAAGAAGTTATATCTAGCATGTTATCTTACTCCTCCTTATATGGTTTTTGCCGTCGTAAACCGTTTTTAGTTGCTTTTTGATATATGATTTTTTCTGCGCCAGTATCTGCTGCTAACTTCTCTTCAGTTACCTTAATTATATCAATTTCATGCTTTAATAAATGGAGGCTTGTTTACAATGGACTACTTTTTATAAAGTATAAGGTGTGGCCCAAAAATAGACCTACTTGGTCCAATTCCGATACAGTTATTTTCTATGTCAAACTATTCGGTTTATAAAATAAAGTCCTAGTTTTTCGCATCAATTTAGCTTTTCGAAATATTATTACTTAATGATTTTTGTCAAGAAATTTGGAAAACTGAAGACACCTTTCCTATATCGGCTTTTGTCAAAAGGGACGTTATATGGCCGAAGTCCTAAAAATGGGCCAATGCTATCTTTTTCTGAAGCGTTCGTGTCGGGCAAAACACGCCAATATATCAAATTTCGCTACAATATCTGAAATTTTGCGACTTATAACAGGTTAAACACAAAAATGCATGGACAAGCACACAACAAACAGAGAAACTTAACTCGATTCAGAAAATAAAATTAGCCGATCAGCACAATAAAAGATAGTTCTCCTTTAAGTGCTTCTACTTGCTATCTCCTTCTGCAAGACGTTAGTAATAATTCTACCACAAGTAACATAGAGTATAACTATGTGCCTCTAATGCATGTTATGGAACAAAAGTATCATATGGCAACACAGTAAGCTTAAGTTTCTTGTTAATGGAATATTTGCATTTGTCACTTTTTCAAACATTTTGGAACTTCAACGACCTTGTTCGAGAATTTTTCTGTGTTTATTAGTTGTATTGAAGGCGTCGTTTTTGTAATCTTTGTCAGATTACTTTCCCTCTAAACACGATAACTTACATCTGAAAAGACGTTGAACTTGCCTTAAATCGTGGGGATTGGTTTTTAGTGGAAAGCCATTTTCAAACTCGTCCTATTATCATCGTATATGCCCAATCTAAGTTTTATGTAGTAATCGTGACGATCCTAGCAACAAATAATAGACAGACAAAAAGACGGATGGACGCGTGGATATGGATGAATTCTTCGTTGTAGTGGAATTAAAAAATTTTATTGCTTTTTTGTCAAAATGAGTTAAACCAATTATAAGAACTTTTTGAAATCATTGTCGAAAGAGTTAAAAATGTTAGATTTGTGCTTCTGTTTATAACTTTCAGAAACAAATATCAAAGTTCCACAACGATATCTACAATCGACGAACATCTGTATATTACAAGGTATTGCAAATAATGATTTTGAGGACGGTACATGCATTTACGAAGAATGTCTAAGACAGTAAAGGCGCGGGATTCTCTTCACTTTATAAAAGAAAAAACTGTCTGTGCTTTATATACTGTAAGATCGGGGGATTTTCTGAGGGATAACTGAAAATCAAAAAAACATTTCGATTGATCACCTAACATGACAAAATTTACCACAATATTTTGCAATTCTAATGATGTGATTTATAAATGGATATCAAAAACTCGTTCAAAAAGAAATGCAACGTTCTTCTTCTTTGTGTAGTATTTGAGCTACTTGAACTTTAATCATATACAGGACAGATGTTGAAATGTAAACAATATCTCTTTCTAAGTTAAATAGTTATGTTTTGCTTTTGGATAACCGTTTTCCTTTTTAAATGTTTGTTCGTTTTTTAAATAATACTTTCCATCGAGTTAAGATATCTAATATTGTTTTTGAAATATGGTGTAATCGTTTTACTGGCAAAATTTATACAATATACAAACTTGGCCAGATCTGCTGCTTATGATCATTTAGTAAGGACTGTTTGAAATTAATCAAAAGGTTTTTCACTATTCAGTTTTCTAAAGCATTATGTCCAGTTTTTTTTTTCTCAAGTAATAGTTAGTTTAATTTTAAAATACTGTAATCATAAAAATAGTAATAATAATAACAATAATAATACGTGTTAGTGTGCAGATCGTAACCTTTTTTTGGGCTGAAAGCGAAACCGATCATAATGAACATATGGATCGCAGGTTTACGAAAATATCGTCATGGGAAGTTAGACACAAAATGTGAGAAAACTCATTTCTAACGTGCGTTAGAACAGGGGAGTTGGAATTAAAATTTTGTCCTTAATTGTGGACGTACTAGTAAACTAGCGCGGACAATATTTGCATCGAACATGTAGATGGTGCGTTTGAGTGAGAGTTTTTAGAAATATATTTAGAGAATCAAAAAGCATAGAAGAAAATTTAACAAAATTGTCGACAAAACGCCGGTAAGTGTTAAAATGTAAGCTTTCAAATTGTGTATGCTGAAACAATGTTTTGCCGATTACAATATAGGCATTTGTGCTTTTTTTTAGCATATCAGCCGGAAGTACAAACCTTTCTAGCTACTACTGGCACCTTCCCGGTTGTAGGTACGATTTATCCTCCATGGCGCCTATTTCCCTCTTCGTGAAACCACCAATAGGTATTACTTCACGGGGACTGCTTGCACTTCGTTCTGTACGCCTGTTGATATCTTAGCGCATATTCTTATTGATGTCCACTGACTCTTCTCTCCATTCGCTTTAAGTTCTGGAGGGCCTTGATTACATAGCTGCTGCCGATGTACTATGCCCTCTCTGGGGTTTCCAACCATGCCCATAGGGATTGCATACGCGACAGTTTGAGTAATTAAACATTTCGTACTCCACATCTTCTCCCACGCCTACGCAGCTCGCACATACATGTGAGCTAGCCTGTCCGATAATATGTAAATCACTTACAAAACAGCCGTCACTAGTTAGGAACTGCGTGAGGTAATAGTTTATCTAAACTTTTCGGTTTTCGTACCACTTCACTACTACGAGCGCACTCTCGCATCGCACTTGCCATTCGTTCCACGAGGCCATTTATTCCTGTCTCTTCCGGCTGCTAACGCTTGCCTTGTCCACCTCTTTTCATGAATGCGTCTTCTTGTTTGACCACATTCATGATGGCGCTTGCCTTTGACGGCGATTTGTTGAATCCGTACGAGTCTTCCGAAAAAGCACTGCTAAAACGCCGACAAAGCTAAAGAATGGCTAGCTGTCGAAGATTCCGTTAAAGGTATTTTGTTAAGTAAAACGCGCATTAAAAAATCTCTACCTTCTGTATATACATTTCTATAAATAGGTTTATCGTAAACAAAATTTTTGCTATGCTATAATTTACAATCCAGCGGTACGAATCCAATCTTAGAAGTGCTAAAAGAAACACATAAAATTAAAATTAGATTAAGACAATTTGCGTAACAGCAATATTGATTAGTGTAAATATCGGAATAATTTAAACAATTAATGAAAACCAAATAATTTAATCAACGCCATGGGAGAGAAGCTATTGGATAAAGCAAAGCCAATACGTTAATTATGTTCTAGATTAAATAATAACACACTACATGCAAGCTACTTTTAATCAACGAATGTGTGTTTATTGTCAACAAAGCCATCCGCTCAATTACAAATTCTTAGTAATATCTCAAAAGCAATGATATGAGAGCTTGCTATTATAACCCTGGACGAACGTGATAGCAACAACTATAAAAACAATCAGTACTTAGAACTGATATTAAAATGAAATATTTTTTTCAAATCTGACTTGATCCGAAAGCAAATTGCGCTTGATAAAGGGCTTTTCCCGTTAAAATTATCCGTTAAAATTAATAGATTGATGTTAATGTTCCTCAACAAAAATTTTATTGGTAACGTTGATGCGAAAACATTTATGTTTAATAAACTATTTTCTAGTTTAATATAGCTGCGCGCAAACTGGCTTGTATCAATCTGTGTAAGAGATTACTTGCTTACATAAAGAGACTTTGCGTACACACTTGACCAGGTTTTGTTGTCTCTCAAGTAGCGTTGACTTCAACTAGAAGATCTATATCGTTCATAGGTACTCAAGAAAAATTTCGAATTTGCTAAATGTGCGTTGCATAACACTTAATAAAGTAGCAAAATTGCCAGTGATATATTAGCTCTGATCAGATTTCACAGATTATAAACTCCAATGTATTTCTACAAAATTTTGCCTTACACAATTATTTCTCGTAAAGTAAATAGGGAGCCCAGTGTAAGAAGCAATGAACATTGAAAATCTAGTTATAAAACAGTAGAAAAAATGCTTTAGACAAAATAATTTTCAGTAGGGCTGCAAAAAAAAATTAAATTAACCCAAAAGCTTTTGGCCATGTTCTTAACTCTAGAACTACGAAACGTCCGGAACGGACAAGTTTTAATTTGCCAGCTTACGAAATTGAAAGAGGAAATACTGAACAGCTACTTTAATACAATATACCTTATTTTCACTGAACCATAAGATACTACATACTGCATATAGCATCAAATCTAGTAATCAGTTAATTTTTTTTATTCCACTCTATTTATGCGATATTAACGATAATCACACCTTTAAATAAAAACGATCAAACTCTCTGAGGGACAAAATTTCCTTAAATGTTACAAGGTGATACAAGCAAACGATAATTTGCCAAGCTTTATTTACCGTTGTCATAAATGGGGGAAAGAAGTTAACAAGTAATTTAGCATGAAATTCGGTTTTGGTAATCTGTTTTCAAAACGTTTATAAGCAAAATATTTGTTTAAGGCGCATGAGAGTTGAAAAGTAATATTCGAAGAATGAAGCCGATTAAGTGTATGAAATACTAGAACTCTAGTTTCTGTGAATAAGTTCCTCCAATATTCTTAAATATTTGTAATAAATAAAATCCTGCACGATCCGCTTTTCATACCCCGTTAATGATCATGGTTTCGGTTTCGAGCGGATTGCGGACAAACGTTCGGTGTATTCAACTTTTCAACGTTAATTCCGCACCTCTACTTATGCATCTCAAATTTGTTTTTTGAACAATGATTACTTCCGTACTGATGTTATAAGAAAAAATATGCTGCTTTTTCCAATTTTTTTGAAGAGTATATGAGCTATGGGTTGACTAGGGAGAAGCGCAAGAACTTTCACCATAGATTAGAAATCGAATTACGTATATGTGCTTTGGGATCATTTGCACGTTCGGTTTTATAACGGTCCTGAGCGGCTTACTAATGCACCCACGATTTACCATTGAGCTGTCAACTTTCCGTTTACGCTCTGTTTAAGCTTTATTAAATGATTCTTAATTCTTTTTAATGCCGCTTGCACCATTCCTGGAAATATTTGGTTACTATGATTACGATTTTTACCAATTCGAATTTCGAATTATAGTTTGGACTTCATTTCATTTTCATTCTAGGAAAAGATTACTATGACAATACTAGACATAAAAACACGAGATCGGAACTTGGCTATAAAGAGAGGTATACATGTCGAAGTTGTGTTCTTCTTATTGCTTGAACATATGGCAAAAATAAACAGTCATAATACGAAAATATATCGCAACACACAATACTTTTTCTAACAATAAAAACGATTATCAGAAACTTACGCTTTGTTAGCTGCCAATGACGTTGTAAAGAGTTTTCGATGTCGCTGAACATGCACCTATACCCTATATCTTCTTTGTAGTCTATCAGAAAGAAAATTTATTAGCCTACAATATCAATATATATAGCTATTTAATTTACCTTATTGGAGAATTATTTCTTGGGACAATTCACCAAGTTTTTTTATAAATATCTATCGCCTAATTTTCCCCGATTAATCGATCGATATTCTAAAGCAACATTGATAAAGTACTTCAACGATTCCGTAAAGACCAAAACACATGCAGACATCAGTCTGGCAACTGACGCGTGACTTCGTACGCATTTGTTAGTTTTATTTCTCAAAATTTTTTTTCTTATCGTGTTATACGCGTTTAAAGTTGGGTATTTATAAAAGTGTAAAGGATTGAATGTGTAAAGTGTAAGAATTACATTAATTACATTAAAAAAATGTGTGATTTTCATTTTGGTTCTTGCGATTAACACTTGTGATCGCATTAGTAAATCTCTTTCGAGTCTTTTCTAGTTTTTTCTTTGAGTTTTTTCCTTTTTTATTTTCTTTCTTTGGTGTTAATAGCTTTTCTCTTGGCTTGTTTACCGTTGCTTCAGTAGTGGAGCTTTTACGTGTAATGTAAGAGAAAATTTTTCTTATTTGTATTGTCTCTTTTTTTTCATGGTTTCAGTTTGGTTTTGCTTTCTCTTGTTCTTTTGCTCTCTTGTTACAGTGACAACGTAACGGAGAAGTTTTCTTAAATTTGTAGATAAATTTAGTATTGTAAATTTTTTTGAATTTGTTCTTTTTTGTCCTAATAATTCACTTTTTTCTTTTTGTTGACTTGACATGGAGTGCTTATATACACCATGTCGCGCAAAAACAGGCCCGGATTCTTGTTGGCTCTGCGAGCGGTTTGGTCATGCAAAGTGTGGCGGTATTCTCGGCCGTGCTGCTGACGCAGTCGCTGACCCTTTTAAAGGCTTAAGATGGTCATATCCTGACTGTAGGCAGCGGGACATTGATTTTTACAAACTTTTCACAGAGACGCAAAATGGTTTCTCCTAATTGAGTAGAAATCTCGGCTCCTAGTGGGAGAAGTTTGAGCTAATTAAGTCCAGGTTTGATGAGTGTCGATTTATTAGGCACTCATCTTCTACCCAAGCCAGAAAAATAACAACGCGTGTGCGACGTCACCTCTGAGTTCCTCTAAATGTGATTCGTTTGTACAAGTTAGCCCTCCCTCTAACTCTAATGTGAACGTTAATGTTTCTGATATTGTTGAGTCGGGCGGTAACGAGATAGTTACAAACAAGCCGGCAGGTCCGTCTGTTTTAAGCTACGCTGAAGTGGCAAGAGTATCTCCCCCCAGAGCCGCCACTCACTCTATTCAAGCACCATCGCCTAAAAATATTAAAGAGGAAAACAAATAAATCATCCTTTCCCCCTGGCTGTTCGAATGTGAACGCTGGTCACCATACTGGGCAAGTCGCACAAGCTGCTGGTGTAAGGGCGATAACCCCATCTATATTCTCCCCAACTATAAACTCCCCAACCGTGAACCCTTCTGTTCCAAGTAATGACATTTGCTTGACGGCAGTTCCTCCTAGAAAAGCAATATTTGTATCAAGACTGGCATCTGAAACATCGGCGGATAACGTAAAAAGTTATCTGGCGGCGAAAGTCCCATCCGTCAATTTAAAACGTGTTAGCATTTTCAAAATGGCTGCTTCTTAATCTAGGGCAATGTGCTCTTTTCAAATAGTAGTTTCGACTGACAACAGTGGTATGTTGTTAAACAAACTACTGTGGATCCTTAACTAAGGAATTTATCCCTCCAGATCGTCCCCGTAATATCAAAGCAATAGTCTTGTCGCCTTCAAAAAACTAAATGTTTCTTCAGGCCCATTATGTCTCATTTATCAAAATGTTAGGGGCCTAAATTCAAAAATTCGTTTTGCTTTCTTAAATTCAGTAAGCACGGAGGTTTTTTGTTTGGCCTTCACTGAAACTTGGCTAAAACCAGATTTTCATTCGTCGGAACTTTTTCACATTCTTTCCAAGTCTTTAGAAAGGATCGAGTGAATGGCATTGGTGGTGGTGTATTAATTGCCTTATCTGCGTCAGTCCCGTCCAATTCAATAGAATTTCCCACTTCTCCTGACGTTGAATTTATCGCCGTTCGTGCGAAATGCCATAAACAGTTATTTATAACCAGCTCCTATATTCCCCCAAATTCTTATATCTCCATTTACAAGAAACACACTGCCCTCATTTGTGAAGTGGCCAAGCGGTCTAGACCTACCGATTTGGTCGTTGCATTGGGTGACTGCAACTTGATAATTGTAGCTGTTTGATTCCTACTTCAACGTCTGATAGGGCTGTTGTGTTCTTTAATGAATTGTTTGATCATAATTTGGTTCAATATAATCGTACTCCTAATTGTAATGGTAGACTGCTTGATCTCTGCTTTGCCAATTTTCCTGAGATTAACGTAAATCGTTGTCCACCTTTTAGTTTACGTGAGCAACCTTATCACCCATCTATGTGCATTTCCTTTCATCATAAGAATGATGGTTCGTTGAACTGCCTTAATGTGCCAAATCAAACTTTTTTAAATAAATATTATGATTTTCATAAAATCAATATTGTATTGCTAAAACATCTCCTCTCACATATGAGGCTTGATTTCTCAACCGGAAGTATTGAAAGCTTATTGTCATCGTTCTACAATACTTTAAATCTAGCTATTGCTGCATCTGCTCCAATCAAGCAGTGCTGACCTCGAAGCAGGTTTCCCACCTGGTTTAATAAGACAATGAAATATTACAAGAATAGAAAACACACGCTATTCAAAAAATATTCGAAAAGTAACTTTGCGCTCGACTATTTCGCTTACTCGGTGGCGAGGCATACATTTAACTCCCTCAACCACCATTATTACTGCAGATACCTTCAGTTCATTAAATCCTCTCTGTTTGCTAATCCTAAATACTTTTCTAAATTTGTTAACTCAAAAAGGAAATATTCCACATATCCCTCGCATGTTTCTTTTAATGGCTCTGATTCCTCCGATGATTTTGAAATCTCAAATCTGTTTGCTGAGTATTTCCGATAGCTAATTTCGATCTATCAGCAAACTTTCCATATCCTATAACTAACTCTATTTCAACTCCTAACTTGGTAATTTCGGAAGATGACGTTTTTAAAGGGTTATGTTCTCTAAAATACACTTGTGCGCCTGGACCTGATGGAATTCCATCATGTGTACTTAAATCTTGCGATGTCGAGTTATGTGGTGTGATCTCAAAGATTTTTAACCTGTCCTTGAATTTAGGTGTTTTCCCTTCCTGTTGGAAGAGTAGTTTCCTTATTCCTATCCACAAAAGTGAAAGTAGACAACTCTTTGAGAACTACAGAGGCATTGCCAAGTAGAGTGTCTTGCCCAAGTTGTTCGAGTGAATTGTGACTCAGCATTTGGCCTTTGCCATTAATTCGTATATTTCTCCGCACTAGCACGGCTTTCGAAAAGGGCGATCTACAGTCACTAACTTGTTAGAGTTCACTTGTCATGTTTTCAAGGCTTTTTCTAGTGGCTCTCGCACAGATGTTATATACACTGATTTAAGCAAAGCGTTTGATATGGTTAACCATAACTTACTTATCTTTAAACTCCAAGCCTCTGGCTTCCCTTTCTATTTAGTGAAATGGGTAAGCTCTTATCTACACAATAGATCCTTCAGGGTTTTGTTTAACTTTATCGCCTCGGATCAATTCCCCGTTATATATGGCGCACCTCAAGGAAGTCACTTAGATCCCATTTAATTTAATTTATACGTTAACGATCTTCCACCGGTGGTTAATTCCAGCCAGAAACTGTTTTCTTCCTTCTCTGTTGAATCGCAATCAGATCAGCTTCAGGGTGACTTGGATAATTGTTGCATGGTGCTCTGTGAATCTTCTGAAACTAAATCTAAATTAATGTAAGAATCTTTCTTTCTCAAGAAGAAAGTCATTCATTACTCAGTATTTCATAGATTCGCATAAGTTGGAGGACGTCGATTCGATCACAGATTTAGGCGTTCTATTTGACCATAGGTTACGTTTCAACTTGCCTATTGAGTTCTGGTTGAGCAAAGCTAGGTCCGCGCTTCGTTTTATAAAGAGGTGGTCCAAAGAGCTTGACAATCCTTACATGACAAAAATGGTGTACATGTGTTTGCTTAGACCTATACTCGAGTATGCCTCCGTTGTGTGGTCTCCTTCATATAGGTGCTATGTAGATTCAATTGAATCTGTTCAAAAGTGATTCTTGCTGTTTGTCCTTAGGAATTTGGGTTGGGACCCGATGACCTCTCTTCCACCCTATGAAAATAGGTTGCTTCTGCTGTCCTTCCCCTCTCTTGAGAAACGTAGGTTTGTTCTTGGCGTTTCCTTTGTAATCAAAATAATAAATGGTGCTTTTGTGTCGTCTTTATTACTTGGTGAAATAAGCTTTAATGTCAATAACCGCTTCTCTAGGCACTTTATCTTGGTTAAGCTTAGTCAGTGTAAATATAATTATGAGCTGCTTAATCCGCTCAGAGTAGTTCGCAAGAACCTAAATGACGTCTATCGCTTATTCTCGTTATCGGACTCTTTAAGGTCCATTAAAGCAACATTGCTTATTACGCGCGATTTACCTATGTCTTACTTAAACTAGCTTCTATCTTTAAAAGTAGTTACGATTCGAAAATGAATTGTTGTTAGTATTATCGGTTGCCAGACTTATGCATGTTTGCTATGGTTTGGGGGTCCATTTGCAATTTGGTCCTGTATCGGTTGTAAGTGTGGCTCTATGCTGGTTGTGTACATGCTTTTTCTTCTTTTATTTTTCCTTCTTATTTGTTTTATTGTACTTATACTAAGTTTTATTATTAATTTAATATAAGTTTTGCTTTAAGTGCCAATTGAACTCAACTGTTATTTGTTTAGTTGAGTTTCATGTATAAGAATTAAAATAAATAAATAAATAAAATATTCATGTATAAGTAAAATAAATAAATAAATAAAATATTACAAAAAGTAGTACATTGACATGATTGGTTTTCGAATATTACCTCAAATAATGGTAATTCCGATATAATTTCTACTGCAATTGAAAAAATTAGCTTTCAAATCACAAAGATATTGAAGTCAAAATTCATTCGCTTAGACGGTAGACACGGTACAGATTAGACTTATCAACACTGCACTGTTTTACCTTCCGATGATATTGCTCTTACACTTTACACACCAAGCGATATTGTAATAAAAGTATAAGCTTATTCTAATTCGCAAAACTGGTTGGCGCACACGACAACATTAGCAAGAAAACCGTCTACCGAGAGGAAAAATTCAAAGCGTTCAAAAAAATAAGCCTCCTGGACGCAAGAGTTGCCAAATTCTATTACGTAAAAGCAACAAAAAAATCGGCAAGGCATTCTACAAAACAAGAAATTGACAAAATGGAAGAGAGCCAAGCCTTGTGGAACTTCAAAGAGTAGAAAAAATTATTTTGCAAGTTACCCAAGCCAAATGTTGAAGGAGAAGAAGAAGAATTTGTCTTTTGAGCTCATCCACGAAAGAACTCATTTAGTTATGGGAATGCACTCGTTGCACAGAAAAATCGTAATTGAAACATTGGATGCCGATTAAAACAAGTGGTAATTATAAGTAATAACCTGGTTAACACATTGGATGGAATAGCACCGCCAACGTCGATACTTCTAACATTTCTCGAAAGTCTTTCGTTAGTATGAAAAACGATTTCTTTTTTCGACTCTAATGGCAAGTTCCTAGCATCAACTTTTGTTGGAAACGTCACCTAGTGATACCTGCACAAGATTTGAAAATGACAACTGTAATGCTTTACTTAAGCATTTAAAACAATTCGACGTATTCAAGAAAAACTTTTTGACGGCGATTTTATTCCATAAAGGAATAAGAGAGTTGGATACAGCACTTATTACACTGTTTTTCAAAACTTTGCTAATATGCATCAACATTTTCAAAATAGGTCAAGCTTCTACTTTATCTCTTAAAAAAGGGAAAACAGGAAAGACAAAAATTGAACTGTTAATATTGTTATGAAATTCGCTTTTATAAGATACAGTCCGTATCACTGGATCGCGGATATTTTATTCAAGAGAAATACACTTCAAAGTTCTTTTATTTACAATTATATTTCTTTAAATGCGGGATTATTTACAAATTATTTTTGGCAATACTTTCGACTGCTTAACTCAGATATTCTTTTTCTACTCTGCTGTCTTTCACAAATATTCTATTTATATACATTTCTGCCATCATATTACTAGTAGCTAATTTTATGACTTGACTCTTAATTCATTAACCTGCTTTTGTTGGTAACCGTTTTTATCGGCCTACAGCTGCATGACGCGCCTGCGGATATGCACTTTGTTGTTACCTGCCTGCTTTTCCGCTAATCGCTTTCATCGGTCTGCAGGTGCATGACGTCTCGCCAACGTACATTTGAATTGCAGGAAGTCTATATTTTTGTTGGCTTAATAGATTCCTTAAATAGTAAAGAATGTAATTAATGGTTTAAAGATTTTGATTGGCCAAAATACTTTTTGTTTCAAACATCGTCATATAGCAGTATACGGACGCTTGAAACTTTAAATTCGTTTTTCCCAAATCACAATTTTTCAAAATGCCAAGCAGCGTAAATCCAACAATTTTGATTGCTTTCGTTTAGAATTTTTGCAGCATCTTTAAAATAACATTCTGAAAAGGTATACGTTGGGTATTTTTGAGAAGTTAGTTTAAACAGAGATCTGTTTTTAAGTGAAAATCAGATTCCTTCATTAAAAAATTCGCCAATTACACAAAAACAATGTTCTAAAAAAGTACTGCGTACTTCGGTAACTTTAGACATGTAGATAAAACGATTGTTTTCTTTAATTGAATTTTATACCAATTACACCCCATGACGCATATCACCCCCAATCGAAAAACGCATGCTGAGATGCGATGCTGCCATTTTTATAGTTTTTCAAAGTAAACTTATTTAATACTACCCTTCACAACTTCCTTAAATATTGTTATTTTGTTAACTCTCCTTGTATCCTAAAAAATTTTTCAAAAATATGTTGTTCAAAGTTTTTACAGCTGTGTTACTCCTTTCAATTGTTTTGAACTAAAGCTAAATGTCTAGATGCTCCCCGGTGTCATCCATTCCATAAAACGATATTCAAACTATAATACATACAATAGTAGTAAGCAAATACAAGTTATTGCTAACTATAAAATATCTCGATTTAGCAATCTTTGACAAAAAGGATTATTATAAATTCGCAAGAGGGCAACGTGTGCTCTTATTAATTGATAATACGCTTATTTATCATCAGGAAATAAAAGGGAGAGCGTAGCGAAATAAAACCATCTAAAACTTGAGATTATATTAAATTTCGAATTCGGCACACGATTTTTATCGCTACAATTGAAGCGAATAACTCCAAATATATCGGTGTCTTACTATTATAGTTTTGGTTTTGTTTGCATGCGTTTATTTTTTTTTTCTTGAATTTTATTTAATTTTTAATCGCTTTTAATGCAAGTCAATAATCTGGGACTAAGTAAGAAAAAAGATTTTTTTTTGAAAATTCTCCTTTATTCATCTACATAGTCTTCAAGAGTGATAAAACCAGAACAACGCTTTGCTAACCTATTGATACCTTTTTATAGAACGATTTGTCAGGATGCTAATATAACTGCAGAGATAGATAGAAAATATATGATTATTCGGAACCTGCTAAGTAGAAAATAATTTTAAGGAAATTAGGAGTGCTTTTGTCATTGAAAAAAAATTGCAAAGACCAATAAAGTTGTTATATAATAATATATAATACAATGACATACAAAATATGTATACAGTAGCCTAATAATTTGTACAAACAGGAGGAAAAACAAGGGTTTCTCATATTAAAAACTGGCTTTATGTATTGAGGGTCAAGAAATATATTTCTTAAGAAACAAAAACTTATATTAAATAATAATTGAAATTTTTTTGACTCAAAATAAAGTTAAACGCCAAAAATATACTTCAATTCCTTAAAAAACAAAAAAAGTCTACACACAGCGAAAACATATGGCTAAAAGGTTCTAAAAAAAAGACATATTTAGTTAACGATGTTAGTTTTTGAACTTGTTTGCTTGTATTTAAATAATAATTTACCAATTGAAGCGAGCTCCTTCCTGTATATCTTTTCCTTAATATGTCAGAAAATATATAATACAAATACGCAAGGAAATTTTTCAAAAGCTTAGAAAAGTGATTATAAAGTTAAGAAGTAAAAAGAATCGTACGGAGAAATAGCTAAAATGACTAGCGTGAAGCGTGCTACTGTCCCAACTATTAAGAAAAAATATAGCAGCACAAATATCATAGACAATAAGTACTCATCAGGTCAATCAAGGAACCATGCAGAGCGTGAAAAAGGAAATATCAGAATTGCAACAAACGGATCGAAACCTAATACTGTTCTCATTGCAAAAGAGCTTTCCGGAATGAAATGAGAAAGCTGATTTGCCTTCTTCAATGTCGAAAATGCGAAATGTTCGGATATAACGAACGCTCTTGTCACTTAAAGCCGAAATGTCCTGTTTGCGTATGGAAGCTTAAAACTGGAAATTGTGCTGACAATTCCATCGTAAGATTTGTAAATTGCGCTCAAAACTATTTTTTCTTGGAAGATTCCAGAAGAAATCCTCTTTAGGTCGTTAGGTTACTGACCAAAACAACTTGATGTTTCCAGCCCTCAATCGTAAAGCTAGTGTAAAATCTGGTAACAATAACTCGGTTCAATAACCATCGCAGCATTCGGAATAAAGCTGTTAAACCTTTTTATTACATATTTAAAGGCAGTATTGATATATCTTAGTTTCCTGAACTTTGGATAAAGCACTCAGACACACTTTATCATCCAAATTGCGCTTGTATAACGCAGTTGAGTGCAAATAAATGAAATTCCATGAATTAAAACTGAGGTAATTGAAAACATCAGTACAGTTATTCGTAATGCTAATGAAAATTCCATTCGGTTCATTAGTATCTATTTTCCTGGCAGATGTTTTTCAAACGAGCTTAAGATTAAATTTATAAAGGATTTACGTACAATTTTGGACTAAAATGGTCATTTTGTTGTAGCTAGTGATTTAAATGTCAAACATTGTAATTGGTGATGCACATAGGCAATTTCTTCGAGTAGCATTCTGAATGAAACCACGTCATTCTTTCTTTTACACACTAACGATACCTCCAGCATTCCATCCGCTCGAAGATATATGGTTTCTTTTTTGAATCTAGTCTAATATACCAACGCTTTTATATGATTTGCCAGTTAGAAATGAGTTTCAGCTAGATCATTTGTCCGAGTGCCCAAGCATTCACAAAACAAAATTTTGCAATGTACTGCAATAAAGCACATTGGGCGGCGACCCCATCTTTGTGGTGTCTTTTAATAACGTTCTAACTACATACTGAATTTATTTTCAATCAACAATTTTCAAAGAAAACAATTTAACCATTATCGACAACAAATCAACAATCGTGGGTTCAAATCTCTCTCTCTCTCAAGAGAGAGAGAAAGCAAGTACTTTAGATAATGAAAATAAGATATTTTGCATAAAAATGCAAATAAAAATCTCAATGTTTTTCCGCCTCTTAAATATCAAAATGATATGCTCCCTTTATCCAAAACAATAAGTTTATCTTCCGTGTGGGACACTAGAAATTACAACCCATTTGTGCATATACAACTCATGCCTGCTGTGTGAATTTTGTTCGTGCATCTTAACTGCAAGAAAATATTTTAATTCTTTTTCTCTGCTAACGCAACGTTGCAATCAAAATACTATATCCCTTATAAACTGAGTATCGTAAATAAGATTCTCTTAAAGTTGTTTTTCAATCAATTATATTATTACTTGTCCGCTATAAGGTCAAGACCTTATACTCGTCCCCCACATGAATTTGCAAACATGCCGTTATAGATTATTGTAAATGATGCTAAATTTGCTTAAAGTTTTTTCTACTACTAACAAATTGCACAAAATGACACAGTTGTGTATTCACTACAAACAAAAATTATTAAGTTACAAAAAAGAATTCAACTTAAGTTATTGGTTAAGCGACTACATTTTGATAAATCAACGTTTTGTAAAACGTTGATGTCAAAACTCTTTTCTGTAAAATACTACTTTACAAGCCTAACTTCGATTTAAATTGGAAGATTTTATTTGCAGTTTTCCCTTTGCTACGTACATCGTATGCATTGTAGGAATTCTAATACTCTAAATCTTTTTGTATTTATAATGACGTAGAGCTGAATATATATTAATAATATTTTTCCAAAAGATAGGTCATGTTGGTTTACAAGAGTAAACCAACCAGTCGACAACAAAACCAACTTTAAACTTTGTGATTCTTATAAATATTTAAGTAGCAGTTTTACAGAAATATCCTGACGAGCTCGAAAATTATATATGAAAATTTCCGTCTTTTTTTTATTTCCTTTACATTGCGCGCGTGTACGTGATCGCGCCTATTATGAACCTCATATTTTTAATTGATCTAGGAATACTTAAATGCTAAATTTCACCTTCTTGCAATCGGTTTTGCTCCTGTGACGATTCGAAGTCACGACATCAAATTCATGGATTTTCGTACTTATAGGTATAAAATATCTAGAAAAAACGAAATCGGCGCGTTCCAAGAAAAAAGAGTAGAGTTTTCTGTATCAAATCATTAAAAAACCATGTGTATAGCATTCCATCATTATGGTCGTTTTTCTTAGATCTAAGTGTCTTAAGAAAATTACAGCCGATTATTTTTACAACCAAGTAAACGCTGTTTTGCGGTTGCAATAATTGCGATTCGGTTTTGCTTCAGCCATTTATTAATCTAATTTTTATTCTAATAGTATGTCTAATTTCAGCGATATCCTTATTATTACAAATTTTTATCATGATTTAGGTGGCAAAAAACTACTTAATCAAGTTAGTTAGTTTCTACAATAGAAAAGTTAGTAAAATTTCTACAATAGAACTCAATTCAAGTTCACCCTTTATTCGAAACCTTTTGGCTTAAGCTTTTTTCTAGCCAATGTTCAAAAAGATTCATATCAGTTTTAAAAGAATTGCGTTGTAGGTTGTATAAGAGATGATAAGTCCGAATTTAAATTGTCAGTATGTCTAAACGATATGCGACTATTGTTGGATGATTTAACCAGTAGGTAGGTCTGCCAGTGGAAACTTTCGTATACATTTGTAAAGTTTTTTACTCCTGACATTTTCCAGCGTTGAAGCCCACGAAAAACCCTTAGCATTAAAGTGTCCTTCGACAAGGAATTTAGTTCCTAGTTAAAAAAAAAATTGTCATAATCTTTACCCTTTATATTATCTCTTCGAGGAAAATAAATAGAATACATTGAAATATCGGAATTGTAACATCTAATTTAGATTCCAGCAGATGGGAACGGGATTCCGTTCAGACGGGTTTGTTGCAGCCATCCAGAGTAACAGAATTTAATGAAGAATATACCAAGACTACTTACCCGCCTTGAGGCTTATTATCGGGATCATTAGATGAAAAAATATGGTGACCTTTAATTTAGACATAAGTTCATCATCCAAGCCTACAAAAACCAAACTAATGTAAATAACACATCGAGTAATAGTAAAAAACCGAATAAGCTAACTGAAAACAAAAAATATCCAATTCAATCAAAAATTTAAACAACAACTGGTATTAAGCAATTAATATGTAATAAGCAACAACACCGGTGGGCTATCACCAAACGCACAAACTATTGAACAAACTAACGTTTTGCAGCAGTGTATATAAATTTTGTAAATCAAACGCCGAAATTGCTGCTGAAATAAGTAAAAATCTAAATTAAAATTTATAAATTGCGGTTTAAGTAAAAACTGCTTTTATCATTTAAGAAATGGTACGAATAGGTAAAGATATAAGCAGTTTTTACATCTCTTACCTATAAAATATTTCATTTGAATACGGTAAATCATTTTGTCGAAGCAATATACCTGTCGGCAAACTTATTAAGTCAACTGGGAAATTCCTTTTTCGAACTATTATGATTACGGACCGAAGTCATCGTAATATCCGTAATATATATAAAATTGGACCTTATTTTAGACAGTTTTTTTGGGGTATGAAAAAAGTAAATATAATAAAGATTGTTGAATATGTTATTAAGCAGATATAGAAGTAAGATCAAAAATTATTTTTGAAAGATATTAAAACATATGTTTATTTTAAGTGGATCAGCGACAGGCACTATAACTGGTGGAAATTTTAATCTAAGAAAAAGAAAAAATGAAAAAATTGTAGCTTAATTTACATAGCTATACTTAGTCGAAATCAGAAGTAATTTTAAAAATATTAATTATTTTTGTGTTCACTTGCATTATAACGTTCAGTTTTTGACTACGAGGAAAACAGTATTTTGTTACCAAAAAATACTTCAATTAACTACAAAAATATGTAGTATTTCATTAGACAATGCATAAAGATTATGAAGGTTCTTGAAGTTAAAAGTTTTAAAGTGTATTACCTTAAATATTCTTCGTCATTCTCTTATAAATCTTTTGGTGAAAGCTACCGCTTTGGTTGCATTCATCACAGGCAAAGTGGAACCAATTACACTTTGATTGTTGGCAAACGGCAGAGAAAATGACGTCATATCAAGCAGCAAACATTATTAAATTTAAAAACATTATGTGCCTCGTCAAACAGAAACCAAAAATCGTTCAGCATCACTCAACGTAATAAATATCAGAATATTTTTGTCAAATTTAGCAAGGTTATAAAAAGAAGAAACATTCAATGTTTATTGTCGGTGATAAGATAGTTGACGCCTACCTTCAACGAATGGATACACAAATAGTGATCTGGCAATTTTAGCTCTTCCTTAAGCTCTCACATAATTTCAATGTAAATCTTTAAAGTCTATCACAGTTAGACGTAATGAAAAGCTTGAATTTCCATAAAACTGCTAAAGAAACTATACTGATATTTTGATCAAGTGTCCATTGACGTAAAAGCACTTAACTCTAATAATAATCTAATAATTAAACTCGAATAAAACACTCTTCACGCTTCGGTGGTTCATATTCAAAAATAGCCTTGTTAATACTCACCAAACTGACTTTCAAAAAAAAAATCTGTCAATCTTTTTTTTCGTTCCTAACACATTGTGAAGAAGAAAACACGTCCTTATTATCTCTGTGTTTTTTGAAAAGGCATGTGTTAAAATGGAATTCACTCGATCAATTGAAAGAGTAGAAATTCGAACCCAGCAGCTCAAATTATCAATTATGTTTCCTCTCAGTTTTATGAATAACAAACAGATTAAAATCCATATTGAATGTTTTGAATCTGCTACTTACGTGCTCCCAAATGAAATACCGCATGGATTCCTTACCTCTGATTTTTTATTTTTAATTGCATATAATGAATTATACGGTACAATAAAAGTTCATAGAGTCATTAATTTGTGGGCATATGCCAACCGTTTTATTATAATACAAAAATTGCAAAAAAAATCTCAAATAGTACTTCCTAATAATATTCTGAAGAGCATTTCCGATCGGGCCCAACATTTAACAAGCATAAACACTTACACACCTGTAGAAAACACAATCGTTTTGTAGTAATAATAATAATAAGTAATAATAACATAGAAAACGAACCATTAAAATGCTTGGTGTAGTCTTTGACCCCAAATACCATTACTCCAATCGACTAAATGCTAGTAAATTTGTACATTCTATAGGCAATCCTATAGTCGCGATGTAAAAATTGTATAAAAGAGGAAAAAATTAGCTTACTCCCTCCATTGGTAGAAATCACGGAAATTTTATTTTTTCCAGTTTTTTTTAAGGTAAAAAATACGGTGAATTACTATCCGATCTTCAATTCATGCACGTTTCAAGCAAAATAGTGAATAGAGCTGACTCGAAATAAGGTAAGCAAAATGGACATTCCAGGGTTTCTTAACTACTTTTAGCAACAGTAAATTTACAAGCAAATTCAGGCAAAATTTTGGAGGCAAACTTTTGTTATATGTAGTTTTTCTATTGCACTTAATTTGAAGTCGCTGCCATACAATATGTTCAATGCGTTCCGAAAGGTTGGTCATGACTTCTAATCTCTTTTCAAGATTTCTTTGTCGAGTGATGATAGAAGATTTTTTAAATCTTTGAGTGTTTGCGGACGTTTGCATACAACTAATTGTTCGTTAACATTGCACTGAACATATTACATTTTAAAATGCCAAATAATAAACTTTAATATTTGCGACCTGGACTCCATTCGAAGCTGCATCACAGACGGCAAGTAAACCATTATAAGAAGATTTGAAGGACTCGAAAAAGGACGCTTTTTCTTCTCTCTGGAGGCGCAATGTATACATGTAAAGTGTAGATGCATGCAATGAATAATCGATACCAAAGAGTAAAACTAACGAAGTGAAGTTACAGAGAATTACAGAGAGACAAGAGTCAGTCGTTCACTAGAAGTCATCTTAGCTTGGCAGCTCTGCGCGCGCGCTGCAGTTGTAGTGTTCTACTTTATGCGAAGAAATTTTGCAATTTCGTTTTCTTATCTTATTGCTTTATAGCTTTATACGTGTTTAAAGAATAATTAATTATACAAGTATAAAAGTAATTTGAATCTTACTGTGTCTTTAGTAGTGCGAAGTTTACGTCTAATTTCAGAGATTATTTTTGTGTGCGGGATAACCTTTTCTGTTTTATTTTTATAATCTCTCCCTGTGGTCTCTTTAATCTCTTGTCTGTTATTTTTTGATATGGAGTGTTTTTTTATACATCACGTTGAACAAAAACAAGCCCCTAATCTGAACGATTTATAAACTGTTAGTTTTGCGAACGCTTTTGTGATGCGAAGTGTGAGGGTATCAATAGCCGAGTTGCAGATGCAGTTCTTGATCCTTTCGCTGATCATGTCCCGACTGTATAAGCTGTTCAGAGACAAGAAATAGGTTTTCTGAAGTAAGCAAAAAGGTAGTCACTTTGTGTGGAAAGTTTCAAAAAGTCAAGTCAATGTTCGATAGGAGTCGTTACCTAGAACCCTCGCCTTCTTTCTCAGTCTCTACAAGACTAACTCGCAGTGTAACATGGGATACTTCTTATCCGCCTGCGTCTAAATCTGATTCGTCGAGTCATATGAGTGCTTCATCCTTGTCTATAAAGAACGTTACCGTTTCTGCCATCGTTTCGTTGGCCGGCAATAAAAAAGTTTAAACTAAGTTAGGAAACATCCCTCGTTCTAGTTTTGCTGCCCCTAGTAGTGCCATTTAGGCTACTCTGTGCACATCTCCAAAAAATATTAATAAAAATAACAAATCCACCTTTTCCCTTGGCTGTTCGAGGGTATCTGCTGGTCGCAATGCTGGGCAAGTCGTACAAGCTGTACGTGCAAATATGGTCACCTCTTCTTTATTCTCGCCAACTCAAAACTTTCTACCTGGAAATCCTATTGTTCCTGGTAAGGATGACGTCTGCTTGCCGACAGTACCAACACAAGAAGCAATATTCTCGTCAAGACTGACGCCTGACACCTCTACAGATAACACAAAAAGCTATCTGGCTGCAAATGTGTCCTCTGTTAATTTGAAGTGTGTAACAATTCTCAAACTGGCTTCATTTCATCCTAGAGCTATCTCGTCTTTTAAAGCACCAGTTTCGACTGAATATATAGAAATTTTGCTAGATAAACCATTGTGGTCAGTTGGATTCTTACGACATTCATTCCTCGGTATCGGTTCAGTAATATTACCACTTCCCCTTTAAGAAATCTAAATGTTTCTTCAGGCCCAGTAACTCTCATTTATCAAAATTTTAGGGGCTTGAATTCAAAGATTCGCTCTTCTTTCCTAAATTCAGTGAGCACGGAGTTTTCCTGTTTGGCCTTCACTGCAACTCGGTTAAACTTGGTCATAATTCTTTCCAGATTTCAGAAAGGACCAATTGGAACGCACTGGTGGTGGTGTTTTAATTGCCATACCTTTTGTAGTCTCGTCCTATTTCTCCCGCCGTTGAGTTTATTGCCATTTAGGTGAAAATTTTCAATAAACAGTTATACGTAATTTGCTCTTATGTGACGTGGCCGAAAAGTCTAAACCTACTGATATAGCCATGCCGTTGGGGGACCTCAAGCCATTTGGTGCTGTAGTGATAACTCTGGCTGTATGGTCCCCGCTTCAACATCTGATAGAGCTATTGTATTTTTCAATAAATTATTTGATCGTAATTTACTTTGATACAACCGTACTCCTAACTATAATGGTAGACTGCTGGATCTTTCCTTTGCCAATTTCCCGGGGATAGTTATAAATCGCTATTCAAGTTTTAGTTTACCTGAGGATAGGTATAAACCAGCAATTTGTATTTCTTTTTATTTATTTATTTATTGTATTTCTATTTATTACATGATGATCCCTTCAACTACTAACGCGCCAAATCCAAGTTCCACATTTCTCACCTGGAAATATTGAAACCTTAGTCTCTTCGTTCTATAATGTATTAAATCTAGCTATATCTGCATCCGTTCCGATCAAGCAACCCCGTCCTCGAAGCAAGTACCCGCCATGATTTAATAAGATAATTAAATATTACAAAAATAGGAAAAACAAGGTTTTTAAAAATTATATGAAAAATGGTTTTGCTTACGACTATTTCGCCCATTTTACTGCAAGGCATAGATTCAATTATTGCAATCACCAATGTTATTGCAGATGCTTTCGGTTGATAAGATCCTCACTCACGAGCAATGTAATGTTATTTCAAATATTTTTACTCAGTTCTTGAAATGAGGTGTTTTCCCTTTGTTTTGGAAGAGTAGTTTCCTCACTCCAATTCACAAAAATGTAAATAGACATCACGTTGAGAACTATAGAGGCACCGCCAAGTTAAGTGTCTTACCTAAATAGTTTGAGGGAATTGTTAGTCAGCATTTAGCTTTTGATATCAAATATTATATTTCTATATTCCAGCATGGCTTTCGGTAGGAAAGATCTACTCTCACGAATCTTTTAAAGTCTACTTGCCATATTTTCATGGCTTTTTCTACTGCTTCTCAAACGAATGTCGTATACACTGATTTTAGCAAAGCGTTTGACTTAATTAACCTTAACTTATTGATCTTCAAACTCCAGGCCTCTTAGTGAAATAGATCTTGTCTGCACAACAGATCATTCACGGTTCTGTTTAATTTCATCACCTCGGATGAATTCCCCGTGACGTCTGGCGTCCGTCAAGGCAGCCATTTAGGACCCCTTTTATTTAATTTATACATCAATGATCTCCCCTGCGTGATTAAATCCAGCCAGATCTTAATGTTCACTCACAATGTTAAACTGTTTTCTTTCTTCTCCTTGGAATTTCAATCGTACCAGCTTCAAATTGACTTAAATAATTTGATGACATTGTGCTCGTTAAATTTTATGAAATTAAATCTAAAAAAGAAGCCATTCCGTACTGAGCACTCCATTGATTCACACAATTTGGAAAACGTTGATTCGTTCGTCAATTTACGAGTGCTATTTGATCAAAAAATACGTCTTAGTTTGCACATTGAGATCTTTTCAAGTAAAGCTAGACAAGGCTTGGTGTCATTAAGAGGTGGTCCAAAGAGCTGAAGGACACTTACATCACAAAAAAGATATACATGTGCATAGTTAAGCTCATAGTTGCCTCAGTTATATATAATAATATACCGCGGTTGTGTGGTCTGCTTCTTATAGGTGTTATGTACATTCAACAAATTCAGTTCAAAAACAATTCTCGATTTTTGCCCTTAGGAATTTGGGTGTCTCCTTCTTAACTAAGTCAATAATGGTGTTTGGTGAGATAAGCTTAAATGTCTCTAACCGCTTCTGTAGGCACTTTATGTTCATTGAACTGAGTCACGCTACATATAATTATAAGCTACTAACCTGTTTAGAGCTGCTTGCAGAAACTTACGATATGTCCATCACTTAATCTTAATATTGAATTTTTTACAGGCTTTAAAAACAACTTTGCTTAATACGCGCGATTTGCCTATGTCGTATTTAAACTAACTTTTAAGCTTAACATCTCATAGTTCGAAAATTAATTGATGTTGTCTACTGTATCGGTTGCTAAGCTTTTGCATGTTTGCGATGGCTTAGGAGTTCACTCGCACTTTGGTTCTGTACTAGTTGTGTACATGCTTTTTTTCTTTTTCCCTTTCTTCATTATTTATTTATACATGAATAATTCAATTATTGTTATCTTTTTTTTCTTTACTTCTCTTTACATACTTTATACTAGTTTTTAATGTTAATTAGTATATGGTTTACTTCTATGAGTCAATTCAATTTGACTGTCAATTTATTTTAGTTGCGTTGCATGTGTAAGTAAATGCATGAAAATAAAAAAATAAAGCTGTAAAATCGTACAATCCCCAAACTTACTTATATTACACATTTATACTTAGTTGATCGTGAATTGGAATTTACGTTAAACAATAGACCAATATCTAACAGACTAATATCTAACATCATCATTTTTTTATTCTTCAAATTTGAGGGTTCGACAAAAACAATCTATGCCCAACAAATTAAATTAAGCTCAACCCAAAGAAAATGTCATTCTTTACATTTTACATTACAAGCATTTATGCGCAGTAAAAGAAAATTATAGTTACGGTATAGAAGGCAAAGATGATTCAAAGATGTTCAAACTGTAAAAACGCCAGTAAACACAACTATATCTAAAGAAAATCAATCGAGCTGTAGAAGCGCAGTTCAAAAGCTGACTACCAAAGAGAGTGACGTAAATGAACAAATTAGACTATTAACATTAAAAATGGTTACCGAACCCAGAGCTGTGAAAATCATTTCTATAGACTATGTTAAGATATTAATATACTGTAGATCAATACAAACACACAACTTTGGTTTTACACCAACTTCTCACACTTTTTTGTCTTTCCTTTTAGATACTTGGAACTTGGAGGAAAACACTGAATTGGACAAATAAGTAAAGCAACGGTTTGCAATGGGCTGACAGCAATGTCCAACTTTTATTAAGTAATTAGAGAATAATCAAATGATTTTTTTCCGGTGGGAATAAGTAAATTATGCTTAGATTAAAAAAATTGTGCATACACTTCTTTTATTTACTGGCATAACCACATACAATGTTAAGAACAGACAATCCCTGACCAATGCAATGTGATCGTTTGTTATATGTGTATGTACTCTTTTAGTTTAAATGAAATAAAAAATTAGGTGCACTAGCTCATATGTTTCGTATTTACTCGTTTATCATCACATTTTTGGTCTTAAATAGAATTGATGTTCTTAATACTGCATGCACTTATGAACATAGAGATGATGTTCTTAACAGAAGCGTTTATGAAAATTTTTAACTGTGCTGATGGTGAACTAACAGCGGTGAAGAAAAGGTTTAAACATTTCAGCAAACTGAAAACGCATACAATTTACCTGAAGTATAAAAAGAAAGCAAGCTCGTATTAAAATAACAGGTACAGCACAATTTTTTCTAGAAGCTGAACAACTAATGCATTATGAAATATTGGATGTTTTGTTAATAGATAAGTTTGATAAAAGTCTAACCAATGTCGAAATACACAGAAAATTACCAAAAAGACACAAATTAGAAAAAGAATTGTTTCACAAAAACAGACTTCATACGAGATGCTGCTATAGCTACAGTTGATGAACTATCAGTAATTCAACATATAGTGAGTGGATTAAGAATTTAAAACAAGCATAAATGCCCTACGTACGCAGCTAAAATGTTTAAAGAACTTCTTAAAAATTATGAAGTATACGAAACGTGGTGTCATAACAGACAAGATGAAAACTCTCGAAAAGTCAAAAAGGGAGTGGTCAGGAAAAAACACTACTCAACATAACAGAAAAAAATAGAGTGCAAGTCAACAACTACATGTTCTAAGTATAACAAGTACTGACACATTTTTAGAAATTGCGACAAACAAAATCAAAACAAACAAGTGATAAACGTTATTGTAGAAGAAAATAGAACGAAAAAAGCTTTAATATACCGTTTACAAAACTGCTGTTTAATAGATAATGGTTTTAATGTTTGTATTATAAGAGAAAGTGTGTATAAAAAGAACTTTAGAGATTACGCTTTTCAGCCTTATGCCAAAAAGCTTTATAATTTTCCAAACGTACACATAAATACTATTGGTAAATTAAAAGTCAAGGTAAACATAGACTATTCAGAGATGATGCAAGAATAGGATACGATCTTACTGAAAAATTTGTCATTACGATAAATGCAAAAACAAAAATAAAGTTTAATGATTGACAAGAAAGTGGCGATTTATCAGCATATAACATCAGCGAACGGGTACTTACCGTGCCACCAGGGTATAAAGAATCTGTCAAAAAAATCATTTCTCATTATCATAGAGAGAAAACAGTGAAATGTCGGGTCAGCATGAAGATTATACCCAACGATGATTTTAAATATTTCCGTCACTCACGAACACATTTACCAATAAACGAGACCGAAGCTGTTAGAAATAAGGTGGAAGAATCGCTGCTAGCTGGAGTTATTTGACTGCCAACATCGTTTGTGGCAACAAAAGTGGTATTAGTAAAAAATAAATCAAGTGAACATTGATTATCTATTAATTACAGGCAATGAAATGAAATGGTTTTAAAGAATAGTTTGCCAGTGGCGATGGCTGATGATGTTTTTGAAAAGCTACAATCAGCATATTCAACAAAATTCTTCGTTACTACGGAGAATTAATGAAGAAAGAGAACAAGACGAACATAGTGGACTAATAAATTAATGGCGAAAAAAGCGAATTAGAATCAAAGGAGAAAAACAACAGAGAGAGTGAAAAGCAGTGGCAAGGCAAAACAGAAAAAAGAATAAAAGATTCAACATTGCAGAAGTAAGAAATTCGCGAAGAACAAATCTGTAAGTAAGGAATTACATGAGGTTAATGAGAAGTTAAAAGATATGAATCACAATCAATTAAAAACAAGTAAGAAAATTACATTCGGTTGCGACCGAATCTTTTATACTCATCACCGTGCTCCTAAAAAAAAGGCTAAAATATGTAAAGAAACTAAGTTTTCATACTCTATAATTTTGGGTTGACGAAGTTGATTTTTCGAATTTTTGGAATAAACGTGGTAATTTATATGGAGTATGTGTTACACGTTAGGAGTAACAAGCAGGAAACTCAGAAAGCAAAGATGTTCACAGTTTTTTGTTACAGAGATGTCCTACACAGTTGCGCAAATGGACAAATGGACAGATGAACGAACGAATATGCTCAAGTGCATTCCGAATTTGAAACTCGCTCACAATTTATATTCTCTATGGGGGCTTTGAACTTCGCTTCTGTGCGTTGTAATTATGACACACTGTAAAATTAAGTAGGATTGGCCGATTTTTTTAAATTTTGTGGAGGTGCTGTAGCATTGCCCATAGAATACACGGTCAAAGTTTTTGCTGATTTATTTGCTGGAATTGATGAGTAATGACGAAAAAAACAATTTTTTATTCCTTTTAAAAAACAGAGGTGTCGTCAGTTAACGTAATGCTGTGGTCGTATCCTTCGACCGATTCAGCCCATTTTTAACATCAACCTGCGTGCAGCAACTTCGAATGTTTCTGCCAAATTTGAAGTCAAGAAATTCATTTTTGCGGCCATGAGAATATTTACAACAAACGTTACACCGGCGGAAGCACAGCCAGACGTACAAAGGCACATGCTTAAATCGATTTAGAATTTGATGGTGATCAAGAATATACAAAGTGCGGTGTGGTGGGGAGATGGTTGAATTGCGTCAGTTGGGAAAGGAGAAATATTGTGAAATTCATAAACTTAAAAAATTGTTATAGATCAAAAAGGAATTGGGGCAATCAACAGTCTTACAACAACATTAGTGAATGATGCGATTTTGCGGATACACGATAGAAATACCATGACTAAAGTACGTGCAGATGATGCGAGAAGAGCAACATCACAATTATACATCGAAAGTCAAAGCAGTACTGAAAAAGCTTAGCCATTATTAATTGGGTATCCACTCTAAGTTAGTTATAGGTTGCAATGCATTCAAATACATGACAGCGAGAAACGGCGCAACCGTTGAACATTGTACATATATTTTGCTAATAGTGAACGCAGTTTCAAAACTCTTTTGGTTATTTTACTGTGAAACAATACGTTTTTTGCGAATTTTAGAGTGCGAACTGGTTAGCAATCACGATGAAGATCGAGATCAAATATTAAGCATATTAAAGTCGTGTCAATCTATTTATAAAAATATCAAAGTGTACATACAGCCGCTAATTTGACTTAAGAATTGTTGAGTGGTTAGGATTTTTTTTATTAAATATTGCACTATGAATTGTTGTTCTTAGTTGCCATGACAGAACTGTTTAAACTAAGCAATGGTAACAAACTTGCTTGCTACCGAAAATCTTGAGAAGAATATATTTTAGAACTGTATTCAAAACCTTAATGACGCCGAAACAACTTATTTTATATAAACTTTAGTTTTCTTAAAGCGGATAAAACGGAAACATTATAAAAACAGAACATTTAACCTGCAAAAACGGTGTTAACACCGTAAACAACAAAGTAAAGAAAAGCAAAAAGGGCAAAAGTAAGCAAACTGAGAATCTACTAGAACTAAATTTTTCCAGGTATGTCAAATGTAAATGCAACAGTGGGTGTCACATTTAAAAGAAAAATTCGTCTAGCTTCATTCTATTATAAAAATGTTAGATGGGTTTCGATTATGAATTAAGTCCATTAAATAATCCTTGGATCTTTATCATCAGACTAATGTAAAAAAGACTCCCTATCGTATATTGACCTTAAATGCTGCATAAATAGAGTTGTAACGATTCAATAGTGAGGATTGAGACATTATTTACGATTCAACATGTGTGCATTCGCATAAGCATTGAAGATAAAAAATTAAAATTCACAACAATGGTGTTACAATTTTAAGTTCGTTCAGTATTCCTATTGAGTCCTCAAGTGCGACGATTGGTGGTGGGAACAATAAATATAAAAAACGAATGTGCGTGCGCTCGTTGATTAGCTATCTAGAAAATATATAGCAGCCATATTATAACAAAGGGGTGGAGCAAATGCAAGTACTAGGGTTGGACTGGTCTTAACAGCAACAAACAACGGTACTCAAGAAGGAAATCTAGAAATAAGAAATGTTGTTTTAATACCTATTTGCTTCCTTAAACTTAATTTACAAAAAAATTTTCTAAAGAACACCAATGACATATAAACATTTTTCAGATTTATTTATAGTTATATTTTTTACGTACAATTAATACAATTTCTAATTGGTTTCTGAAATTTTTAATTTTATTTTTTATTTGGTATTCATCGATCCGATTGCATGTAAACATCTAAAAACTGTCGATTCATTAATTGTTAAGCTGTTTAAAAGATTTTCGGGAGTTTGGGCTGGATTTTCGTCCTCTATGTCTTACAATTCATTGTCTTCGAGATGATTTGGGCTTCCAGGCCGTTCTTTATTATTGAAATTAAAATCACTATTTTTAAATCGCCGAAACCAAAATTGGAAATCCGGATATGATGGAGCAGCATCACGGTAAGCTTCTGAACTTGTTTGGTTTGGATTTGTTCAAATTAAACAACAAAGGTGAGGAAGCTCGAAAATGCAATTTTGGAAGCTCCATGACTATTTATTTGCTTACACAGAAAACTCAACTGAAATAAATTAACAGTCGAATTCAATTGACTCTTAGAAGTAAATCTTATACTAATTATTATTAAAAACTAGTATGAAGTGTAGAAGGAGAAGTAAAGAAAAAAAATGAAATAATAATGCATGCATAAATAAATGAGAAAGGAAAAAAACGTGTACACAACTAGCACAGAGGCATATCCACAAGCAGTAAAGAACCAAGTTTCAAGTGAACCCCAAAGCCACTGCAAACATGCAAAAGCTTGGTAACCGATACAGTAAACAATACCAGTTAATATTCGAATTATAATGAGAAAGAGTGACAAGCGGGTCCCAGCCAAAATTCCTAAAGCCAAACAGCAAGAATTGCCTTTGGACTGATTCAATTGAATCTACATAACACATATAAGAAGGAAACCACACAACAGAGGCGCACTCAAGTATTGCTCTAACTAAAGACATGTGTAGCTGCCTTGTAAGAAACCTTCAGCTCTTTGGACCACTTTTTAATGAAATCAAGCGCCGAACTAGCTTCAGTTAAAGAAAGGTCAATGTGCAAATTAAAACGTTATCTTTGGTCGAATAGATTAGCGTGAGCATACGCTGAATAGCTCAACAATGTTAAATGGAAAACTACTATTCTAGGTAGAGAAAGGTCTAAATTATCGAAATTAACGCAAATACCTAATATTTACCGTGGTTTAGTCGATAAATTATTACTGAATATACCATCTAACAGAAACTACGTTTTTAAATGATTATAAGGTAGAATAACGTACAGCAAAATTTTCCGGTATGTTTAGAATGGTCCATCTGCACAAAATAAACATTAAAGCAGAAATTAAGTAACTCCTTCTTTCAACATCTACTTTCACTTAGATGCTCAGAATTTGTGGCCAAGTTTAAGGCAAGTAAAGATTTGTATTTTTTCTCCGACCTGATACGCATGCAAATAGTCATGTTCGGTCACAAGCACAAGCTAATTTATTCCTACCATTGGTATCTTTAGTAGAAATACATGGTTTTATTCGTTTTTCCCCATAAATACCTTATAGCTCAACCCAGCAAAAAATGCTTTAATCTCTACAAATCATACGATTTTATAACTCCACTTTTATTATTGTGATAATGATAATATCTCTGCAAATATTAACGTATCAGTGGTTTTATTTATTAATATTGAATGGCATAGAGAGATATATGTATAAGTTTTTATAAGGCCAATGTCACATTATTCATCCTTCAAGTGTTATTAGCTTCCGAAAATTGCTTTTTAAATCTTTCATGTCGGTACAGACACATCATATGCAATGTATACTCACCGTTTGGATCGATAAATATTTGTCTTTCCATTTGTTACGTTGGAAAACAATCGACATTAACTACGTAAAGTACGCAAATATTTCGCTAACGCAAATCTCCGCGTCGACTTATCTATGTGCGCCTGATCAACAGCGCGTACTTCTGTTCGTTATCCATTGTTGGAACGCTCACGATGACAGACTAGATGAGATTAAGCTTTAAAGGTTGGCACACATATTCTTAAGTGATGGTCACAGGCTATAACCTACTACTCGTAGCAGAAATTGGTCCGGAATCAATGCATTTACATACGAAGAATCTCTAAACTTACAAAAAAAAAAATTGGCGGTAATAGGTCTATAAGCATTCGAAGCAACCTAAAACATACTACTTAGAAAGATATTAATTTATAACTCCGTGTAAATATTTCTTAGGGCCAGCTAAAATCTACTGAAATTGAAGTTCCCATCGATCAACTGCCACCCTTACGTCCAAAGGAAACTAGCAACTGCTCGTTGGAATGTTTTCGCGTCGAAAACAATGTTCGGTTTTACTTGCTGGTCACTCCGATCATAAACGGAAAAATTGCACAAATTCAGAATAAGTGAAAACCGATGGTGCAACGACGGTTTCTAGTGCAAATCGATTCTTTTTTCTACCAATGTTTAATGTAAGATTGTTAACTTCCTTTCGAAAATTACAGGAATTCACATAGGAAATTTAAGCCCGACGAAACATATGTTAACTTTGTTAAAATAAGCCAAGTTCGAAGAAGCCAGACTATTGGAGAACCACTGAAGTTATGAAAGAATTGCTCAAAAATAAATAACTTTACTATTTACAGTTATGCTATTACCATACCATTTATAGTTATAATTATTTCAGAAGATTTATGAGTTGAACATTTCACGAATATCAATATTTACTTTTTTACTTATAAAAAACATTTCGGAAATCTTTTATAGAAGATTATATAAACCACAGACGGAAAATGGACTGGATACTACCGCTTTACATTCATTATATCGCCCTCTTAACGCAGTCTCTTAATTATATTGAAACTTACTCTATATTACTGTATCAATCTAATAAAAACTATATTTTTAACACATCGTTCGATCATTTTCAGGGCAGACACAAAAATCCGTAACATTTTTAGAAAGTATCAACCATCAGGCGAGACCTTTCAAGACTTCATTTCTTTTGAAACATAACGGCATAAAAATTGGACAAGGAAAGGCTAATTACCAGATCTTGCCTCGAAAGATTATTAATTGGATGCAAATCTCAGATTTCGTAGCATTCAAACAAATTGACCAAATTTGCTAGCATATCTGCAAAAGAATATATAGTGTTTTATAGAAAAATAAATAAAGTTTATAACAAAGACAACGGTTGTTTGGTCTGAAAAAATATAATAGCAAAATCAGACTACAAGCTGTTCAGTCAAATTCTCGTCGCACAAATCCTCAAACATTTATTTGTTTAGCAATTTTATTAGATATGTTAACGTACGCATGTTAAGAGTTCTTCAATGCGGAATTACATTATATTATAGTAGTTCTTCAATGTTGATTGCTGCTAATTAATAGCTTCCTTATTATTATTGATAATAGAAACACTAAAAGTCATTGAGATGTTAACAGCTCTGATTTTGAACTAAATGTTGGGACGTCTTATAATTTAGTTGTCTCTGCATGAACCATCAATTAGTGTGTATTATTCAAAACAACTACATAAAGAACGCCCTCATAAAATTTCAACGTTACGGAATTCTTTGCCAAAGAATGGTAAAGGAGGCAGACTCTAAAATGCTAAAATAGAGTTTTACAAAACATTACCCAGGTTGAAAACTCGGATATAATTTCTAAATTTTTTTCAGTTATCTGATATACTTTGCACTCAACTGTTTGTGGATGGTATTCTTGGTTCTACTGAAAATAAATTAGACTTTAGGCAATTTTTATTTTCTCAGCCCAGATACGTTACCGCATTTCGTACCTGCTCTTTAAAGGAGGTTATTTTTCTGCCAAGAGGATATTTACGTCCATGTTTCAATGCTATTTTCTCCTAGCGGAAATTTCACAGGTGTGGAAAAGAAGATTTACACTACTTTTGTAGAATCTTTAGAAAACTTCCTGTTGTGATATCAAACTGGGTCTATATGTTCGACATAAGATTTAACAGGCCATTTGTTAAGACCATTCGCGATGTACACTAATTATGATACATTAATACACTTGATATTGGAGGAAAATTGAACTTTTCCGCCCAAACACTATATCATGGCACAAACGTGAATATTTTTAAAACATATTTCCTATTTCATTAGTTATAGGCATGTAGATTAAATGATCTTTTTTTTGCTTTTTAGACTCGCTGCGTGTCATAGCGCTCCTTGAAATTACATCCTGAAAATTGCTTCGGGGTTGACATCCTTCAAAATTTCTCAAGAATAACTTCATATGTGCGGTCTATCTGCTCACACAATTATTTGGAAAACATAATGTACGCCTTATAATGGGTATTATAATAACAAGCGTAGTCAATAAAAGAATCTGTTTTTTTCATACTCATCAGAAAGTATATTAGATTTGTTTTTTGTCTGTGATGTATATATAGAACGATATGCGGTTGAGATTTCACTCTATAGATATAATTTTCACAAGTGTGAAATGCAGGATCCGATTTGTTAAAGTTAACAGCTGAAAGCGTTGTATAAAATAAGTAAGGTTCTTTTCGAATTGTTTCTTATTACTATCGTTAGATTAGGTTTAAAAATCATCATGTGTAGACAAAGTAAAGTTTGCAAATTGTACACAAATTTTCTGTTATTTTTATATCCATCACCGAAAGATGAACACCATAGATCATGCTAACTATATATATTCTTGATGAGCATCAAATTCTGAATCGATTCAATCATGTCCGTCTGCGCTTTGTCTATTGTAAACATTCTTCTGGCTGCAAAAACGAAGGTATCGACTTCAAATTTGCAGAAACGTTGGAAGTTCTTGCACAGAGATTGGCATTGAAAATGGGCTAAATCAGTCGAGGAACACGTCCACAGCGCCACGTAAACTGGGAACACCTCTATTTTACTCCTTATTTATAAACTATAGTAGATAAGTGTACAAAAACTTAAATGCATATTCTATGGGCGGTGTTGTAATATCTGCATAAAAACGATTATGCTTACCGAATACTGTAGTATGTCAAAATTTATTTTTTTCAATATTGCTAAAAGGCGCAGCTTTAAAAACCCCATAAAGTGTATAAATACTCGGCCAGTTTCAAATTTGAAATGCACCTGAACATGTCCCTCTGTTCTTATATCCATCTCTTCACCTGCGCAACTGGGCAGTAATGAAGATATCACCTGCAAATTTGCAAATGAATGTAGAAGTGACCAAATTATCAATGGACACGCCTTGAAGGCCCAAACGTCCGTATGACACAGATTTTTATTTTGAGAATAGAAAAAAACAGCCGTGCCCACTTCATATTACAGAGTATGAAAATTTAATTCTTTTACTATTTTTACGGTGATGGCTATCAAAGATTCGGTCACGACCGAAAATAATTTTCTTGATATTTATACGATGAATAAGATAACTAGTGTGGTATATGCGGTACCGTATTTAATAATGGTAAGCATTAAAAAATTTGGTCCAAACTGACTACAGTTTCGCTTTTGTTTTAAATTGTAAGCTATTTTCAATATAATTTTCAAACTGTTTTAAATTCGCTTAAAAATAATATCTGGATGCAATATTTTTAAAATAGATAGATAAACTAATGAAGATAGATATTTCCTTGAAATTTCTATACTATAACAATAAACTAGCTAACTATGCTGGTAAACTACTTAATCTAGAAAAATGTTCTCCCCAAATGTCAGTAGCAAAACCATAATGAACCTTTTAAGCTCAAATTCCTAAAACACAGAGGTGATATATATACAAAAAACTAAGAAGCGAACTTGGATGAACCCTCAGTCGAAAGTTTCCGCAGCCGCTGTCTCCTATTCAACTTCTTTAATACCAAGTAAAACAAATACTAAGAAAGGAATGGGTAGAGAGAGAAGTAGAAAGTGGCCACGGTTTTGTGATGTGTATGCTCGAACGGTAAGTGTTATGTCCTAACCTGGTAAGGACCCACTACAGTTGCGTCTTCGCTCGCAATCGTAATTAAAAGCGAGTATGCTGACATGATAGTCACGTTTCGTAACTACTTGCCTGTGGGACGTGTGACAGCCTAAGGTTATGGAATTAGGGATTAGTATCCACGTTTTTGACATATCTACAATACTAAGCAAAAATCGTTAACTGAAGTGAAACTAAAGTGCTTTTACTATATCTTTTTCCCTCAATTAAGCCACTTTAATCTTCCGCCAAATTTACTTCAAAAAATTAAATTAAGCTTAGCAAATTGCTGCATGCACTAGTAAGTGTAAAAACTGAAATTTCTAAAATGCAACATAGATAAAAAATAATATTGCAATAATTACAGCTTTACCCCCCCCCCCCCCCCTCTCCACCCCCTCTCTCTCTTCCCTAAAAAAATAAAACAATTTTACATGAGACAAAAACACCCCGTAGAGGCGAACAACGCATAAAAAAGGACGAGCACCCTTTAATAAGCTATAATAAAGCCCGTAAGGTTAGCTTGTTTGTTTAGCTTGTCTTAAGTCTATCGTCACAGTAGTTTATAATTGCAGTATACAACACCCCTAAATAAAATGGAATGCCGCTATTACTTAGGGTGAATTTCATCACGGTTCAATCAAGAGCCGACATGCACAATAGAAGACTGTTTTTGTTTTCAATAATGCCACGTATGCAATGTAGATGTTGTTACCTGGCTGGCTAAGTACCGTTATTATTGCTGTTTATGAGGATGTTGACGATCTGATATTAATGAAGATAAGCTGAAATCTTGTCACACAAACCTAAATATATACATGTGTACAAAGACAGGGTTTTTAGATACATTACAGATTGCTTACACGAGTTTAAAGCAGACAAAATGTTAGATCAACGAAAATTTGTCAACAGAGTGGAAAAATAAACGAATGAATGTAATCTACAATATGTTGCTTAATCAACAACAAAATTCACAACCATGACAACAATAAAATAAAGAGAGACTGATAGGATCGACAATACCTTCATTTAACCCTTTTCTTCGCCAGAAGGGAACAGAAAAAATGTAATATCTAACATAAACTTTCTTAGTTAAAATTCAGTTGTCATTAGGTGTTTGCAATAATTTTGATCAGCGCCTTCTGCAGGTAACAATGATAAATGAATGCGAGTGTACATAATGGTTGAATTCGATGGTTTTGACCTTCTTTCACATAAAATAACAGGTTTTTTCTTAATATTATTGATTTATTTGGCGTGGGCCAACGCTAATCATGCAGGCCTCTAAATTATTCTTCTTCCAAATTCATTACTTTTTTTGTTTATTTGAAGAAATCTGTTGCCAAAGCCCACCAACTACATTCAGACGCTTAAGGTGATGTTGCTCAATCACATCCTAATAGTTGGTTTTTGTTCCAACAGTTTAAAAGTGGCGACACCAGTTGACTGAAAATGCCTTTTTTGGTCACTTGTTGCAAGAGTTGTCCAGCATACACTGTTGCAGCACGAATGTTCTGCAACCCTCAGTGCACGCACCAGATATGGCGTCTCCTGATTATCACTGATTCGGATCAATGCAACGTCGCTTGGCTGACGCACGAGTCCGCAAAGTTGAAGATGTGCGAAAATGTGTGGGTGCATAGATCGCTGCCAAACCAATACAAGTTCTTACGGCACGATATCGCCATGTTGCCACAAATATGATAAAATGTTGTAAAAAGTGGTGCAAAATATTTTGATTAACATATATTGTATCAATTTTCCGCAACAAATGCCTTTTTCAAGCGAAAAAGTGATCAAAGTATTTGCAACCACCTAATAGAAACGTTGTTTTTCCATAGTACAGTTACTTACAGTTAACAAGTTACGTAACGAAGCATGTTTAGACTGTTTGTAGTTATTTCGAAGCATTGAAAATAGGATGTAGACTACCAAACGTATCTGAACTATATTTAATGGAACTCTGGAGTGTTATAATTTAATTTATTCAATTATTTACAAGATGTGTAAAAGATTTAATATTTACATCGTGAATCATGAATTAAGAATGAAACTATAAAGAAGTAAGGCAAATAAGAAAATTATATATATATATTATTATATATATTATATATATATATATATATATATATATATATATAGTCCGCCTGAGTAGCCGAAGGCGAGGAATCTCGACTAGCAAGTCAATGGTTGTGGGTTCGAATCTCAAGTGCGGTAGAGTTTTTAAGAAAAGCCGGTAGTCTTAGATGCTAGTGCTTTTAAGAATTTACTCTTGGAATTTATTTCTCTGGCGAAATTATTAATAATAATAATAATAATAATAATAATAAGAAAATTATATTCTGTTGTGACCGAGTTTTTTATACCTATTGCCGTTATCGTAAAAAAGACTAAAAAAAGGAATAGGATAAGCGTTCACATTATAATATCGGGTGGACGCGGCTGATTTTGTCTATTTTGAGAATACAAATTGTGAGATTGTTTGGCATGCACGTTGTATTTGATGAGTAACAAGTAAAAAATACACAAAGCAAAGCTTCTCACAGTGTTTGCTGCATAGGCTGCTTGACCGCAAAGTCCAGAGGGGGTGCGCCCATCAATACCCGTAGAGCGTCAGTAGAGACCGCGTTACAAACGGGCAGACACGCCAACATTACGCGTTGGCAGCTCACAATCTTATTTCGTCCTACAACAGACGTAACGTCCGGACACCACATGGCAGCACCATATGTTGCGCAAGCAACAAAGAGTCCGCCGTATATTATCCGCCTACCACATTCATAAGTTTATCCCTCACCTTATCAAAGTGAGGAGTAATCTTGCCACAATCATTCATGGTAACTCCTAGGTACTTGGTTTCAGCCACGTACCTAAGACTGCTGGACGAGAGGCTGCCTTTCAGCAGCATCATCACAGTCTTCTCCAATGATACATCAACACCGACACTATGCATCCATCACTCTCATTGCGTTTTCACCGCGTTCTTCTATTTCTCTCCGAGCCCTACCCTTCACTGAGATGAGCAGGTCATCTGCATATGCAAGTATTCCATTAACTTTGCTGCACATGCCTTTTAGTTGCCTTAACAAGCCATCCATCATAATGTTCCATATAAATGGTTCACTGATGGATCCCTGCGGACAGCCTCTAACCTTATCCCTGAAGACAATGCCGTTTCTACCGACGACACACACAAGCTCGCCTCTGTGAGAAGTAGCTAGCCTAAAGTTTAATTTCCAGGCAATATACCTCGCCAGTATACTGGCGAGTATTCAAGTCAATAAATATGCTTAACACGTATTTCTCGTTACAGTTCCTGATACATACCTGTACGCGTTGTCAGGCATCTTACGTGTGGAGGCCGCTGCGGGAGCCGAACTGCCTATCAGGCAGACTAAGAGTAGGAATCATCTAAAGCCTTTCTATCATTACCCTTCACAGAACTTTTCCAAGTACTGGGGACGAGATACGTTATGGTCGCATCTCCCTTCTGGTGAGGGCAAGGCACTATCTAAAACCTCTGCCTTTCTGTGGGTAAGGCACCCGGTTGCGATGCAACTCCACACCGAACAAAAGCTCTTCCCGCGATTTTTGGGCCAACCACAGCCACCATGGACCTCTCGCTATGGGGCGTTCCCATTGTCAGGCCAAAGCTAGAGGAAGAGCTTTGGGGGATCCTGACGCCTGTGGTACCGGAATTGAAGAGAAAAATTGAGAAATAATTTATAAAAGGCTCCGGTCGGACTTTCTAGGTCCCATAAGACCCGCACAGACTAGGAGGACAGAATTGAGGCAAGGGTTTATCGTGGGTCCCGGCCTGAAAGGCTTAACCCCACGGTGGCCCAAGCCACTTTAAGCGTACTACGCCACCTGGCGCGTTAGACAATCCCCATAGAGTAGGGGCCTAAACAGCACCAGAGTCCAGAACGGTTTATTGTGTATGAAACAATAAACCCCACTCTGGTAAATGGTGAGGCCTAGCTGCACTCAAATTGTTCCATTTTAGGAACTCGCCAACCACAACCACCACGAGTACTCCCCGAAGGGCCGCACCCAAGCAGCCAGGACTCACAAATTGATCAACGCTTGCTTCCGCCATAACGCTTCCACTGTGCTGTTGATCAATTACCACCATTACCCGCAGGCATCCGTGACATGTGTTCAAAAGTAAAAATAGGCAAAAGGGGAAAAACCTTTCCGTCATATCCCTTTTTTCATTTTTGCATGTGTTAGGAGGACAGAATTTGTGGCAAGGGTTTAACGTGGGTTCTTGCCTGTAAGGCTTAACCCCACGGTGGCCCAAACCACTTTTAAGCGTACTACGCCCCCTGGCGAGTTAGACAATCCCTACAGAGTAGGGGCCTAAACAGCACCAGAGTCCAGAACAGTTTATTGTGTATGGAACAATAAACCCCACTCTGGTGAATGGCGAGGCCTAGCTGCACTCAATTGTTCCATTTTAGCTAGGAACTCGCCAACCACAACCACCACGAGTACTCCCCGAAGGGCCGCACCCAAGCAGTCAGGACTCACAAATTGATCAACTGACTGCTTCCGCCATAAGGCTTCCACTGTGCTTGTTGATCAATTACCACCATTACCCGCAGGCATCCGTGACATGTGTTCAAAAGTAAAAATAGGTAAAAGGGGAAAACTTATTCGTCATATCCCTTTTCCATTTTTGCATGTATTAATTAATTTACCAGACATTTTCTATCAATCGGCCAAAGGGAAGGCCGTCCGTCAATTCCTTTTTGCATTAATAGTATAATTAATTTATTTATTTGTTACGACTTAAGGACAAAGTCCATCATATACCCGCAGGCATACGTGGCTTTGTGAGGCGAGCTTCCTGACCCCCGTGGCTCCCAGTTTATTTTGCAAAGCCTTATGGCATACTTTGGGCGGTTGTTAAAAACAACCGTACTTAGGAGGACAGTCAGACATGCTTAAATCATTTTAAAATTTGATGCTGACCAAAAATTTATATACTTCGAGGGAACTATGAAGCTCTCTTCTGGCCGCCGCAACCGTTTCGACAACCCTTCATACTTTGGTGATGGGTACAAAAATAAAAATGCATATATACACACGCTCACAATTCAAACATGTACTATTCAGTAGGTATGAGTAAAACTCATACTACAAAACTAACACAATCATTCAAAAGGTTGACAATAAAGCAAACAAGGTTACGGTTATTGACATATAGTATTTTTGATTTATTTGATAAATCCGTTAATGAAGGGATTTTACGCGTATCATTAAAATTAAAACTGAAATGAAACATACGAAACGGGTTGGAGAGGTTAAAACAATGCCCACAAGGTTAAGCTCAATTAAAGGTGTGAATATCTAATTGAAAACATTGAAATTAACTTAATGTTATCAATTTAACTGATCTATGCTTTTCAAAGAAAATAAATGCCAAGGTGAAGTGTGGACCCATCCAGAAGATCATATATGTTTTTTGCTTGTCAATATGAAAAAACAATTTGACTCCTACCAAAAATATTTCTTACTTTCGGTATGTAAACGTGAAATTCCTGACAATACTTTCGAATATATGTCCGCCTAATCTCTTTCTAAATATTTCCTGTCTTTTTCTGTTTTATATTTCCTAATTGGGAATTATGCTATTTTATTGCTATTAAAATAGAAAAAAAATTAAAAATGCAATAATACTTACCTACCGTCTTTCTTGCTATCATAATTGCATAAAAATTCAAACATACTTTCTCTTACATTTACTTTTTCAATCCAAACATGTGCAGTCCTCATCGATAGCGTACGATAGATTCATATCTTTGGCATATTCTTAATGATTTGGTTTTCACAGCATAGCTCTTCTTGAAGGGCAGAGATCAGGACTAAACATGTGGTAAATTTATTTAAATAAATATTATTGATATTTCTAATATTTTACCAAGTATTTAAAAAGTTCGGAAACATTTTTTTCCATGTTACTAAAACAAGATATAATATGTCGTTCTTTATGCATTGAATATCCCAAACTATTATTTAAATGTTAGCTTTAAAATTTAATTTGCCTTCATGTGAAGGATGGACCTTGGCAATAACAATATATCTTGCTATCAACAATATCATCGATATGCCAACTCACGAACTTTTTATGTATATGCTTACTTCTTTGAACATATAACGGAAAAGTTACATTTCCTACACTAAATTGTTAATTTCGCGTCTTGTTGCTTTTGGTCAATCGCAACACTATTATTCCATAAAAATTCACTCGAGAATTTAGCCAACTCTTTCTGTCTATGTTATCAATAACAGTAGCCACTCTATTAATTAGCAGTTAGACTGCTGTCTCTTTCATTCCGATTATTTATATGAGCAAAAATTCTTTTGAAGTTGCCTCACATCGCGTCACATTCTCTCAAACGTTTGCAACGAGAACCAGATACAATCCTGTATTTTGAAGTGAATGTGCGCTATGGTATAGGTGTGTATGTATGTATGTATATATGAAGAAAATCAAACAGTGGCTATATTAGTAGCAAATATATTTCTTGTTTTCGTCTTTTATTTCCTAATAAATAATTCTAAATTTAATGTTTATCAAATGCTTCAATTCAATCCATTAAAAGCGTTCATACCAAGCTATATGCAGACATATTTAATTATTAAAAAAAATAATGTTGTTGGAACAATTTATCTTTATCTAATTTACTCATTGTTTATATATTTTTCAATTTTATTTGCATACAAATATGTTTGACGGCATGTTACCTGTTCATTTCATAACATTGCTTATTCAACATTCGAAATTATTTTAGAATTCATTAGAATACATTGTACTTATACTTCTTAATAGAATATTTTACTTCTTAATAATATATTTCCACTTGCTTTGCAAATGTTTGATACAATGTAACAGCTCAACACAGTTTTGGCCCACACAAATGGTGAGAATGAAAGAGCAAACAGTCAATTGGCTGGTAATGGACAGCGTTGTTGATATTAATAGGTGCTTACGTTAATTTTGTTTTTTATTCACTTGAAAAAGACTGTTATTAACAAAATTTGGTACAGTATATATTAATCCAAATATTTTCCATCATTTTCTACAACAATTTACCATATTTCTGGCAACATGTCGTGTCGTAAGAACTTGTATTGATTTGGCAACGATCCAATGATCGGCACATTTCCTCACTTCTTCAACTTTGCGGAGCCAGCCAAGCCATACTGGCATACAAGTGGTACTCAGAAGGCGCTCTGCCTGTTGAGTACGCTAGTTGCAGCAGAACTTCCCATTCGAGTTGAAACAGTGTTACCTTCACAACTCTTGCAACAAGTGCCATAAAAATGGCACTTTCAACCAATCCATGTCACAACTCTTAAACCGTTGAAACCAAAACCGACAATTGGGATATGGTGGAGTAGCGTCACTATGAGCTTCTGAACGTGTTTGGATGGTTTCGACAGCAGATTTCTTCAAATTAAATAGCAAAAGTAAAGAGGATCGAATATGTAATTTTGAGCGCTTCATGATTAGCGTTAGCATACACTGAGTAAATCAATATTACTAAATAAAAAACTGTTATTTTATTTAGAGGAACATCAAAATCATTGAATTTAACCGTTATGTACACTTATATCTGGCACTACTTTATTTACCTGTAAAAGTCGCAGGCCAAAATTAACGGAAGCACCTAATAGAATCAAAAGAAGTCCACGAGGTTTATCTAATTTAATTTTTGAGCAAAATATTGGAACATCTTGCCATATAGTTGTCTCTGTACCGTCTCAGAGACGGGATAAGTTGCAATAGTGATAACTAATGTCGCAAATACAATTAAGGGGACTGGCAAAGAAGAAGGAAGGAAGAACAGAAAGAAATCTAGACACAGGAAAAAAATTAGTGTTACTGGAAAACAAGTTACGCAGGGAATGTTTTAAGGAAGCGCAAAAATAGAAAGAACAAATTTACCATGTTATCGTACGAAGAAAATATCATTATTTTTTGTGCAGCACATCAAAGTTTCAAATGTCTGTAATAAAATCGTTTCATTTTAAACAGCATAGCATGCTCTTTCTACTTAGGAGTAAATCGCCTCCTTTTAAAAATTATTTGCGAGGCCTACACACATATTCATTGATATTTCAAATTATTAATTACAGCACCTTCTTCAAAGCCAATCACAAAACACATAGTATGCATATGTCAAGAAAAATAGGCAGAATAAAAAACAGTATGTGAACATTCTAACCATTACTTAAGTCCATCACTCGTACAAATATGTACAAAACTGAACTAATTTGAAGACAAAACATGCCGTATTGTTATACATTTCATAACATTTTAAATCCCTACTACGTCTTAAATAACGCTCGTCACCTCTTGGGGCGCCTTGTATTCTAAAAGTTTACAGTATCTTAAACAATGCAAGCTTTCATATTGAAAGCAAACGTAGACTTAATAGCGTATCAAAATAATTTTTCCGAAAAAAACTTGTTACGAAAATTTGTTATGGAGTCAGTGTAAGTTACAGTGGCCTTACAAAAATTATCGCTAATAATTTGTCTAAAATATTTTACGGATACATGTGGATGGAATTCCGCATTAAGCAAAACTAATTATTTCAGATATAAAATCACATATAAAGAAACGCGATTTCGTCAAAACCTCGACATTTATTTTAAGAAAAATATTATGAGCTAACGTTTTGTTATGCATAAATGATTCCCCAGCTATCGATATACCTGAACGTTTGCTCTTCATCGCAAGCATATTAAAAGCGATTTATTCGATATTCCCTGTGTTGTTCTCAAATGTATACGCAATTAAATATTAAACGCGTTTGGTGCAATACTTATTAGGGAGGCAGGGATATACTTATACATTGAACAGTTCCAAGTGTTTTATTTTTGTTGGATACGGCAGATTTTGTGACGACGTAAACGTCAAAACAGCATAAAAGTTCAACCAAGTGTGCGCAAGTAAATCTCGCAGATTTCTTGGCACTTCTTGGGGGCAAATTTTAATTTGACTGAACTAAAATCAGATCAGTTTTAAGGTTTAATTTTTATTTGTGGCTTGCGGTCTGGACATAACGCCGATATTAGAACAGGCCTGTTAGCAATAATGAGTACCGATACTCACATCACATTGCAGAAAAGAGAAGAGAAACAGAGCACGATAAGCGTTTGACAGAACAAAATTTGTCAGCAGAAAATACAATTCAGGATCAGCCACAACCCTCTACATCTAATATACGCCAATCTAAATCGCCATGCTGGCAGTGACGTTCCATGCATTTTGTACGTGAATGCGCCTGATCGCACATACAACGATTATAAAAAAAGTGACCACAAAGAGAACTACTGACCAACTAATTAATGCAGCAAACCACAAAAGCATTAGTGATATACCAAGAAGAAAAGTAAAGTAAACGTTATTCACAATGCCATTGATTCACTGTGAGAATAGATATCTTTACGTATAAACGATTATGGTAATGTTGACACGAAATCGGAATTACATCAGAATGTCATTCGTCTGCTATAGCAAACACTGCCGCTGAGGCAACAGCACAAACACCACATAACACTTTAGGTAAACCTCTCAAGATTATTGGTGAGTTTGATTGCGCATTTGCTACAAATTTATCGTTGCTACGTCGGTCTAGAGTCCTAGAGTCGGATCTATACAAATTTTATTGGACCGTATCAAGGAAAATCGTTTTCGATAATGCTGAATTTATTTTTTAAGTAGCCAGACGTGGTAGTATTGTCGACTACGATCGTGTTAGCCACAACCTCCACACTCAGCCGTATGTTCGCTGGATATGTTGTCTTCAAACAGACAAGCAAAACTATATGTAGGTCCTCTCAAAATGGCATTAGCAATGTTAAAGGGAGAGGATCCTATAAAGCATAATATAGGCACTTAGCTACAAGAGTGCAGAGCATCCAGAATTGCCAGACAACAAAGGCCCAGCCAAAGCAATGATTGGAAGGGAAATATTAATTCCATTAAGTTCGATCCATCCCCTGTTTACACAAAATAAGGTGCAGTTGCATCTCAGAAACCTTAACTTATCGTAAGCTAAGGGTTTCAAAATAAACAACTTGGTTTACCTATAAGTTTCTAAGCCAATTCAGACTTGGATACCCGGAACGATAATCGCCAAGTTTGCTGGTAACGTATACAGAGTCGTCGCAGATGAAAAGGAATTGGTGCGCCACATTAATTAGACGCAAATGGCGGGTGGAATTATCAGCTTTAAATGTAATTGATGTTTTTGAAAGGAATCCAAGAGAACAGTCCCCCTGGAGGGAAACCGCCGAAGCCATTGCAGGCAAGACACAAATATTCGTCTACCTAAGAATGCAAGCGTTACCTCAGGTAGTGAGTGCAAGCATATTAAAGGCGAATTACTCAGTATGTTTAGTGCAGTTCTCGTGGGTTCAAAATGGTAAGAATAAAACGTGTTTGAGGTAATAGACAGTAAAGACGCAGAAATATATATAGATATATTGAATTTTTCCATCCATCTCATTTCTGTTGGCCAGGACACATTTATCTTAACTTCTGCGAACCAACTACATTGTTTGCCAATCAGTGTGTAACATTATTTACTCTATTTAGTCAGCGCGCAATACACTATTATATTTAAAGAGGATGTATTTTAAAACAGAAGAGAACAGAGAAAGAGGAGATAATTCGTATACGTAAAATGCTAAGTACTTCTACGGTGTTACTCTGCAGGGTTTTTTCTTTCAATAGAAGACGAAAAGTTGGTATTAACACATTTAACCTGTTAATATATAACTGATGGTTTCAAATTAGGAAAACGATAAAACAACTTAATGTCATCAGCACACATTAGCATATAACTCTTTAAAAATGTTGAATTCTGTACTACTTAGTGCCAAAAATGTTCACTTGTGTAGGTTTGCAATAAAGGCTCTCTATAATACTTTTTAACTAGATGCTGGCTTAAACCGCAAGATTGTTCAATTCTCTGTTTATATAATGTACCAAATTATTGTTCTGAGAGATACGCATACACACTGTTCACATTTTTGTTAACTAATACACCCGAAAGGGACGCTATAGAGTTATGCTAGTATTCAATCTAACCTTAATACCAAATCGAGGTCAAAGTTCCCGGTTTTGTCAGTTTTCAGAAGAAACTAACAAAATAACTGCAAGAAAATCGAAGACAGGCTATTAGTTTGAAGGCTTTGGGATTTAAAATGTATTGTTTCATATTTTACGGCAATAGCGTAGGAATTGAAATTGTTTATAAGAGAAAGTGGAAGATTTTCATATATTTTCATCAAAATGCAGCATATTTGTATAGTAGTGCGTATAGTAAATGTTGACGTGAAATTTTTTGGTGTACATTATAAACATAATAATATTCTCTGTGAACATATAACTTAATGATAGACCTACACTTAAGAAAAGATTAGAGCAGCTCGAGGACGTGCAGTAAGTAATGTTTTACAATTTATTTACCGCAAGTTTGAAGAAAGAACTAACATTTAAAAACTCAACCCATGTAGATATATTTACTATCTTTTCAACTCGTTCGTAGCCCTTTCTAAAAATCCAAATGATATCTATAATTAAATCTGAACGTTGGATTTGTCAAATCCTGTTCAATTAATTCTCCTTAATATGTGGACATTGCCTACATCGTATTTAAATTAACTTGATATCTTTTGGGAACGGTATTGAATTTGTTCATTATAACTTTTTATCAAGCTTTCCTGCGTTTGCAAAAACTCACGGTTCACTCCAAACCCGGCTGCGCGTGTGCCACAGTGCTACATGTCTACATGCATTTTTTCTTTTTTTTTTCTGCCGTATCTATTTATATACAAATTTTGTTATTTTTATTTACTCTTTTTTTGTTTTTTTTTTTTATATATTTTGCAGTAGTTATTATTAATCCTCAGTATAATATTTATTTCTAAGAGTCAATTCGCCTGTTAGTTTACCTCAGCTGAGTAAATAAATAAATAAATTAATCTTATAACATTTTTTCAACCCAAAATTCTTTAAGATTGACACGAGCAAGAGACACAAAGTTTTAGTAATTCCGAAAGCGTCTACGTAACATTCGGTAGTTTTAAAGCTTAGCATATTTTATCTGCTCTTCAAGATAAATAAGTAAAGTTGTCATATTAACAATTTCCATTTTTCTAGCACTTTTCATTTCTGTACTCTGGAAAAGTGTACGCTTTTCCAATGGCTTAAAATTTAATTTTGTGCTAATGCATTCTCTTTTTCTAATATATTCTTTATATCTTTTAAATCCATGCTTAAATAAAACAGGGGTGAAAAACAAAATATTCTTAAACATTGCTTTTTATATATTCCAAACAATAAAGCAGCGCATTTCATTATCAACACTAGAATTACCGATTTGGCTATTTCCCACTTCCAAACTGCAAGAAAATGGTTATGAAGCATATAAAACTCCAATTTCTTTTTCCTGATTCTTGTTTATATGATAAACTTGTAAGCAGCTATAATCAATATTTTTCTACTTGTTCTAGTTTTTGAAATGCAATACAAGTATTTCAACCAAAATGGGCAAGTTGATTGACTATTTGCGGATAAAATGGTGAAATTTTGTACAAACATTCCTTGATTGGTAGTAGTCAGAGGTTAAAAAATAGTTGTCGAATTTTCAAATTCCCACGCGTAAGAGGTAAGAAATTGGTACAAGATCGAAAAAAAGCCTTTTCCTATGTTCGGTCCAATATTTGCTAATACTTGTTACCCAGATCTTTACTCGCCACAGTTTTATGTTCAGCCTAAAAATGGTCCGGGCTTGCTAATACTAAAACTTTGTTAAATTTTATCATCCTATATTCATTTTTGCTACTCTGACACTTTCACAAAATAACGGATCAAATTGACTCATTTTGTTAAAAAAAAAAGTGTGTAGTGTTAACTATTACAACAAAAAGCTTCGAACAAAAACAAACTATACGGCCCAAAAATTCCTTAAGATTTGTAAAATTCAATAAATACAATAATTTGAATTCTTAATGGCTCCAAAATCATATAAATGCAAATAAGACTCGGTATAGATAAAGGAGATTTATAGCTACGAGAAAATTAACTGCACTTTTACTATGGGAGAATCATTTATATGTGTTTGCTTGAATAAATTAAAAATGGAAGAAAATAAAGTAGAAATTTTGAAAAATTGTTTTTATAAAGTAAATAAAAATATTCGTACTTACCATCCCAAGACTTCCCGCACTACCGTTTGAATATGAGTATGGTGAAACAAGGTATCCCATATTAAAACTTGTCGGATGTGGTTCGATTTTACCTAATTTAAAAAAAGGATGTTATTTAAAAAACATATTGAACATTTTTTTAATATGCGTTGAATTGTATACCTTAATGAAACAAATTTTGTATAGATGTAATGAAATAAGAAATTCTATATTTTCCAATCAAACTGTGGTTGAAACACTAATGTATGCAGAATGTGAACCCAAAATTCAACTATTCATACTTTTATGTAATGGTGCGATCAATAAGTAAGATACCTAATAAGGAAAGACACCACTTTGTTGCAACCACCAGACTTTATATTTTTACCATTATTATTACCATTTAATTTTAGCTCGACAAACCTCGATCTCACGACTTTATATTAGTTTGGGGAAAAAGAAATCCATTATTTTTATATGAACTTCAGGACTTTATTTAACATGCTTCGGATTGTCCGATTTGGGTCAAATATGCACCGTTTTGTTGTATGATTTGTTGCCATTTTAAAGGTCATTTCAAAATGCCTCTCTCATAGAAGTCCTGGTCTCTATTTGCAAAAAACTCTAGTAGTCGATTTTCACAATCCTCCCTAGATTCCAATTTTTTATCATTAAAGAAATTTTGCAATGCAAGAAAAAGATGATAATCGCTTGGTGCCAAGTCCGGACTGTATGGCGGATGCATTAAAACTTCCCAACCAAGTTCCCGAAGTTTCTGGCGAGTCACTGTAGATGTGTGTGGCCTAGCGTTGTCCTGGTGGGACACGACACCTCTCCTGTTGGCCAATTCTGGCCGTTTCTGGTCAATCGCTACCTTCAAACGATCCAGTTGTTGACAGTAGAGTTCAGAATTTAGCGTTTGGCCATATGGAAGCAACTCATAATAAATAATCCCCTTCCAGTCACACCAAATGCATAGCAAAACCTTCCTGGCCGTTTGAGGTGCTTCACCGCTCTTTGACTACGATGGTTTTCGCACAGGGTTATCGTATGTGATCCATTTCTCATCTCCAGTCACCATCCGTTTAAGAAATGGGTCTATCTCATTCCGTTTGGCCAAGGCTTCGCAGATGGAAATTCGATCCATCATGTGTTTTTCTGTTAATTGGTGTGGCACCCAAACATCGAGCTTCTTTTTGAATCCAGCTTTGTGTAAATGGTTTAAAACTGTTTTATGGTCGATTTTTAGCTCCTGGGCGATGTTACGACTACTAATATACCGGTCAACTTCGATAATTTCTCCGATTTTATCGACATTTTTGACGACCGGCCTACCTGTGCGAAGTGCATCTTTAACATCAAAAATTCCTGAACGGAATCTACGAAACCAAAATTGCACATAATTGGCTGTTACAGTATCGGAACCATAAACACCATTCACAATTTTAGCCGCCTGGCTTGCATTTTCGTCTTTGTCAAAGAAAAACTGTAAAATGTACCGAATTTTCTCTTTGTTCACTTCCATTTTTAACACGCTGTAAGTCACAACTGAATGCACCAAACAAAAAACAGCAAAAGAATTTTTTTTACTGCGAAATGTCACCTTTCCAACGAGCATAAATATGAAATTGTTTGATCGATACTTTACGAGAAATCTATCAGTGCAGCCATCTACCAAAAAAATAATGGATTTCTTTTTCCCCAAACTAATATATGTAAAAATTCATATAAAGAGGATAATACTATTAAATTACAAAGGAATCGATTAAATGCAAGGAAAAATAAGCAAGATACGGGATCGATTGGAAAGTTTTAACACTTAACGTCTTCATGTTACAACAATGACCTTTTCAACGTTCTTAAGCCATTTTTTGCCATCTGTATTTTCTAATTTTGTTAGCCCTTTCCCGTTTTACTATCATTCATATCGTGCGGCGCATGCTATTAATTATTCTCATATTTTTTATCGCATATTGCGAAAAAATAAATAAATAAGTAAAAAATATTCAATGTTGCGCAGTAAAAGGTTAATATAAAAATTGGGGTGTCTCCAAAGCTAGTATTATTTTTGCATTCAACACAAGCGGCAGTTGAAAATTAGCAAAAGCCCCAACTTGATGCCTTTTTCGTCCTTCTGATTTTGTTTATAACGTTAAAAGTAATAAAACATTTTTCTTAATAAACTTCCTGTTCCAAGTGCAAAAATTTAGTTGATTTTCAATCCCAAGTTTTATTGTACAATAAATCCATGAAATGCTGCGAGGTACGTTGCAGGAATGACGATGATGCAGGCACTGCCTGAAAGTGCTTTTTCACTCTCTGAAATTGTCTTTTTATTTAGGCACCAACGCAACCTTTTAGCTCCACTCCTCTTTGCATTGCTTAATTGAAGAAATATTGAAGCTGAAGTAAAGTTTTTTATATCGCACTTACTAGGACGCATGCCCACTTTTTGGAAATAGCATTCCGGTTTTTTTGATATCCACCACCGCAGGATGGACCCATATTCATTTTGTTCAAAAGCAAACGGAAACTTACAGAACTTCTAAAGTGTATAAACTCTTGTTCAAAATGGATCAATTTATGCATCTATATCTATCCGTCTGCGTAATTTCTATGGTAAACATTATTTGGATAACAAAATGTTACCATGCCTTGAAATGCTTATACGCATGTTGGGGTTATATATGACTTAAACCGGTCAAAGAATACGCCTATAGTACAATATCTCTGCCTTTTGAAATTTTCGCCCATTATTCATATATTCCAACAGATATAACGAAAAAAATTTTGACGTATATTTTATGGGTCAACCTACTGCACATGTATAGAATAGAAAAATTCAGCCAAGTCTACTCGATATTGTAGAGCATCAATATTATATTCCTTTTTTTTTGCTTTATAATGTTTCTTTTTTTAAATAAAGGTACTGAATGAAAAAAATTTAGTGATAATCGAATATAATTTTCTTACTTCCCTTTTTCACATCAATATACGCCAACATCTTAGGAGATTCTTGTTATATATAGCTTTTTTTATGTCGGGTTGACCAGCGCTACTCCAAACATCTTTGTTATCAAACTACATGCAAAGACGTATCAAAAGCAATGTAATTTTTTTCTCCGCGCCGCAGTGAAATTACGTTCATATTAAAACCATCATTTTAAAAGTACATGGCACTTTAAACATATATGGTATTTTAAAAATAAATGTATACGTCAACCCATACGTAAACAAGTGCGTTTATATCATGTTTTGACATTAGAGTGTCTGGTGCATGATGCAAATGCACGCAGCGTTTTTAACTCTTTAAGTGTGCGGTACAACCGTAAGTTAAATAATAATAACTCAATAAATTTTTCTTATTTTAAGATAACATGATAAACCAAAGGATCTGCTAAACAGTGCGCATTCAATTGTCATTCTAAATCTAGTTCGTGCGAAGGGCAGCGTAAAATACAGAAAGACTTCAATTGATCGTGTTTTTGCACTTCTCTCTCTCTCATATGTTCAATTGGGATCGCTCAACGGCTCTTGAGTGCGCAATGAAAACAAGAAAAGGCATTGCCATTATTAATTACAACCAAACAGAACTAGAACTAATTGCTTTCGATAGGAAAGTAAAAAGCAAAACAATTATAATGAAAGATAATAATAAGAATGTTTACAATAATAACATGGGTAACAAAAACACCAACAAAAATGTACACGCACATTCATGCATACGCAGCATCAAAAATTATTAATTTGAACAACAGCAGCATTTACAGCAAAAAAAATCAGCATAACCACGAACAGGCACACAGACAAGTAGATTGCACTCAACGAAAGAACGTGCTTGCAAGTGCTCCGTGCTTTCCTGTCAATTTTAAAAAAAATGAGAGGAAAAGCAAACAATTGCACTTTTGTGCAAATGAAAAAAGTTTGAAAGCGCGCGATGTAGGGAAACGGTAGAACCGAAGTGATGCAAAATACAAAAAAGAGGATATAAAATTTCTCGGGAAATCGGGAGATTGTAATCTTGCTATTGTTTTGTGTACTTCCCCTTTTTGGTAAACAGTTGTGGTGTTCAGTGTAAATTTCGAAAAACGCAAAAAGAGAGATAGAGCAAAAATACGAGTGAATCTTGGGATAACTGCCTTCCATTTCTAAATTAGTTAGTATAGCTGCACCATGTTTTAAGAGTGGTCCTTGCGCACATATGAATAGCACAGCTAGAGCTGAGCTTGCTTTTTAACTTGTTTTATTGGTGACATTGACCGGCGGCCACGGTAAAAACAATTTCAATAAAAAAAAAAATTGAATAAAGTAATAATACCAATAACATTGGCAAAGAAAACCGTCAACAACAACAATGCATACTCACTCCCACATGAATAATCAAACACAATAGCATAATTTACAACTACAACACCTTCATATGCAGCTAAAATAACAATTACAGCAATTATAGCAACAGAACCAATAGCGAAACGGCATCAATAATAGTAGAAGCAGCAATAACAGCCATAACAACAATAGCAGCATCCACAACAATAGAAACACACATACATTTGCAATCGAAGACACATAAAATCAAACAAACGTACAAAAGTATATACACAAAGCGTACAACAACAACAACGGCCGCAACGATGACAACAAGGCCAACACCAATTAAAATAACGAAAACAACGCCATTACCAACAGCATGATGTCATTTAAGAGAAAATGTAAGGCAACGACAAACAAACAGAGCGTGTCCTTATTCGTACGGCCCGAGGAAGGGAAGACGTTCCGTTTAAACGAATCTTCCGTATAGCATGCTCGCCGCAGTGGCTGACGGTGCGCCAGCCAGTGCTTGCGTCTCTACCATCGTTGTAAGTAAATGCAGCGACAAAATAAGTTTATGCTTTGACCGTATTAGGTGGAAAACTGCTCCAGCTGCTCGAAATGATGGCAGTTAAATGTTGCAAGGCGATTTGGTAGAACTTCTCGTTGCACTGTAATAAAAAAAGCGGTACAAGAGCCGAAGGTACTAGCAGGGCAAAAACCTCTCAGAGAAGGAGCGACTCCAAGCGACTACCAAATGAAAAATGCTAACTCGAATGACAGCAGACACATGGTCGAAAAGCAAAAACCGACGAGAGAGGTATCATAATAAAGCCAATAGATTGAAACCGAAAGCAACAGTCACACAAAAAAAACGAGAGTAGATAAGTTATAACGATATTCTAAAACAAGGCAAAACGGTATTGAGTTTCAAAAACTTGACAAAAACGTCTCAGATCTACGTAAAAATCTTAGGGTTGAAACTTTGCAGGATACCAGCGTTAAATTTATGACAAGCAAAGAAAACACTGATAACGTAATATCTGCGGTTAAAAAAACAATGTAGAAGTTGGAGCGTTGAGGACCACGCGACCGTTTTAGTCAGCTCATCAAAAAGTGCCAAGACAAAGTTACAAAAATTAAAATGGACTGGGTAATAAGCAGGTTTAAATAAAAAAGTACAATAAAAAGATGGTATGAATGCATGGTTGAAGGCCAAATTACTGGAAATTGTAAGGGCCACAAAGACAGAAGAAGATGCTACCTAAAGTGCAGTGGAGAAGTGCACAAGGCTAGAGAGTGTAACAAAAGGCCATACAAGGATTATGGCAAGACATATAACCGCACCTTTGACGTTAAAAACTGCCTTATGAATACACGTGGCCGTAAGACCAGAAACCGGACACACAACTCATGCAAATTAGATTAAATCATTTCCGGACAACACAAAAGCTGCTTACGCAAAATGGTATACATCTAACCACTGATATCACATCATCATGTTTGGCAATAAAGCCAATAACATATATAGGTTTGACGATAGTTGGCGAACGACTTTAGTGGAAGCGCGAAGCAACGGAGCAGAAGAGCTGTACAAAAGAAAAAACTCAAAACAGCTGAAATTGTAAGCCAAGAAAAAACGAAATGTTTCCACTATCTACGAAGTGGAAATAAAAAGTATGAAACCTACAACTCACCTGGCCTGCAAAAACTGAGCCGAACATGCAGCTGACCGCAATATCTGCCTGTAATCAGGTGAGTTACAGTACAGGTAAGACTGGTGATGTGAATTGGCTGAAGAACCAAGTCTCATCGCAAAGCAGATTTACGATAGTAAGGCGTCAACACAGCATCCCCAAATGTTTGCTAATTTATCCAATTTTTATTCAATTCAAAATATGTATAAGAGACCCAAAATTTCGGAAATGTGAAACGCTTGTTCTGCTGCCATCATCGAATTAGCAAGGCTCATTATATAGACATATTCGCCTGCTTGCTAAAATTGCCACAGTCTGTGAGGGAATAATTGCAATTGCATAAACGAGTGCTGGCCAGCAACAATTACACATCCGAACACCAATTAGAAACGGAAAACGTAACGTAGATATTATCAATATAGTAACTTCTTCAGCAGCCGCAGCTACAAAAAGCAAACGTTGGAAGGGTGGAAAAAATATGTAATACATTTAAAAAATTTTTAAATCCATTAACTGCACAATGGAAGAACGCAAAATATCACGTCAGTTAGTAAACATTGCCATATTAGGATTAAAGAACGCCCCTATGCAAGAAGTAGAGAAACGTCTCAATGTTAGAAGAATACGGCAACGATCAATATAAAGTTTAACACTGTGGGAAGTGACACGCGTAAATATCTACCAGTCCCAAAAAAAATCAGTTGGGTAGTATATTAATGACATCCTTATAGCCGAGGTAGCAGAACTGTAGAACGTTTTACCTCTATCTAATAACACTATCGAGAAAACACTAAAGAGAAAATATGCACGTGGCTCCCCTCAATAGGTCTGAATATTGAAGGACAAAAGCCAGGAGCGGTTTTAATAAGATCCCAACAAAGGACGGCGCTCTGAAAGTGAGTGTCGTCGATATCGTATAACAAGACGTAATAAGATACTTAAAGATCTTCAGTGACAGTAAGCTATCATTCAGTCATCATAAAAGCTAGACAACAACAACAATAGCAACAAGAGCACCTACAACGGCATCAATAGGAATAGCAAAACACCAACATGGAACAACAGGAAAACAGTCATAAATAGCAACAATACCAACAGGAACAACGATCAACAAATGGAAACAATAATAAGAAGCATCTAAGTAGTAAAAGTAATAATAATAACAATAGAAATAACAGCAACGACAAGAGAACCAAGAAAGGACAGCAATAACAAATCAAATTAGCAGCAATAATAAAAGCAACGTGAATAATCTCAACATTCGCAACAGTGAGCAATAGCAAAGACAGAGTGTACGTTCCCATGGATGTATGCAGAAAAATCCCGGACAACAGTTTTAAATTTCTTCTAGACCAATCATTGCACCAAAGAGTTGGAAAAGCATATACTTATTCTTGTAGAGTTACTCGACGATAAAAACGGGCCTTTCATAAACCACACAACGAGGGACATCACCGATAATACAAGGATGGCATACGGACAGTGTAACACCAAATTTGCGGGTATATGAGGAGAGCGGGGTGAAAAAGCTTCGGTGATGTGAAGAAAGTCAGCGAAAAAAGCCTAATACTAACAAAGATGAAAGAAGGAAGACAGGAGAAGTGGATATACCATGGCCCAAACGTCACAACGTAGCCTTCGTGTTGAAAACGCGGACCGAGAAGATGGCCGACCACGTTTAAAAACGGATTGCTGATACGCAGCAATGAGAACAGTCTGAGAACGAAATATGGGAAAAATTATTAGCTATAAAAAAGGACAATCTTTGAAAGCGAACTTCTAGCTATTGCTAAAGCGGATGCTATTACTAAAGCAAATAAAGCAATTCTCTCCTATGCAGAAATGATGGGAAGAGTTAAAGGAGAAACCAACTCGAGCAATCTAGAGGAGCGGGCGGGGACCACAAGATACTGTTGCCGTTGCAACTTAAAAAGTTTAGGGAAGAACTAAGAGAAGCGCTTAGTACCTTGTAGGGCGGCACAATGGTTGAAAAAAGTTTAGAATATCGTCATACGGTCATATGAGGCGGACAGACTAAAATGCGACAGTTGCTGCCAACGTGTTGCTTCTAAAAAAGACATACGGGCGAGCTTAGTCCGTAGTAATTAGTGTGTAAGGATAACATTACGAAGTGGCCCTTAGGTCACTGGGAATAAGTTGGATGCTCTCCAGGATCCGAGATTGCACAAGGCTGGGAAAATGTTTCTGATGTCTGGAATTCCGATACATCGCCAAGGAATGTAAAAAGAACGTAGACAGGAATAAATGTTGGCCGGATGGATTTCAGAATCACAGATTATACAAGGCCAATACTGATTTCGGTGACTGAAACTTGGCTACATCACCAAGGAATATAAAATTGGCACAGTCAGGAGCAAATGCTGTCCAAAAGGGGGCAAAGCGGCGATCTGATTAAATAGTGTGTAAATTAAGCCAGTTGATATTTATATCCAGCAGAAAATCTGCCGCATGAGCACTTCTTAAAAAATAGGATGAGCAACGGAATATAAAGAAAGGCGATGAGAGGAAATGGGCCAAGGGAGCTGCTCATACGGAAGTTGTATGAGAATGATATGGACGTAGTCACAATAACAGAAGAGTAAAAAAAATACCACTTTGCGAGTGGATAAGTGATACGACACAAAAAGGAGCGATATGGGTGTGTTGTAACAAAATAGCGTGCAAAAAAAAATCGTTAATAAGAAGGTCATGGGTACGGCTATAGGGCAAGGAGTGCGTATTTACCTTCCCGCCTACATACGTAAAAATCTTTTTCGCATGCGGGTCGGTACTGACAATAGGTCAAATTGATCAGAGCACTAACCATGTAAGCGTAAGCTAAACTAATGTTTAATCCTATTTTCTAAATAACTGAAATGAATATATATTATTTGCTTAATAATATGTTAATTCTAAAATAAATATGATGAGCACCATGACCTGGTGGACTAATTTCCCACAGGAACAATAACAACCTAATAAGTTATTTGACATTTCCACGAGAGAAGAATACTTTTGTGCAAAAAATCTTGAATTTTTCTTATTGCAGCTAGAAAATATCAATAGTGGTGAATTGTAAGCTTAAGATGAAATCTGTTAACTCTTTTCCGGGAACAAGAGCATGGAAAGACATCCACATGAGACTTAGTTTATTAAGATTTCGCCTTCATTTTTCCTGAGTTTCTACTAACAAATGAGTGTCACTATTAAAATCAAGACCTGCATTAAGGATACTTAGGGTGTCGGTGCATACGCAGAATTTACTTCCATGCTGTAAAGTGAAAATTATTACATTCCCCACAGGTAAGCAAGGACAAATAATCGCTCAAAATATCCATCTCAATTTTTTCATTATTATTTTTAACAAATGCAAAAGAAACAGTTTCAGTAGTTTTAAATGGGCCGGTATATAAAAATGTTCACCCAGATAATTCTGCGCGTAAACCCTTACAGAGTTGCCTATATAAAGTTTTAGTGGTTGTTCTTTGCTGTAGACTGTAAGGTCGATTCCGGTGGAGAAAGACATTAAATTTCCATGTTGATAAACTTGAAAGGCATTGAAGAAAGAGAGTAGTCTTTTAACAACGTCATCGCAAAGGGCTACATCAGATTTAACGTTTTGAATGGTTTTCCTTTTCACGAACTTTCTGATATCTTGAACCAGCGAACGACTATTGCATTAGAAGAGTTTAGGAACTGTACGTAGCTTAAGAAATGGATAATGCTGAGGTACAGATTGGAGTCCCGATTCTTTTAAAATGCTTTTAATGGGTTTAATTGAGAATAAATAGCTTTCAAACTGCAAATTTTAAGGCCTACTTTATAAGTTGAAAGTTTTTCCGATAAGACGTGGGATCTAATAAAGTCAAAAGCTTGAAAGAAGTCTAAAACTAAAAGGAACACATTATTAAAGCGTGAGATCGAATTGCTAGCAAAGTGATCGAAATGTAACAGGCAGTCAACTGCACGCTGCCCTTTTTCTAAAGCCCTCTTCCTAACATGTTACTATATAAATTGTGTATACGCATTAGTAGACGTAGTATATTTCAGGCGATTTTCCTCCTGTGAGTAATATAGAAGACTCAAATTTCTACATGGTTATTAGTTTGGCTGAAGGAGGGATGTTTAACACTTGCTATGGGTACGTATCTTTTATAATAAAATTTTCTGTCTGTATGAAGCTAGGGGGAAAATAAGAGTCATCTGCGTTCTTGGTCATTGTCCAGCGAAAAAATTTTCTATATCAGATGAACTCACGGTTACTGACATTTCTGTTTTGGTCAGATTGATATGCACGTTTGAATTTCAACCATAGATATAATTTTGAACCATAATTATTGCGGAGATGAGCAAGAATGGATAGAGATAGAAAATATTTTAACACATGTTCTCTTAGATGTATTGCATATTAACTCGAAAATGGAGTTTGCTCTTTTATAGTCAAGCATATTAGCAATTGACCTATCTCTTCGAAAATCAGTCCACGTTCGCTGCTTAGTTTTTCGAACCAGACAAAATTCAGGGTACTACCATGGTATATGTTTGTGGTGGTTTTTGACATTATATTCACTGATGATATAATATGCTGCCATTAATATAATTTTAAAATCAATACATTTTTTTGTATCTTTGCCGCCTCTCCCGTTTGTAGTCTAATGAATTGTGTATTTGTCGTTACCATCTACACAGTAATGATTATGTTTGTGCCAATCAACTTTCTTCTTTAAAAATGGTGGTTTGAATTTTAAAAAATAATGTAAGCGGTTGGAGCTATATTAAGGCGTACCAAATTGAATAGTGATCACGAAATGACCCCTTCCATGTGGATCTTTTAATACTCATCACTGCAATACTGTAAAGTTATTAGTCTATGAGCATAATATTAAATCCATATTTATAAAAGTTCCTCTAGTAGCGAAATAGATTGCAGAGCGATCGTTTAATCACATCATATTTGAACTTAGTAAAAAATTTTCAATAGTTTTACTTCCGCGATTTGATATGACAGAACCCAAAAGGGTATTCCATAAGTTCAAACGTTAATATTATTTGTATATTTTTAATATATTCAATAATTAGGAATTTGACTTAATAATTAAGTGAGGTCACAAAGCGAAAAAGTTTGATTTGGCGGAATATATGTGCAAAGAATGCTAACTGGACAACCTTGATGAAATCGTATACGGGCAGACTGAAGACTGGATGAAATCAGCACAAAAGTATGGCTGATTTCACTTTTAACAAATATAACTACATCTTGGTTTGTGAATTATTATAGAGACATGCTCTATAGTCTTTTAATATGGGATTTGGCGAATTATGACTAAGAGGTGTTTCTTGTAGACAACGTTCGGAGTAGTATCTTTGATCAATAATTGTAACGCGTGTAGATTATAGTAATAAGCTTTTACAATTCATTGTAAAATCCGAGTCATTGTATATATCATAATTATATAAATCGATATACCGTATATATAAGTAAAGAAAATAAGTAGAATATATTTTTTTTACAACGACGATACCAACAATGCTCCTACACATTTGCGACCGTGGTCAATCCACCCCACCATACAAACGATGCATAGCACGGTCCAGTATCTACGGCATACATTGCCTCGCAACAAACCAACCAAACCACAATCACAACTGTATAGCTGCTTCCGGTTTACCTTAACAACTTATTTAGGAGCTATATTGGCTTTTGTTGTTACATAAATAGGTAAATCAGATGTTATTTTAGATATTGTATTATTATTACTCATATGTGTTGTATTGTTGAAAGTAGAAGATGGATGAGACGTATAATAGCAGGAAATTGAATTTTCGGTTGATGTGGTGAATTTATTATATACTGGTGCTATTGTAGGCGAAATTGATACTATCATGGATGATAGAAATGAAATTAATTGTGATTTCGACGTTAAAGTTGAGGATGGTAGTATTGTGGTATTCACTTTATCTTGCAGTGCGATGTCGTGACTTAGAGAAGCGGTATGATTGCTGTTTCTAGACGCAATAGTAAATTGTCTTATAAAAGGCAAATGCTTCTTTATGGCTATTTCTAATTTTTGTTGTTACTGCCTCTTTGGATTCTTGACTTACGTGGTGCGGGACGATCCACGAACAATTAGCGCACATAAGGCATAAGTAGTTTGCGCAAGAGCGTAATAGCAAATAGCAATTATTGTAGGTTGAAGTTTCCTTGCAAAAAGATACTAACACTGCTTCACAGCTTGTTTCTTATCAATTTTTTTTTTTGTGAAGTATCAGTGGGAAAACAGTTCTGTAACAATTTGTTTTCAAAAATATTGTTGAGACAACCCGCGCATATAGCATCTTTGGAAGTATAAGATTTGTTCACAATCTTTAAAACATTTTTCATCTACGGGAAGATTATTTTTGGAATTTTCATTACACCTCGCAGTCAAATCCTTTATTGTGATAATTTATCATAGTATAAATAATTTTTTTTCCTTTCATTTTACTATTGACTTCAATCAGATAGCTGTTCAATTCATTACTATATTTAGTACACTGGCCTCGCAGTTTAACAAAAAAGTAAAGGTTTTTATTGGAATTATATTTTCAAACTTATACACATCGCACTATTTGCTATTGTCGTGAGTCGTGTCATACGGTCAGCTAACGAGATAAATTTACTGGGCGCCTAATCACACGGTTGCTCTACGGACAGATATTCCTACTGCCAGCGGTGTGTAGTTCAGCCGACGGTTTGATCCAGAAGGAAGGGAATATTCATTAAACTTCTTTTTTACAACCTCTATTCGAAATCGCACCGGCGTTGTGCATCCATTAATTGATCATATTCACAGTTAGTCAGCTTCGATTGTCATCCCAGCCCTTATAATTTACATCACCCCTTCGATGTGTGATTAACAAAACTTACAAAAAAAAAAAGGAAAAAAATAAACAAATAATAAAGAATACTTAATCTCTGCTAAATACATAGAGATAACTTAAAATTACGTGTAGGGCCAAAACAAGTCCAGCGACCTTGGTCCTTATAAGTTTATTGGGAAATTTTGAGAGAAGTCTATGAGCTGCAAAACAAGTGCAATTGTGTTTTTCTCCATTAGGGGATGAGATGCATTTCAGAGTTTCTGCTAGAGACGAGATCAATTCAGAAAAGGCGATGAAGGATTATTCCCTTTGGTGGCTGATATAGAAAAACTACACTCCAATTGTGGCCAAGCTACGTTATTTATGTTGAAAAATGAAACCAGCAAGTAACATAGAAAGCTACAAGGCTAAGAACTCTGGGCCATTTGCCGTACAACTCGCATACAAGGATAATAAATTAATACGGATGGTCCGCCTGGAATTAATAAATTTGGTACCGATTGAATAGGATTTGCTGTATGCCGATAAAAATCAAGAAGACAATCCTTTAACACCGCGGCCTCAGTGGTAACTCAGCAAAATGAAGAAATTGGTGGCAAAAATCAAGAAAATAACCTTGTGGTATGACAACGTAATGTGGTAATGAAGAAGATTAGAAGAAAATAACTTTTATTTTAGTCTCGCGATGTAAACAGCTTTATTTTCATTTAATTTTGTTATTAAGATATAATAGCGAAAATTCATTTTTTGCTTGGATTATTTAATTATTGTACTGCTGCAATTCCTTATTATGTTTTAATTTTCTTTAAATGTTTTTATCTATCTTGTTTCGATTATATTAGTTTCTGCATATATTTCTTACTAATCACTAAGTTTTTTTTTACTACATACCACGCATAGCTTCATTGGTTATGTTATGGAAATGATTCCCTGTAACCACTATGCATGTCTGTTATAAGTTTTGTATTTATATTGGGAATGATTTTTAATTCTAACAACGTTTGATAATCTTGGCTCTGTGATAGAACGCAACAGTTTTTTAATTAAACAATAATTATCTCAGCGTATGCCACTTTTAATACCGCAAGATGAAGGATCTTTTTGGTAATAGTCGTTAATAATAGTCGATAATAAACGCTATTAGTGTAAAGGAAACATTTTTGACGGAATACGTATCAAGTAATGTCATAAGCTCAATTGGGTCTCGAGGTTTAAGAAATGATCAAGCGATCAAGAGACAAAAGCGTTTATCTACATATATCAGAGAAAATTAAGTTGAGTGTTTTCTGTGATTACGTGGAAGAAGCAAAATCGAGACTCTTTTCGCTGAGATACATTTGAATTTTATAGACAAAATATTAATAGGAATTATACATTTGCCGTATGGTTACTTTGGAGAATGTGGAGATTTATTAATTAGTTAGACTAGTTGGTATATAAATGCAAGTTATAATGGGCGATTTTACTTTACAAGTTCTTAGTCAGTAAGTGATTTTTGTTCGCGATCCAGGTTATGAGTGGTACACAATAGTATTCCAACACACTTTAATTAGAATTATGGTTTTTTAGTTGACCCTTTCTCCGTGACGAATGTGAATCGTATTTCCCAAAAGGCCAGTATCAAATCCTGGCTTTAAGGACTGGTCATATCTTAGTCTTATTGCAATATCACCGAGCTGTAGAAAGGAATACGACTGAATATTGGTATAAACATCATAGAGTTTTTGATGTGAGTTCTTGACTTTCGCAGTGAGACCATGATCATTTTACCGGTTGATACAATACACCTAATGGCGATAATCAGCTGAGAATTTTCAATCGGCTTGTAATAGAAATATTTAAAGGTAATGCCGATTGAAGAACGTCGCTTCCTCGAAAACAAAGAGAGAGAAGAATTGCAAAGAATAATAAGGATTCAGTTTGGCGAGCGTTTCGCGAAAATATATATGGGAATAGCCGCGCTCTTTTCAATAAATATCGTAACAAGTTGAAATCTCTAATTAAACATGCAATAATTGGTATTGATAATTTTGAGGAAGGTTCGCAAATATAGAGCAGACTAAGGCCTAAGAGTATCATTGGGGATGAAGACACATCGAATGACATTAATATTGACGAGTTCAACTAGAATTTAATTATTTCGCCTGTACGGCATTCTAACAATTTTCTCACTTTGAACAATTGTAATAATAATGGATTTACTGTTCGTAATGTAGATGAAGTTGAAATTTATTAAGCAATTATGAAAATAAAGAGTAATGAGAGTAAAAAGAGTGGATGGCATACCGGTAAAGTTTCTGAAGTTAGTCTTCCTAAGTATATCTAGTCGATTGCGTTTTTATATTAAATAATATCATTACCATTTTCAACTTTCCAAGTTGTTCGAAAGTAGGCAGAATAACTTCAGTGACAAAATCTAAATCTACCCGTACGACGTCGGATTACTGGCAAATCAGTGTTCTTAGATCCACTTCTAAGATCTTAGAAGTTTTATTAAGGGATCAGGCACGCCGACTACATTAACCGTCACCGGTCGGGATTAAAGACACATTTTAGTTTCACAGGTTGGGTGCTAGGTTTTATTGGACATTTAAGAAGTAATTTGAGCAAAAAACTAAATTATATGGTCGGGGATTTCAACAAAGCTTTCAACTTAATTATATTAAACCATCAATAAGCTATTTTATCAATTTAATTTTGGCCTGGCAGTGTGTAGATAGCTCTTTTGAGTGATAGGTGTCCGTGTAGTCAATCCGTAGTAGTTACTCCGTATAACTGTTTGACATATATATTATTATTAAGTATACATTAATTTAAAATTTTTGTCTATTATTGTCAAATATTGATAAGTTCGGTTGGACTTTGAATTTGTTTAAAAAATCAACATTTTCGTTTTGTTTAAATTTTAAAAAGAATTAAAAAAAATTAATTTCAATAATTGAAAATGAATTGAAATTGAACAAACTACAACTATCTATACTGGGAACGTATAGCAATGTGTGCTGAGTCCGATTCTGTTCACGATATATGTAAGTAATTTCTATCAGCAAATTAGATTCTGTGAAATGTATTCATACACTGATGACGTGCAGTTACTGGCGGATGATGTAGGTCAAGAAACTAGCAACTTTCAGGGCAATGTAAATATTGGCTTACAAGTGGTTACCGTCACTGCCAACCTTTTTGTGTATGAATCTTTCGAATATACAAGTAACGTGGTTTACTCTGAATTGTGTTACGTCTCACTTTATAAGATTAGACAACGACAGAATAGAGTTTTTGTCTCTTTATAAAACTTTGGACGTGTTATTGAAAAGAAGCTAAATTTTGTTAACCACATTACTTCGGAAGTTTCTCATAAGACAATGGTATAATATTGTAAAGTATTTGTGTAATGTTGTGAGAAGGCAAATTACTATATTGCGATGTTTTACTATTTTCTTATATGAATTAGAAATATATGCCGGAACGTCACTCCATTTTCAAAACGAAAACAAAATTTCAACAGAATTTTTAGGTATGTTTTCCTTCTTAGAGGTAGATATCGTAGGCATATAACATCTTATGTAATTAGTGTATTAGGGTATGACTTCAAAGATTTCATTAGATTGAGAATTATTCCACGGTTTTATAAAATTTTTGAGTTCAAATCTACCTCATACCCCTCGAAAGGTTTAGTTTTGGCCAATTCACGAATTCACTTTCAATTTGTTTCTTAAATAAATGAAATTATTGTTTACCTAAACTGATTTAATTACAAAATCATATATATTTTCAATTAGTTTTGTTACCCAATAGTATTGTAGTAAATGATATAACAAGGGCAGTAAGCCGGTCAAGAGCTTACACAATCGCACGTAACTTAAATATGTGCGCAAGAAGATTTGTTTTTAAGTACATTTTGGATATTAGGCCTGATACTATCTAAAGGTGAGCACGGAAAACATTTTGAAAAATTGTGTCTGTGAAACTTACGAATTCCAAATGTATGAATACCATTCAAGATAGATTGCAATTGACTTATCAGCGAGTTGCACATAAATAATGATTATGCCCCAATCATTACAAATATGGACATGTTAGTTCAAAAGCCATTGATCATAGTATCGCTATAATTTTACGCAATAAATACAGCTACGAAAGTATTACCGCATGATTACAAACACTTAAAAAAACATTCCAAAAATGTGCAAAGCACATCAAAGTACTAACACGGCTTCCGTAAAGACTACTTCACAGTAGATGCTATAAAAGGGATGATTGACACAGCCTAACGAGCCATCGACAGTAACGAATGGGTGGTTTGGAACTGAAGAGTACAGTCTGATAATGTCTCGGGATGTAATGAAAATATATGATTAACTAGCTGCGCACATATCTCTGCTGCTGAGTGAATTGTAAACTCCTATGTAGCATACGGCGAAATTTGACAGTAAAAACAAGACTTGCACGTCGGAAAAGATGGTGGATTTATAAAAAAGCCTATAGACTCTTTATGAAAGAAAGATATGTGCAAACACCTTTAAACACCCACGATCTACTGCTAAGAACATTTACATAGAAATCACTAGAAAAAATGAAACAATATAAGGATATAATTAATTTATTTGTAATAATAATATATTTTAGATATTAACAGTAATTATTGAAATTAGTATAAAAAAAACAAATCAATTAAATATTACAACTTTTTGGCAACTTTGCTGACGCGTCGTGGTCGTATTGTTTTACTTTGTGTAAAGAATTTTGAAATTTCTTTTTTGTTATGTTATAGCTTTTCACGCGTTTAAAGCCTAATTATACAAGTATAAAAGTGTTCAAATTAATTGAATTAATTGAATTAAACTTTTTGCCGTGATATTCATTTTGGTTTTTGCGATCAGCACTTGGTGCTCTTGTCAATAAGTGTCTTTCTTGTTTTTTTGCGTATTTACAATTTTTCTCTAGGTTTGTTCTTGCGATCAGCACTTGGTGCTCTTGTCAATAAGTGTCTTTCTTGTTTTTTTGCGTATTTACAATTTTTCTCTAGGTTTGTTCTTTGTTTACTGTGTCTAATTTGAGAAATGAAATTTGAGTACACGACAAACTTTTTTGTCTTTTCTTTTTTTCACAATCTCTATCTTGTCTGTTACTTTTTCGCAAATGCGAATGTCTCTATTTATATGTAACATGCTGCCTCATTTGTGACCTGGCCGAAAAGTGTAAACCTATTGACATAGCCATAGGGTTGGGGGAATTTGCCACAAGTCAGAAGTTATAGTGGTAATTCTGACTGTATGGTCCCCGCTTCAACATATCATAGAGCTATTGTGTCTTTCAGTAAATTATATGATCGTAATTTACTTCAATACAACCGTACTTCTAACTGGAATGACAGACTATTAGATCTTTGCTTTGCCAATATGCCGGAGATAGTTGTAAATTGCTGTTTACCTTTTAGTTCACCTGAGGATCTATATTATCCAGAAATTTATACAGCCAAGATGGCCCCTTCAACTACTCTAACGTGCCAAGTCTAATTTCCTACAATAAATATTATGATTTTAACATACTAATATTTTACTGCTTAAATCTCATCTTTCACACAACGTGAAAATATTGAAACCTTACGGTCATAGTTCTACAAGGTATTAAACCTAGCTCCTTCTGCATCCGTTCCGACTAAGCAACTCCGCCGTTTAACAAGACGATTAAATATTGCAAAAACAGGAAAAACGAACTTTTCAAAAATTTTCTGAAAAGTGGTTTCGCTTACGACTATTTCATCTATTCCTCTGCAAGGCATAGATTCAATTAACTCAAGCACCAATATTGTTGCAGATAGAATCCTCACTGCTTATTAATCATAAATATTTTTTTATGTTTGACAACTCCACAAACAAAAATCTCCATATATTCTTCGCATGCCCTCTGGTGATATTGAAACTGCAAATCTTTTTGGTAAATACATCCGTCGCAATTTTTCAACTGACAACTCCGATTTTTCCTATTAACTATCGTTATCCGATAAATAACTCGGATGTGATTGCAAACTTTGTCAGTTTTGAAAGTGACGTTTTACATGGTTTAACATCTCTAAAATATAGTTTTGCGCCTGGACCTTATGGAATTCCATCGTACATACTTAAAATATGCTCTCGCGAGCGATGTGGTGTTATTTCAAATATTTTTACTCAGTTCTTGAAATGAGGTGTTTTCCCTTTGTTTTGGAAGAGTAGTTTCCTCCAATTTACAAAAATGGAAATAGACATCACGTTGAGAACTATAGAGGCACCGCCAAGTTAAGTGTCTCACCTAAATAGTTTGAGGGAATTGTTAGTCAGCATTTAGCTTTTGATATCAAATATTATATTTCTATATTCCAGCATGGCTTTCGGTAGGAAAGATCTACTCTCACGAATCTTTTAAAGTCTACTTGCCATATTTTCATGGCTTTTTCTACTGCTTCTCAAACGAATGTCGTATAAACTGATTTTAGCAAAGCGTTTGACTTAATTAACCTTAACTTATTGATCTTCAAACTCCAGGCCTCTTAGTGAAATAGATCTTGTCTGCACAACAGATCATTCAGGGTTCTGTTTAACTTCATCACCTCGGATGAATTCCTCATGACGTCTGGCGTCCGTCAAGGCAGCCATTTAGGACCCCTTTTATTTAATTTATACATCAATGATCTCCCCTGCGTGATTAAATCCAGCCAGATTTTAATGTTCACTCACAATGTTAAACTGTTTTCTTTCTTCTCCTTGGAATTGCAATCGTACCAGCTTCAAATTGACTTAAATAATTTGATGACATTGTGCTCAGAAAATTTATGAAATTAAATCTATAAAGGTAGCCATTCAGTACTGAGCACTCCATTGATTCACACAATTTGGAAAACGTTGATTCGTTCGTCGATTTACGAGTGCTATTTGACCAAAAAATAGGTCTTAATTTCCACATGGAGATCTTTTCAAGTAAAGCTAGCCCGGGCTTGGTGTTATTAAGAGATGGTCCAAAGAGCTGAAGGACACTTACATTACAAAAAAGATATATATGTGCTTAGTTAGGCTAATACTTGAGTATGCCTCGGTTGTGTGGTCTCCTTCCTATAGGTGCTATGTAGATTCAATTGAATACGTTCGAAAGCAAATCTTGCTGTTTACCCTTAGAAATTTGAGTTTAAACCCGCATCTCTCTCTTCCTCCTTATGAAAACAGGTTGCTTCCGTTATCCTTACCGTCCCTTGAGAAACGTAGGTTGATGTCTCCTTCTTAAGTCAGTTAATTAAAGGTACTATCGATTAGACATTGTGAATATAATTATAAACTGTTTAACCCGTTAGCACTTAATCCCAACATCGGACTTTTTAAAGTTTATGAAAACAACTTTGCTTAATATACATGATTTCTCTATCTCATATTTAAAACTAAACTATCTTACAATCTTAACGTCTTATTATGTTTCGAAAAGTAATTGGTATTGCTTACTGTATCGGTAGCCAAGCTTTTGCATGTTTGCAACGATTTACGGGCTCACTTGCAACTTATGCATGTGCACCAGTTGTGGATATGCCCTTGTAGTTGCTGTGCACATCTTTGTTTTTCTTTTTTTTCTTTTTTATGACATATATCATTATTTATGTCTGTGTCATTCCTTTTTGTTTTTTTCTTTACATATTTTCATATACTTTATACTAGTTTTTAATAATAATTAGTATAAGAATTATAGCCAATTGATTCGACTGTTCATTGGTTTTAGTTGATTATCATGTGTATGTAAATTAATAAATTACTATGTACATTAATATGTTAAATAATTTAATCGACAAGTGTTAGTATTTTCGGCAATACTTATTTATTTCTCAACGAGAAAATTTTATCTACAATTACAAAATTTTACAAGACCAAAACGTTTGGTACCATAATTTGAAAAGAAAATATTTGGTAATAAATTTGATTATGTTGCACTCTCAATATAAAAAACAAAATTATTGAAGCCACGCGATTAATCCATCGTTGAAAGTGTATTCATTGATGTTTGGAGCATTTTACGACAATAATATCAATAACAAATTAATTAAACAAAACAATAAAGAAACAAAGTTATTCGCTTATCTAAAACATCTTCTAATTCTTATCCCCTAATCATGATGTTTCGTTCTTTCAAATTACTACTGGACGCAGTTCATCGTAAACTGAGTGATTGATAGTTAGTATTTCATGCCAGATTCCTTTTCCGTTTAACGTGCTTTATACAAATCTATGCCGATTGATAAAGCAGGTAACGTGTCGTTATTTCGTTTCACCTTGTAATTCTTTTCCTTACTCTCGCTATTTATGGCTCTTTTGCAAGATGTTTTTTTTTCTAACCCTTTTTATAAATGCGTATATGTATTTATAGATATATATATATATTATTAATTTTATGTATATTTGTTCTTTAATCCAATTTTTCATATCCGCCACTGAAGGATGACGGTAAACTCATTTTGACTTTTTTCTAGTGTACATAACACCCAAAAGGAAGCTTAAAGTATACATATTCTTGATCAGCGTAAAATTCTGAATTGAATAAGCCATGTCTGCCTATCCGTATGCCTGCATGGCGTGGCACTCTCCTGGGCCCAAAAATGAAGATATGGACTTAAAATTTGGTAGAAACATTGAAAATTTTTGCAGGTATTGAAAAAATTGGTCAGAGCAGAAGTCCACAGTGGAGTGAATGCCACTCGGTTTTTCTTAACTAGAATTTGTCGGTTTTTGCTCGTTACTCAGGAATTATAAAAATTAGAAGGCTGAAATTTTTCACACTTGTTTTATAAAACACTCTACTCTTTACGTGCAAAAATCGGCCATGCCCACACAAAATTACAGGTGATTAAATTTTATTTTTTTCACATCTTTGAGGTTTTATGCGTATTTATCATAACGCAAACAAAACAGAATATTTGAAACTATTTTACACATTCCTCAAATGAAGATACATTATCTACTTAAAAATAGGTTAATTCTAAAATAAACATGGTAGACACCAGGATTAATTTTTTCTTAACCAGCGTTATTAAATAAAAGAGCTCGCACAGTAGAATGCGAAGAGCATTGTGTGGTTCGGCCGAATGTAACTTACTCATTTTTTATTTTTTTGTTATTATTATTATTATTATTTTTTTGTTATATTTTGAACTTGAAAGAAACCCAAAGAGAAAAAAATCAAATGTCGAAAAAAAAAAGATTTTTTGCCTAAAAGTTCAACTCAAAGTTTATTTTATTATAAAAAAAGAAAGAGTAGAAAGAATAACTTACAAGAATTAATTACATATTTATTTAAGATTTTTACAAATTTGATTAGTTTCATGTCATTATAATCCAAAAACAAAAACTATTAGAATCCATACAATATAAATGATGTATATAGCGAAGCAAAGTCTGCAAATAAAAATTTCCGCTTCAAGTTAAATATCACAGCTTGGTTTGTAAAATATGTTATGTGTTAAGGTTCACAGAAAGTTCATTAGTAAGGTAAGTGACAATTCAGTAAAAATTAAGTTTGTAATTTAACAATTTTTGTTTACATTTGTTATTGTAGAAAAGTAACAAGTAATGTTTAGCATCGTTTCCATTGATTATTCTGGCATGTTTGCAAGTTAATGATGTGGGTTAAAGCACAGTTTCCCCGTACTGGACAACCACACAATGTGATATATAACCTTACTTAAGGGAATCGTATTTCTAGCGCCTAGTTTAGAATTTCTGTCTATTAATGAATATAGCATTTTTACGGCAATGTTATATTTGTTTTTGATATATTGAATATGATTGTGGAAGAATAGTTTTTTGTCAACGTGCTCAAAGAAAGAAATTTCATGATCTTCAAGTATCACACCAGAAGAAGGGAGAAAGCAAAGGATGTTTGAGTAAAAAAGATGAGTTGCGTCTAATCTGCATTTTTCTTTATTTTTCATTTCTTTAGATAATTAGGTATTACGCTAATCAAAACTTAAAACTTATTAACTATATCACAATTAAAGTTCATGTGAAGAGTGTATATCGATATTATCAGCTTATTAAGAAAAGTGGCAATCATTCAGTGTGGAAGTCAGTGCAAAATATCGTACCGAAATTGGACCCCGCATGGATCTGTGCAGGAATAGGTAATAAATCAGAATATTCCTCTAAAAGACAAACACAGGAATATCTTGGAAATAAAAAGCTTCCGATTAGTTTAATTTCAAAAAGCGGAAAGCCAAGAGATATTACCTTAAATATTAGGCCATTATACCCAACAAAATCGCAGGCTGTTTAAACGTTAAAAAGAACTAAGCCAGTGGATTGCTCAGCGTCACATTTGTTTTTAACGCGGCGGCATGTGCGTGCTAGCTGATGTGAGGCACTATGCTAATTTCCAGAACGAAACTATTGATTTGAAATAATAGTTGTTTCAGAAATGGTTTTTAATAATTTGTTTTTAATAACCCTTTCAGAAATCTTGCTCAGAGAGCTGATAAGGTTAGTGCGTCGATAACTGTTAACGTCGTTTAGTGATTTGCCTGGCTTAGAAAAGAGAATAACTTTAGCCGATTTCCAAATTCTGCAAAAATATTAGAGTTTGATGCAAGAGTTAATTATGGATGTAAAAATCGGATTCCTTCATGAGGAATCTTTTCAAAGCTATATTTTCGATACCATCCATATATGGAGACTTCCTTGGGCGCATTTCATGCACGAAACATTTAACGATGTCACCACCTACGTAGTCTTTCTTTGAGACACGACATGTAATTGAGTGAAGTCTCGCTACCGCGGAATTATCCAAATGCTCTCTCACATAAGAGTTTATGTTACAAGATGATTTATTATGATTATTATGATTATGATTTTCTAGAAATCTTTTTGCAAAGCCTTGACTTTGATCGCTACGTAGAGAGAATATACTCAGAGAAAATTTGACAAGTAAATAATGGAAATGGAACTCATCTAAAGCTTGCAAGTCGAATAAAAAGGTTGATATATTAGTCAAGATCAAATCGAAAAAAGATCTTCGAGCAGATGGAATGTAGGTGGGATCATTTATGTGTAATATAGTTACCGGAAAGAATGCCGCGATTTCTTTCAAAATGTTATCCCAAGAATTTTATCTTGTGCAGCCTCAATTACCATGCCTGGCATTTATAATTCCGCATATAACAAAATCACCGGTTTAATTCAGTTTTTTTAAGATAGTTTGTCGGAATACTTTAACCAAGTTTCCGAAAGTAGACATATGTCAACGTTATTGTTGACTAGAAAATCAAAAAACTCAACAGATTTATTCCACACGCTATGGTAGTCCCAAAAAATGTTGAAAAGATCAGATTAGGTACTAAGGCGAATGATTGCTCATGATAAACATACGTTTATTGAAGTGTTAACTTACACCGAATTATTGTTACCAGACGCTCACCATACCGGCGCTTTTCCAACTTACTAAAAGGTTGCCCACGTCTAATCCATACCCAAGAAGAATGAACGCACAAATCTTGCAATTACTATAGCTAAAATCATGGAGATTACAGTCGACTGCTGTCTAGAATACAACGACTTAATTAGCGACAGACAATACTTTGCTTTCTCCAAATGGGTTCACTGGTGACCTAGTGTCCTACCTCACCAAAAAAGTGGAACCGAGCTATTGGTGACTTTGGCGAAAGTGAGATCGCTGCCTTAGATAATGTCAAGACGTTCGAATAGTATGGTACGACTGATTGCATGTAGCGTCGATAGGATTTTCCCTCGATTCACATCTAGTTTCTTGGACAACCGTTAAGTAAGAGTTGTAACGAACGCATATTGTTCAAATGAATTCTATTTAAATGCAGGTAAATCACCGGGCTCTGTTCTTTCCCCTTTTCTGTTCTTGACGTTCGTAAACAGTCTCCTGTGTATAAAGCAGAAACCTATCTACTCGTTGGCTGATGACATCACCCCGTGTCATTCCTTATGCCTTAGTAAGAAACGACGCAGCAACGACTTACACAACAAACGCTGCATGATAAATGACACACTAAATCGTGGCCTCATAAAAAGATCCAAATAGGGCCAGGTAAATAAGGTAAGCTTTAATACCACCAAAGCCAAAAGCTGTCTGGGGAAAAACAACATACCTATCAGGAAAATATAAAAGGGTGTGAAGATAAATTCGAATTTAACTAACAAAGACACCTACCATTTCTGTTAACAAAACTCTGTCAACGACTTCATTTTCCATATACATTCATGAAATATCCACAAAAATATTTATTTCTTTTTTTAATATGGATAGAGTAGGCTTTCAAATCCAACTATATCTCAATTGTAATTAATTAACAGAGCTCTGTTAAGTTGTTAACAGACTCTTGTTAACAGAAATGGTAGGCGTCTTTGCTAGTTAAATTCGAATTTATCTTCACACCCTTAATTTAAAAGCAGCAATATGTGAGAACGTTTATTATCATAAAAAACCATGCCTCCAATATTTCAATTTTTTTCTTTCAAATTTCTTACAATATCTCTAATACTCGCTAATGCAGTAAGTAGAACGTTTTCATTAAGTTAATTCGACCATTTTATGGTAGTAAAAGATTGTCGTTTCGCGGTTAAAAGTGGAAATCTTTCGTTTAAATCGTTCATCACTAAAGAATCATTTCGTCTACAGCAAGTGATAAGCATACCTCAGTGTTATTGTCGCTGCATCTAAGGTCTTTGATAGGGTGACGCTTGTACTTTTCCTACCTCCCTGATCGTTTACAATTTGTGTCGGTGAATGCTGTGAAGCCTGAGCGGTTAAAGTGGCTAGGCGCTTGATTATTGTCCTATTGCTCTTCACCGTGTATGTAAATCATTTCTTCAATGTGTTCTACTTAGCTTTATGGCCTACGCATTTGCTGATGATTTGCAGATTTTGTTCAGGGGGGGTGTGCATAACTTCATCAAGGATATCAAGCGAACATTGACTACCATTTGGACTGTTTTACCTCTAGTGTGGTTGCGAATGAACTTAAAGCGAATTGGGCTAAATTGCGATAATGTGTCGACCTCAAATACTTCACGGATAGGTGGTGCCAATGTTGAAATTGCAAATAGCTGGAAATTTCTGAGAGTGATGATCGATAATAAATTACGCTTTGACGCACACATAAATTCCCTGATTATATTCTATGTTTTGTAGGTTGTTTTTTCGCTAATATTATTGAAGTTAGACTTCTCCTTAACGTTTACAATATTATGCTATGGTAAGCGCCGAAGGAGCTTTTAGAGCTCTTTTATATTAGTCAGTTCGCAATAACCTTCTGCTGATTTCTCTAGTTGCGTGCTCTTTGACCAAATTCGTTCAAATAAAAGTTGTAAGAACTTATAATTCTTTGCCTAGGAAGATGCAACAATTTAGATGCTGTTATCTCACACACACATATTCACACAAACGTTTTGTCACTTCACCTAAAGTAAAGAGCAAGTCGTGAGCGGATTTGAAGAGTTCAAAAATTATGTTGAAAACTAAACCGGTAAAAGCATAAAGGATTTGCGAAGCCCTCCGAAAATTGCAATTCAAAAATGAGAGCTATTAACACAAAGAGATATCTATTGCTAAGTATATCACATAAGCCACAGCAAAAGGGATTATCAAAAAGAATGACTCGAAAAATTATTAAGAAACCCTGGCGCAAATTAACCAAAGAATTTGTGGGCGGAAGCAATCAATACTATAGTTCATTTATTAAACAGAACTCTAGAACGAGAGATTTCACTCGAAAAATAATATGATGTATTAAAAAACGAATGTTAAGTCGTCTAAGAGTGATTGGTTGCAAAGCAGTAACTGGCTTATGAAAACAGAAAAGAAATGAAAAGGTAATGAAGTTGTGTTCGCTGGTTATACTGAACATCCGCTGTTGTTCGACTTTATGAATGGAGTTATTAAATTCTTTGAAGAGATATTTTCATGCAAACTTAAAAAGAGTGGGTATAATTTCTATGAAACACTTTCAGGATATGACTCAATGGGGGTAGAGGTGAAATATGGAGGCATGATGGCGGCGGCACAGTGATAGTTTCTACAGTTCAAAGGAAGAAATATGCACCAACCGACCAGAAACAAGAATAACGCCTCGAGATGAATTCAGAAGATTAAAAAAGCATTGAAAACTCCGGAAAGCAAAATTTGCAGAAGGTTATAAACGCAGTTAAGTTTACATTATGGTAATTGTGCATGGGAAGTTGATAATTTTTCCGCAGGGAAGAAACCTTTACTAACAAGCCGACTTTCAAAATAATGCGAAAATCCTTTGACGAAACAGAACGCCAGAAAGCCAAATTAGTAGCTACAGCGTATTCCCCACAATATGTTGCTGACTATCAAGAAACGCTCTATTTGCTTCTAAGGTACTTCTCGATACATTTACTCATTAGCCTGGGCGTCCGATACCACTTCACGATCAAGTCAATGCTTTCTTCCACACTAACGATCAAGTCAATGCTTTCTTCCATGGTAATTTAGGAGAGAAAAATCTTAGGAGCTCTTAGCGTTGGGAGAGGAAAAGTACGAGCAATATAGAAGTGTTTATATGGCCTGAAACAGGTGAGTAAAGCTTCATTACTTTTGTTAATTAATATGAAGAAATATGCTGCCGAAGCCTACCAAACACGTTCAAGAGCTTATGGTGATGCTGGTCATGATCAATTTTGGTTTCAACGGTTTAAAAGTGGTGAATTGATTGATAGTGCCATTTTTATGAAACTTGTTGCAAGAGTTGTGAAGGATACACTGTTGCAGCTCGCATGGGAAGTTCTGTCGGAACCATCGTACTCACCAGACATAGCCCCTTCTCCTTACCACTTGTTCCAGCCAGCATGGGTTCGCTGGCTCCGCAAGGTTCAAGAAGCGCAAAAATGGGTCGATGATGGGATCGCTGCCAAACCAATATCGTTCCTCCAACGCGGTATCGCCATGCTGCCAAAAAGATGGGAAAAAGTTGTAGAAAACGTTGGAAAATATTTTGAATATTATACAATGGACCAATTTTTCTCCATAAATGGCTTTTTCAAGTGAAAAATGGCCACAATTAACGCAACCACCTAATATTCACTACAGGATATCAGAAAGATACTGTATATGCAGCAATTTACTTGGGTGATTTATTCATTTTTGCAAACACTAAGAAGAGCAATGAATACTTCAAGAAGAATAGCTTTTGCGACAGCTCCAAATAAGAAACATCAGTGGAGCGCACTACATTTTATGTATGAGAGTAACAGGATACCGTAAAGCAGGTATGCTCTGTTTGGATCAAGAATTATATATTAAAGATTGCTTGAAAAGATTTAAAATGAGTCCATTGCTGTATCTACACCAATAGATTCTATCCAAACGCTGTGAAAGGCTGTAAACAATACGCAGCTAAATGTGCCATATCAAGAAGCAATGAGTTCTATTCTATATGCTGCTCAAATAAGCTAGTCCAGTTTGCGTTACGGGATTTATCAAAAAACTACAGCAACGCTGAATAAGCACGTTGGGAAGCTTAAAAAAAAATTTTACGGTATCTTATTGCGACAAGCCACCACAAATTGCAGTTAAGTCATATTCCCTGTGAAAATTTGGAAGATTACTCTGAGGAGAATTGGTCATGAGACATGGACGAGAAAAAGTCCACCATTCGATGTGTTTTTAAGCTTCAGTGAGGCTTAGTATCATGGATGTCAAAAGTAGTGCGGCAAGTGTTGGTCTTTCTACTACGCAGGGGTAATACATTGCTTTGGTGGCTGTTGCACAGCGGTACACTGTGGTTGAATAGCCTGCTAACGGAATTATGCTAACTAAAAAAAAATTATAATAAAATACGACAACAGAAGTGGTTTACTGTTGACAGAGAACACCGCTTATCATTCCCGTTCAAAATATATTGACATACGTAATCACTTGGTAAGAGAGCTTTTGGATGAAAGAAAAGTAATACCAAAACTTATATTATATACCAGTTCAAGATTTTTTTGGGTTATAATAAACTTATAAACAATAAATGTATTTCAACCCCAAAAAATATCGCAAAAGAATTGTACACAAAGTTTATTTCGCAGGTAGTTTTATATATTATTTGTGAATAAAATTAAAAAACTTGTATATTGTTGGACCAGTTCTAGCATTTAGTACTGCTTGTATACATCTCGGCATTACAGAAACCAATTTTTTGGTTGCATTCTGTTCCATCTGCCAAGTAAAACTTTCTTAAGATCTTCCATGTTAATTATCATATTTTTTCGAGCTCGCCTATCCAATTCATGCCTAATGTTTTCAATTGCGTTCAAATCCTGCGATAGTCTGGGAGAAAGTAATTGTTTGGGCACGATGTAAAGTAGCTTAATTGTATCACTTCACAAATGTCTTACACCATTTACTAAACATCTTCTAGTTATCATCTTATCTTTTATATTATATAACCCTTATAAACGAATCAATTTATTACATATTACATATTGGTAACAGTTCACATTTTATAAATGCACAATTTTATTTGGACTGTTTCCACAAATACTTTTTAGTTAATTTTTTCGCACTACAATTTTTCTTCGACAAAAAAATACATATACGACGAGCTACATGCTGGTTGAGTTTTGATTGCCAGGGAATCATTTTAGTCCGTAATCGCGTGGGAAATTTGCCTTCTGTCAGCCAAAAAAATGTTCATGTCTATTGTTGTTATGTTATCAAAACCAGAAAGAAAAGCTTTATATCCAGAATATGGCTGCTAAGGAGATGTAAAAACTTATCAAAGGTTTTAAGTTGTGTATCAGAAGTTATTCAATAACATAGTTTCAGAAAACTTATTAAAATTTACCAATAACTCCAAGAGTCGTGTTATGGTTCTACATTTTTCACGACAGCGTATATGTGTGTGTAAGTAAAACGTCATAATCTAGTTTAAAATGTTCTAGTCATTGAAGTCCACTACATGAGTATGTTAGATATTTTCTTGTACGGGTGAATTGAATTGAATATGATTTCTTTTTTTACAGTTTAGTTTATTACCTTGGACGCCAACTATGGTTTACCTCGTAGTTTGCTCTCTTGCCATACTGGATTTACCGTAACCGATTTCAAATCATTATTTTCTCGGATAATAAATAGTTCATCATTTTAATGACCTTCACATAATTTCCACAAATTATTTTTCCTATTTGATGTGAGTGTTGGTAAACTATTGTGCATTGGGCATTTATGCTCGAACGCAAAATAACTATCGATCTTAATGTTCGAAGAAAAATAAATTAAGATATCGTTGCAAAGGCACATATTTAATAAAATTAATGGGCTCAGAAAGACCACTTAATCTTAGAAATTACAAAGTAGTTGCAAAAATAATAAAATTAAATAATTATTTTCGATACCCGCTGGTGCCATAACATTTAAAAAAGGATAAATGCAAATGGAATTAACGAAAGACTTGTGACGACAAAACGTGGAGGCATAGAATTATTAGATGATATTTTAAAGTTATTTTGGAACGGTGATATTAAGGCTTGTTGAGCAGTGTACAGACAGGCAAATTGAATATGGAAATTATAAATATCAAGCTAGCCATTAAAAAGAAATAGAATTTGGCAATTTATATAAACAGGTATATATTTTATTCAATTTATTAAACTTTGTTTAATATTTTTCTTAACAGATTTTAATTTTTTTATTAATTTCTCTTTAATTTTACATTTCGCTCGTATATTTACTTATATTTCTTTCTCTTCTCCCCGTTATTTGGTCACAATATACATACAAACATTCCGCTGTAATTCCCATGAAGGAGAAGCCCAATTTGATAGGAAACCACTCGAGTGCTACCAATTAAAAGAGCGATCGTATCGATTTTGTGTTCCGTATCGTACGATAGCCCGATAGTGAGTATCATAAACTGACCCCAGTTTATTAGGTGATAAAAACTCAGACTTTTTTCTCAAAACCAAAAGTAGCTCTCAAAAATAAGTAAATAATTCCGGATATATAAAAGGCGACGAAAGTTTGTTAAAGCATCACAACCAACAGCAAAATAGAAACGGGTAGAGCTACTTTTTGTACACATAAATAAAAATAGTCTTTAGAGAAAAATACAGGTAAACGCAGTAAACGAAGATATTAGAGAATAGAGCGCGAATAGTAGCGACTCTAAAATTAATAACGAGTCGAAGAATAATGTACGTAATGACAAGCAACCCAGTTTTCAGGCTAAACCATTTCTTAGAATCAATCATAGAATGTGCGACGAATTTGAGTACTAGAATGGTATAGCACATACCGTCTGATTGCCAACGTCATTCTGTCGTTTTTTTGCTTTTAATAATTTTATACAGAGAACAATTGACGACATTATCCTCAATACATTGCAGTAGCTGACTCAAATTTTTCATACCAGTTTAGAATGTTAAAATACTCTAACACAGCGACTTTGGTCGAGAAATTTTGAAAACTTCAATTATTGTTCAAAATAAAGCGTAATATGGGCAGACGGTAGAAAAGGGGGATACAAGAACACATGGAATACATGGACACTCTTGAGACGCATAGACAAGCTTACATCAACTCAAAAAACGATTCTGAATTAGTCGGTATAGTAAAAGATGGGTCGGTCTGATGTCCGTCTGAGTCCAACTGAATCTTTATATCGTAAAAAGGTCATATATTTAATATTTCATGATGAAAATTAGTTCATCGCAATTGACGTAGAAACCAACCTAACTGAATTTAGTTCATGTAGGTCTATTTTTGAGTTTTCATCAAAAGTATACCTCTGCGTATAACTTTTGGCGGATTATTACCAAAACGAGTGAATAAGCGAAGTGGAGTAGAGTAGAGTATCTAATAGACAGCTACGCCCGACTACTGCTTCTTTGTTCTTACTTGTTTTACTTTCTTTTATCTCGCATTTGTTGCGCGGACGTCATCTAGGAACCAGTAAACTACTTGTTCGACGGAGACTTCTGGTCAATCTTCTCAACAGTATTAATTTTTTTATTCATATCTATATGAAAGAAAACAAATTTAATTATTATCAATTATTTACTGATAACATTAAGAGAAAGAACTATTTTTTCCTTTTGTTACTTATCTTTTGCTTTGCTTCCATTCACTGATAAATAATTTGTTAATATTAGTTTTTTAAGAGAAAAATTATCTTGATTTTATACTTTTATTCTTTTGTTTTCTAATATAACCAATCGGTTTCATTAACCTAAACAGTGAGGGAGGCGACAATTTAGAATGAGAATTAAAAACTGTTCTGTATATTCATTTCCTCCTCCCCTCTTCAAAATTTAAAGTGTGTTGTCCGGCTATTCTATAATTTCGCATGCACTTCAAACAGTTTGTAAAGAAAGAAGAAATTTGATTAATCTCCTCCACCAAAATAAAGAAGAATATATTTTTCTTCATAAAACCCCCGGAATTGTTGGCTTACTTGTTACATGTAGATGACAATGTATATCCGCAGTTTGCAAAAAAACTAACGCTATCTTGAATTTCCAGAAAAAATTTATATAATGTTAATGATGAAGGAATTTAGACAAAAAAGTCGCAATACTAATTACATATTAATGCATTTCGTCTGCCCGAGAAATATTTTTCGAGTTATTTATGAATTAGGGCGAAAAAACATAAGCAAACAATATAAAAACCCATTGAGAGAAGTTGAAAAAATGCGAGCTGCTTCTTGCAAGTGCTCAAACAACAAATGTTCTTGTGCGATGGCTTGAGTGATTATCATAGGAACGGATAATTATTATTATAGGATACTATTTTAAATAAAATTATAGCTTTTCAGCGTGAGGGTACTATCTTTAAGCTGCATGCAATAAGTTATATCGTTGAGCTTCAAACAATATTTTTTTGCTTTAGATAGCGCCGAACAAGCGCTGTTTACGCACGGGTTTTAATGGAAAAGTGGTGTAGCTGTGACGCCATTTAAGAGAGTCAACTAGAAATAGTGAATCATAAGAAGCTCCAAATCAAGAATCGCTCAGAAGCACTATCAATTATTATTAAAGATTGAAAAAGAGGAAAACGGCGGCAACATGAAAGAAAATGCAGGCATAATTTTTGAACACCACCAGTCTCGACCCTATATTAAAAAATGCCCTTACAGCATTGAAGTGGAATGCGCAATCTTCTCCTTTTCGTTTACAGGACAACTCTTTATTTCTTATTAATACTTTTTGCAATGAAGGTCTGAGTGCAGCTCCCACGTAACTATATGGTTAACAATTAATTCAAAAAAATTCAAAGTGTAGATTGAAAGCTCTCATTATTTTATTACTATCCTTGGACTTCATCCATATTAAATCTTTATATACATATACATTCTCGAGTATCTTTATCTGCGCTTTCGTCTATTACTTACTGTGGAGCGACGTGGCAAACATTTTTCTCGTCGCGTAAGTTAAGGGATCATCTTATACTTTAGCAAAAATCTTAAAAGTTCTTGCACGTAGGCTAGTATTGTATATGTGCAAAATCAGTCAAAGGACATGACCACAGTGGAATTTAAGCAGAGAATGCCTCAATTTTCAAAAACATGAAATTTAAGTTTTTTGCTGATTACTCATGTCCTACAGAATATACATTATAAAGTATTTCATTCCTTTTTTTTTTTTAAGACGAAGATGGTAGGTTTAAAAGATTTGACACCCATATTTCAGGAATGTAATATTAGCATTACTTGACTGTGCGAAGATTTGAACTAAACCTGAAGCATATTAATTAAGCACAATTGTGTACACGCTTTCTAACGCATACCAGTATGCATGACTTAACAAAGAAAACGTGAATTTAGTTGCTTCCTAATACCGTGTATTTGTAGACGCTATCTATTACTTTCGTTTTTAGCACTTAAAAATCTACAAAAAATCAGCGAAAAATTGTGAGACATTGTATCCATGTTTATCTGGTTATCTACATCCGGCTTTCCCACTTTGCCTTTCCCATGCCTTAAAATCGCAAAACACCGCTCCTAAAAAATTTCAATGTGATAATTGATTTCACCTTTTGCAATTATAGAACCCATAATAGAGAGGGAATATGAATACTTTAGAAGAATACGTATATGCTTTTCGTTAGTTTTGCTATGAATTGAAAGTTCTATATATGGTAACCACGATAAAGATAAATTTGACTTTCTTTTAACGTACCGATATGGTTATGATCTGTGCACATGCGCGCCCGCAATTGAGTATAAAACTTAAAAAGACACCGGTAATTTTTTTAAAAACCTGTAATCCACATGTTCTCTAGGACCACTTTCATGTTCAATTCAAAAATGGTTGTAATCGGCTTAGTAACATGTCGATAATTGATGGTAAAATTTTAATTCCAAATTATTTCCAATATATTTCCAATTTGCTTTAAAGCACATTAGCATATTCTCAATTAAAACTATATTAGAAGCAATTTGGAAATAAAATTTTATCGTTGATTATGGACTTGTAAGCAAACCTATCGCGACCACTTTTTGATCAGCCATGCAAGTTGTTCTGGTGAAGATTCGGATTGCAGGTTTTCACAGAATCGAGAGTTATTGACGAAGTTATGACAAGATTGTTGGTTTTCTTTCTAGCACGCGTCTGTGGTAAACACTCCCGCGTTTGCAAAAACGGGAAAAACACCTACAAATCTGCAAAAGAATTTGAAAATGACCCAAATTTTTCAAAGAGCACGCCTACAACGCGCGCATGTCTATGTAACAAAAACACACTATTCCTTTTCGTTTTTTTCCGAATCCTCCCAATATTATAGAGTACAAAAATTTAGTTCTCATCACTATTTTTAGTCTTTTTTAACACATCGTATAAAACGTTCGGTCGGGACCGAATGTAACTTTTTTACTTGTTCTGCATTCTTTAGGTGTTTGTGTTTAAAATTTTTTAGCGGAGATTTCTGGCAAACGCCTCTAATAATATTAAAAAAATTGGACTAGAAAAAGTGGTTAAAAGAGAAAAAATGTAATATACATTATACTGCAGTGTGTAAATTTCTGCATTTTTGCAATAAAAGCTGCTTCTAAATATTCCAACACAATTCTAATTACCCTTAATGGAATATTCCTTTACATTGGTTTATGAAAATGTGCTTCATTAATGCATTGTTACAATTTTATAAGTAAGAAAATTACATTCGGTTGTGAGTGAATCTTTTATACCCACCATCGTTACCCTAAAAAAGAATTAAACTTCCATGCGCTATAATATGGACTGGGCGCGATTGATTTTTCCTATTTTCAAAATAAAAGTTTTCGTCGTATAGGCGTGTCCTTGGAAAAGTTTAACTCATTTCCAAATTTTTTTAAAAATTTGTAGGCGATATGTTAATTTTTACAAACGGGAGAATGTTTACCACATATACTACACAGTTAGGCAAACACACAGATGGACAAACGAACATCTTTAGGTGCATTCCAAATGTGAAAATGACCAAGAATTTATATAATTATAAAGCTATTAAAAAAATTAAATTTTGATGGACTATAATATCGGGTAGGCCATTTTTCCATTCTTATACAGGTGCTATAGCAGCGCGCATAGAATATGCGTTCAAAGTTTTGTACATTTATCTGCTATAGTTCATGATTAATGAGCAAAAAATCAATTTTTATTTCTTTTGGAAAAAAGATTTTCTCAGTTTACATGGTACAGTGGGCGTGTTCTTCGACCGTTTTGCCCATTTTCAATCCCAGCCTGCGTGCAGGAATCGAAAGTTTCTGCCAAATCTGAATGTTTACCACAGACATTACACAGGCCGACAAGCGCATAAACGAACACACTTAAATCGATTTAGAATTTGATACTGATAAAGAGTATTTATACTTTCTGGAGGTCCAAAACTTCCTTCTGGGTGTTAAAAATGTTTCGGCAAAATAAATAGACCCCTTATTCTTCGGTGATGGGTACAAAATTATCTGAATTGACGTTAGAATTTATGTAGAGTGTTCGGTCAAACAATATGATGCCTCAAGCAGAGAGACAACTGTCATTTATCTACCGCAGCGTAATAGCGGATAAAATTATAAAGTGCAACAAAACTAGTTTTAACTATTTTTTTTTTTTTTTAATTTCTGAGGATATTCTGTGCCATGAACGCTTGTAACTGAAAGTAAAACGTACACGCTATTCTTAACTAATTAGAACCGCGTACTCCCTCTTTATTTTAGTATACCTACTCCTTTTTCTGTGCATCTCCCTTTCTCTTATCATATTCCTACCTCTCTCTTGCTCTGCTTTCTCTCCTTATGCGTCGATATAAATTGTTTAAAATTATTGTAAATTATAGCTTTACGAAACTGACAACACTATATGTGTTGCTCATTTCATCCGTGTGCCTTATATGTGTGTATCACTTCACTTATGTTCTTTTCTCTTCTATTCTCAACATTGTTCACTTTTACATAGGCTTATGAACGTATATGTACGCACAATATTTCCCCTGGGCTTGATAATGGCATTATGCCTTGTTAACTTATCTCTTTTTCAACTACATTAACAAGACTCAGAGCAATGTCTTCAGATTTTAGAGTTTTCGTCATCCTATATTCATTCGTTGATTCTTCATTTTAGTTGTTGTTACTTAGACATTTAGTGTGTCCACTGTCCTTATTTTCTTCGTTTTACTTCAGAAAAGAAAACAAAAAACACACAAAAATAACAAAGAACAAAAATTCGTTAAGATCGTTTCAATTTGGATTTGGTTGGTCTACCATGTATGTTTATCTTATTGTTTTCTTTGCGTTATTGGAATTACGTTTTCATGGAATTTGCTAAACACAACTTGTGAAAGCAACAATAGATTTTTTTTGGTTTTAGAATATTATAAGGGACAAAAAATGTAGGTAGGACGTTTAAAAATTTGAAGTTTATTCAACATTAATTTTTCAGTAAAAAAAACCTACTTTGCTCTCAATAGAAATACAGACACTACGTCGGATTAATTTCCACGCTTAGTATTCCAACTATAGTTTCTTATAATGCTTGTCCACAAATTTTAAGCGGTGGCTATGATTGATTCTAAAAATGTTTTCCAATAACTTAGACCGAATTATTCATAATATAATATAACGTGACATAATATAATATAAATAATACAATACATTAAATTACAATACTATATTGTAATATAATAAATACAATACAATCCATTACAATATCATACAATCCAATGCGATACTATAACACAATAATGCACTCAACAATTACATTTATAGGTCTCTTTCAAAAAAGTTCTGCATACTTATTTTGAGGGAAGCTCTCTCACCTCATATTGAAAAAGATGTCAAATCAACTAGCAATAACAATAGAAAAATTGAACGACTTTTATTTTCGAAAGGCGAACATCAAAATGTTTCAAACCATTCATCTCGTAAATCTAATTTCATATCCGATTTCTGAAGAAACTTCTCTAAACATCTACTATATCGAACAATGAAACTGATTGCTCGATTACAATTGTATTTTATTTTTAAATAAAGAAACTTTTAGGGCTAAAAATGTTGTACTAAACTTAAACCTTTTTTAAGGGGACTCCAATTCTTTTTAAATTCGAGCTGTTAAGCGGAAAACTGTATTTTTTTGTGTTATGTAACATTTACAGCAGCTGCAGCAATAAATGAGAAGAAGTAAACAAAAAATGCAGAAAAACAAAAATGTTAATAAAACAAAGCATCACGATAACAAAAACAACACGGTGGGTCAGTGCTAAAAACAAAAGCAAATTTTTCACATGAAGCTCGTTAGCAAGTTACTTCGTCATCGCCCAAACGGCGTCAGCCGCTCTTCTTTAAGTTACTTAAATAAAAAGCGGATCCAAGAAACAAAAAAAAAAAAAAAAAACAAAGAAGTTAAATTGAGCTTAGACCGAATTTTAGGTATACGTCCCAACGATAAATCTAATATCCAGTCTCAATATTTCTAAGATTGCAATTTTCTCCGCATGTTAAACAAAAACAAAAAAATTATACTTTTTCATGACAGAATCCTTTATACACACCATCGTTATCCTAAAAAAAAACAAACAAAGTGAAAGAACTAAATTTTCATGCGCTTTAATGTGAAGTAGGTGCGACTGATTTTTCCTAATTCCAAAATAAAAATTTTTGTTGCATAAGCATGTAGGCGTTGTGGGCGTGTCCTCGGAAAAGTTATTTACAAAGTTTTTTGCAAAATTTGTAGGCGATATTTGCATTTTCGCTAACGGAAGAATGTTTACCACAAATACTAAGCAGTTAGGCAAACAGACAGATGGACAAACGGACATTCCAAATTTGAAACTGGCCAAGAATTTATGTAATTATAAAAGCTATTAAAAAAATTAAATTTCGTTGCAATATAATATTGGGTAAGCGTGCTCATTTTTTTTCATTCTTGTACAGGTGCGATAGCATCGGGCATAGAATACGCGTTCAAAATTTGGTGCATTTATCTGCTACAGTTCATGAGTAAAGAGCAAAAAACCAATTTTTTATCCCTTTTGAAAAAAAGGCGTTCTTAGTTTACGTGGTACTGTGAGCGTGTCCTGCGACCGTTTTGCCCATTTTCAATCTCAACCTGCGTGCAAGAATTTCTGCCAAATTAGAAGTCGATAGCTTCGTTTTTGCAACCAGGAGATTATTTACAACAAATATTACGCAGACGGATAGACGGGCTTATATCGATTTGGAAATTGATGCTTATTAAGAATATATTCTAAATAGCTAAATAGAATAATAATATAATAATAATAATAGAATAATATTGTGATAGTAATAATATTTTAAGAATAATATTCTGCCGCGGTGGCGTTAATACCGAATATATATATGCTTTTTGCGGTGTCTGATGCTTCCTTCTGGACGTTTCAAACAATTTGCTAAAGTGAATATACCACTCATCCTTCGGTGGTGGGTTTAAAAATAAATATTCACAAATAAATTTGTTCTTCTAAAAGAGGCTTTGTACCCGTAAGTATAATAACAAGTAACTTACGGAAAAGCCGAAAGTTAGGTGACTAAATCGACCGCTCTAGCCATTATGGTTAAAAATATATGTACTTAGAGCATTTAGTGCATCTTTTGTGGCGTAAATATGTGTATATATAACATATAGAATATTTCATTTATACCATATGTTTTTATACTTATCAATTATGTTTTTAGTTGAATTTCACATTAAAGTCAGAGTTCACAAAATATTTATAAGCCTACTAACGATAAACGTAATATGGCACGGAGATGTAAATATTGTATTCTGTTATAGTAACATAATGCAATTGGCAACATTCCTCGATCACAAATATGCTGACACAAGTAACTTATTGTCAAACTTAATGCGTATGTCATGCATCAATACTGAAGGATTACGGACTTAACGTAAAATTCCAAAAAAGTTTTAAGCCCAATGGGGCGATTATTACGTTAAATATCTAGCTAAGTATATCTAATTCTAAGGGCTTTGTGGAATGTTGACATGTCAATTTAGCTGTCTTTGTTAACTAAATAGTAGGACAAACGATTTTTCTAGATGAAGAATTGAGAGTAAAAGTAATAAATTTCAATGCTCATAGGAAATGTGAATACCTGTTTCGTATCTATTAGTCAAAAGAGTGTAACTAACTTAATATAACCGATGCGATGTGTACAATAAACATATGGAAAAAAATCAAATTTATAGTGGGTTATGTCGCTACTAGCACGCACATCCACTTAAGACTAACAATATGGGAAAGCGTACATATTTTTTATCTATACATGTAGACATATATGTTCACATACAACACACATAGAACGCATACGACCATCACAAAAAATTTATGCGTGAACATACAGATAAATATAATTTGCTTTGTACATATACATAAGTTATAACAAGAACGACGTTATAGTTGTTAGCTTAGGCCGCATCTCCCATTTGCACTACTTTCTGTTCATCGTCTTGTATAATTATATAATGCAATATTGCAAAGCCCTAACACACTCTCTCTCCCTCTCTCTTGTAAAAACTGTTGTGTCAGCGCAAATATTGTATTATTTTACACAATACCTATGTTTCAAGAAATACATCACTAACGTAACGTACTGGAAAATACGAAAATATAAACGTGGTGAACTTTGTTTACAATTTCAGATTGTCATACAAACACTATTTCTGAATTTGGATCTTAACGTAACGAAAGCAGAGTGAAATTTTGAAGCAATTTTTTTCCATATAAGATATCGAACTTATAAGTTCACAAGCCAAATGGCCAAGGGACACAGATGACGAATTTGATTCAGTTACGCACGCTGATCTTTGAAATTCTTGATTCCTTTTTCTGTGGTTCAAACACTTGATAAATCTAACATACGCTGTGATAAAACAACAAAAAATTGTAACAACTGGAAATAGTATACTCGCCAAGAATTTATGATATACTATGGTTTGAACATTAACTGACCATTCTTAAGTGAAAACTTCCAGTTCTATAAGAAATTGCGTATTCTGTTTATTAAAAGGCTTTGGCCTAAGCCAATCTGCATCAATTTTAATTTTCATTGTATCCGTGAAACGATTCCATCTACTATCGTTTACTGTTTTCGAGAATTATGAATAAAGTTTTGACAATTGTATCGATTATTCAAAATTTAGCAAGCACGATTTCAACGGATAGACCGTTGAAAAAGGCACAAACCTAAATCAAAAACGTCCACCAGTAATGTTGAAAATATTCAACAATAATAGATACGTCAATAGTAGGGGGCTTAACGTCTTCGCGAAAGCTGAGCGTTTTTGATGAATAAAAATGAATTTCGAAAAAAAAAACACGCAATCTGTTCCTGTATACAATAGAATTTGTGTTGAATTACATTTTTTACCTTTTCCCTTTTTTTAGTTTGCACAAAAAAAGAAGTGGAATGGAATAGAATGTCAGTTTTAAAATCTATCTGCTTACATGTATGCGTTCTTTTTGTGTATGAGCTGTCGTCAGGGAAATAATAAATACCTTGTGAGCTGCTTGACGAGTTTGAATTATAAAAAGTCATCATTTTTTCTATTAGAAACCCATTTTTCATAACTCAGAAACTTTCCTGTTTAATGCACTTTTTATAAACTTTTGACTGACTTTCAGTTTTTCTGCTGTCTGGCCTAATCATCTACATTTAGCAATATGTTCGCATTTCCTTTCTGAGATTAGCTTAGGATATTTGAGTTATTAGTTTGAGGGGAAGTAAGAAACGTATGTTTGCTAGTTGTGGACTGATATCATGTAGAATTTATCCGGATGGGGACGCTTCATCCTATGTGTGACACACGTAAACAAGTTTAATACATCTGCTTATGTCTACTGCTATGTTGAAAAAATCGATTGGAAACGGGGTTTTTATTTTGAAAATATGGGCACTTCGAATACCAATATGAAATTTTTTTATGTTGGTACAAGCGTCAATAATATCCAACTACAGTTTTGTTTTATTTTATTTGTTAATTTATAAAATAATTTTTGAAAATCGTTGTGTACCTACTGTCTAAATAAGTAAATTTATGGAGCAAGAAATTCATATTAATCTTCATACTTAAAAATTGAAGATATTAGAAAAGTGTTATAATAACGAAACAATGGCGCGATCAGAGGTCTACGAGTGGTGCAAAGCCTTTAAGAAGAATAGAGAAAAAGTTGAAGATGAACTTTATTCCAAAGGGCTCAACAGCTGATTGAAACATCAACAATACTTAGCAGAAATCGTGAATTATTGAGTGGAAGAATTCGAAATGTTGGAAAAGTTATTTGCGGTTGTCTCATTTCGCTTCTTGTACTGTCTCAAAATCACTCTCTTTAAGAAAAAAAAAAAAAAAAAATTAATGACGAAATAGAAGTCAGGCTAACCATTTTATGCAATTACTGCGATGTTATTCAAAAGGAGTAATTTCTCGGCGTTTAAACAGTTAATAAGGAACATTATCTTGGCTGTTGGTTTCATTTGCAGGAGCGCATCTATAATAACACCTTCGAACTCATTGCAAGCACTTCCTAACCTTTACATCGCCAAAGTGCACTGTAGCGTAAGATCATTACTCGTAAATTTGTCAGTAAAAATCGAATTTTGTGTCCGCTTGAGTAGCCAGATAGATAAAAAACATAACCACAAAGTTAGTATTTATGGGTTCGAATCTCAGTACGGTAGAATGAACTTTGGTCGCAGATATAGTAAGTACTCAGTCGGTAAAGGCATAACACTTATCGATTGGGTCCCCTTGCCCCTATTTTTTTCTCTCTTTTTTTTACTTCTCCCTGGCCGTCCTCGCGTTACGCGAATAGGGGGCTGAGTGATGAGTCATATTGAAAAAATAGAAAAAAAAATCTCATATCCTTGCCCAAGCACCCTATTCGCTTAACATAGTTCGGAGTGACTATTTTCGCTTCCCACGATGAATTGAATGATTTCGTGGCAATCATTCTGATGCTATTGAAGGCAGTTTGCTAGCTGTTTTCAAGTCCGCGACATAAAAAACACTCTAAGTTATAAACTAACAAACTGAATAACTTAAAACTTCTGTACAATGTAAATGTCAGTTATGGCAATACAATAAAAAAAGTTTGCATTAAAAATTGAAGCCTGCATACTTTTTAAAATAAAACTCATTTTATTGTTTGAAAAAAATATTTTTTTAATAGTAATTATCTTTAATAATCTCTGATTCCTAAAAAGTAAATTAGATATTTATGCCCACTTAATTAATTGCATATACATAAGTCAAATTTATATCGTTAGATAACCAAGAAAAAAATTTCAGCACGTTAGCATTGATTGAAATTTGATTGTTTCACAGTTAATAATTTTTTGTTCCGCTACAAACGATAAATCGTCTGCTGCTTTTGATTTGATTTTTCCTTAATTCAATAATAGTACTTATTGCACCAATTTAAGATAAGAAAAGACGCAACTAAAGAAAGAAACAACGTGTAATGGTTTAATCAAAAGTAGTTGACGACTATTGGAACGGAAAAACAACAGACTTCTATCCAAATATTTTTCATATATTTCTCAGTCCAGCAAATGGTATGAAAATACATGGTATCGAACATACTTTCCAAATAAACATCGTTGTCTTTAACTTCTGTGCAAATAAGCATTTTCATAAAAGAGGAATGGAATTGGATAAAGTTGACTAAATTTTAGCTAAGCGGAAACTACATACATACAGTTATCCACGAATAATTCAATTCAACCCTCCAACGCTGGAAACTGCATTACTTGTCCATCAAATACTTAGCGAATATTCTCATTTTGTTGTGTAAAATTTTGTAGTTTGAATAGAAGTAAAAATGATGTATTGAAAATCATTATTTGAAGAAAGCAAATTACCATGTCGACACTATCTCGAAGATAAATTTATTAAACAAAGCATTATATATTATAGTTTAGATCTAATTGGAGAAAGGTTTTACGCTTTAGCGTTCGCGTGAATACACAAAAACTGATGACCAAATTTCTAACATGGAATAGGTTGCGGTATAAATATTAGCTCATCTGAAAGTGCGGATAAAAAAGAAATACTTATGACTAAACATGAGCTCTTTCACTAAACCAAATTACGTAACATGCGTGAAATATTCTATTTGTTTTTGTTTAAAATTTCTTTACTTACATATGAGAATTTAACGATATATAAAATAAGTATAAGAACAATAATTGTGTTATTCTTTTATATCTTACGCCAACTATATTACAGGTAGAACTAGGATAATATACATGTTGATACTCGTTTAGATGGAAAGAAAACCATAGCACTAATGACCAAAAATAACAAAAAAGTAATATATGTAATTACATAGCCATATCATAATAGACGTTCCTCATAAAGTTAAGCTTGCTAATAAGCAATGTTAAGGCCAAATAATTAATAAACGTTTTAAGGTTATATTTTATGGTAAAAGTTATGTCAATTTTTTTATCGATAAACGTTTAACAAACCTACTGCTAGTCGCACACAAAGGCAATCAGTTATATCCACCACCGAAGGGCGGAGCATGTTAAAAGGGCTGTGTAAAAAGACTCTGAACGGCCAACTGACATGGCCACGATTGATGAAACAGTTTGCAATTTTTACATATAAGTTCAAGGGGTGATATGTATATTAAAGATTACACCCAAGGCGAGCACAGTTTATTTTTACTGATATAATTAAAATAATTAAAAGATTTTGGATTGCGTCGTCATACTCAATATTTTAATTTTATTTATATCAATTTTCGATGAGTTTTCACCGCATGTCGCTTGCCAAGTTTTGATGTAAACATATTAATTCAAACAACACAACAAACAAAAAAACAACACTAATCTAAATATTAGATGTTAGCCAAATAAATTCGATATTTGGAGATATTTTATCATGATTGAGTGGTGAAGCCACTAAAATAAATTTTTGCCGATTAGTAAAATAGAGAAAAAATAGAAACAAATACTTACTAAATACAGGACTATGTTCAGAACGGGTCACGCGGCCACTTTTCTCCTGCAATGAAAAAACAGAGCATTTTAGTCAAGATTATGTCCAAATCTCTTCATTGTAGAAGCAATATTTTGCTGTAGACATATGTTTAAAAAGGGAAAATAGTAATAATTAAAAATCAGAGATTAAATATATTGAAGTTGTGAGCTGAAAATTAAAAGCGCAAGTTTTATTATATAGCTGGACAAATCCTTTCTCTTAAAGGAAAATGGTCAGAAAAATATTTCGGTTCGGATGAATTTCTTCCAAACCCTGTTTCTGATGACCACAACATAATATAATCATTCAGCGATAGAGGGAAAAGGTTTTACTTAAGTTAATACTAGATCTATACAGTAAATCACTGTGATCCTTTTTAGGTTTAATTTAGTTGAAAAGGCCTTCGAATACCTACAATCAGATTTTTTGTACCTAATCTAGTTTTCGACATGTCAATGACATTTTGCTATATCTACCAAGAGAGATACTCTTGATGCTTTGTTTTTTGTCGAATTCCTAAAGTCGCAAAAACGTTGAAATATGATACAAGCATTCCTTAGTCGTACACCTATCTATCATATGTTTTCCAATCACCAAAAAGTTCGGTCGTTTTAACAAATAAAATATTATCGTTCTTGCAAATAAAATCAACCAAAATTTACGCAGTCTTCAAATTCGTCTTTTAGGCTCGTTTTCGGTCTGCATGTGTAATTCTCAATTCGTATCGTTCCTATTAGCAAAAAAATATTGGTGGGAAAAAGTTTGCGTCATACAAGGTAAATGCAAAAGACCGGTAGTTCCAGTGTTAAGGAAAATTATAGTCGTGTCATCATGAATATTAGACGTCTACCCATCAATTTTCCTTATTTATGTTAGTGTTAGGACAGTTTGAACATTTAAATTGTCCGTGCAACATTCCCTCAAAGTTCCAAATATATGACTTTTTCAAGTTGAGGAGTATTTAAGAGATGTTTTTCTTTTTCTGGTGAATATGCTTTGATTAAAAAAATTATTGTGAGAAAATTCAACTTACTTTCGCTATATTTGCCCGAGCAATGGGATCAAATGATAGACGAATGTAAATCATCCACAATTCCACGAACATAGAGTTAGTATGCTCCATTCTCCTCTCACGAGTATAAAAATCTTACATAGTCAAACTTTGCGCTGAAGCAATTTCAAGAATTTGTAATTTTGTTGAAACTATTCCAGTTTTCCAGTTTCTATTTTGGAGACGAGTTTGTCAAATATACAAGCAAGGAGAAATATATATCTATAAGTTAATATCGGTATATCATGCTAAAAACTTTCACTGGTATCAAATATGAAATTAAATTATGTTTTAAGCATAGAAAGAAAACCATTTATAGTAGTAGCATTTCGCATTTAATTTCAAAAAGCCAAAAACTTAACACGAAAATGCTCTGCGTATGAAGAACAGGAATGGTCATTACTAATATTGGTTAAATCAAGATCTCCATCGATTCCGACCAGAGAGGACTTGAGCTTCACATTAACTCTTTAACTGTTCTAAGATTTTTTAACACATTGTTAGCCCTACAGACATTGTCAACCATCCTAATTTCAATAAAATTGGTTTAAGACTAGCTACATGTAACCATTCGCGTGAAGATCTACTGCATAACCGAACACGTACACCTATAAACTACAGGGTTTCTGAAACCATCATCTACAAGCAGACTAAATGAGAGTTAAACAACGCTTATCTACGTAGCATATGGGAATAATTTATAAATTGTAATCCTCAGACCAGAAAATTCTGAAATGATCTAACTATCTTTCTTAATTGAAGAATTATTAAAAAACCATATTTAACACTAGAACCATCCCGTTGATCACTTTGACCTCTTTGAACACTTAAGTTTCAAGAAAGGATTATAAAGCACGTAAAGTTTCAATATTTTTATTTTCTTGTTTTGCAAAATACATGGCGAAAATATAAATTATTGTCATAGTTTTTTCGAGATTGTCTCAGTTTCCAATCTTCTGTGAGAGTCCATGCAGGCAGATCACAATCACTTTTTAGCTTCTGATTCTCAAGCGATTAAGGAATATATGTGTCAAATTTCAGGTTCTTATCCTGATGGTTTGGACGTGAGGCGATTCTAGAAATATTGTGGATCGAAATGGTTCACAACTGTAGAAATATGCAGAACGTCAGTAGTTGTATTGTTAGTCGAAATTTTATTTCGATTTGCTAGTCGCATGCGCCAAGTTATACCCTATATATGTAGATATATTTTTGTATTCAAATTTTCATGAATATATTATATAAATGCTTTAAACGTACAGACAATCTTTTTATTGAAATTGTATATTAGGTTCCCGACGCTTACTTCCGTATATTTAAAAATTGAATAATGACTGTATTTACTTACCTCACTCTCGGTCAAATCTATCAGCGAAGATTTATCTTCTTTTAAAAGATTTTCTGATATTTTCTCATCTTCTCCCTCGTCTTTGAAGACTTTGACTTCATCAGTGCTACCCAAATCATCACCGGACGAGCCACTATGCCGCGTATGACTTGAATGTGGCATTTTGAAATCGTGCCCGGCTCGCTCGATTTTAGAATGTATGATTAAATTATTTTTTTATTTTTAAATGATTTTAAACGAATAAAAAATTTTGTTGTGATGATTAGACGTCAGAATTATTGCGTTTAATTTTAGATGTTTTCTTAGATGCATTTGCATATATTTATGTAACCGCTTATATAATTTTTTTTTGTCAAAATATTTCTACTCATTCTTTTTTTTTGTATTATATTGTTTACAATAAATGTGGCTGAGGTTCAGCTTGTACTTTATTTTGCATAAAATATAAAAACGTGCTCACAGAGATTTTAAATCGAAAATTGTTTACAGGTAGATTATAAACGAATGTTTTCGTTAAGGACAAAAAAATTGAGCTTTATACGTGTTAAATAAAACATTCCGAACCAGGCATCTCGTCTTCGGTTTTGCAAGGACTTGATCTAGTCAAAACAATCCTTATCTCTTTCATATAACTAGTTGTTTTTCAAAATGAAAGGTAAATTCAATATTTGTCATAAGAGGCTGCTTTGTAGTAACCTTTTCTTCGATACCAGAAGAAAATGTAATTATAAAATATGCGTGAGGCTGTTTTCATTTCAAACCAGCGTGTTTTGGGGAATAGCACATAACTTGCATCGCTAAGATATTTTAGATATTAACTGAATTGAAATCGAAAAAACTTTTTTACGTTAAGTAAATTGCGCTTTTTTCATAAGTCAGAAAAACCCAATTTAGTAAATATTTGCCTGGCGTATACACACATATCATGATTTTTATATGCATACGTACATACTTAAAAGCTCTGCATATGCTTGCACACTATCTGCGTGCTAGAATTTTACATCGTTTTTAGTTTCATCAATTTCAATAAAATTCCGATATGACTCATGATCTAAAGGTAAAATTCGTAATGCTTAATTACTATTGGCATTGTTGTTGCCTTAGTTTTCTTCTTTTTCCGCTTTTATTAAATACTAAACAATTTAGTAAGATGTACACTGTGAAGGGCAACGGTGAGAGAGAGAGTTACGCATGACATCTACGTTTGTATGCAAACCACATACAATAATGAGCGTAAAAGCATACAAAACGAATAAACAGTTATATATATCTGTATATGTTTGCGTCTAAAAGAGATAGGGGCATATACTTATGGCAAACCTGTTAGTAATAAAATATTGTAAAACGCACTCAGGCATGAATATGCAATAAAGCGTTTGAGCCAAAAATAAAAGAGAACTAAAATGAAAGAATATCAAAAACACATGAAAGACGGAAACACCAGAGTTTAAACCATGAAGCCTTAGTTACAATATTCAAGATATGAAGCCACAAAAAACCTAAACAACAGCGAGAAAAATATCAAATCAACAAAAAGCATAAAGTACAAATAATATAAACAGCAAGAACAGCGACGTCAACGACATTGGCGTGTACGAGTTACCTCAGAACACTGCCACAATTAATGTCGTCAAATTGCATGTAGCTTATATAACCTCAAAAGTCATACGTACACTACATACATTTGCGTCATACATAGGGTCTCGTTTCTTACTTAGTGCATACGAAACTTTGTTTAATTGCATTAACCTTACAAGGATACAAGTGAAATGTGCTAACTAATATTAAACTCCCTTTTCCAACAAACTGAACACGCCTAGCTAAGGAACATCCCGCTCAAAACCCGTTAGTCATATCAAAACGATCTACCATTTTACGATTACGTTTACGTCTTCATTCAAACACGGCGAGCAAACAGTAGGAAGATTCCAAATTTGGTAAAGACTCGCAACCATTTTTGTTCCAAGACAATCTATAGAAGAATATAAATAACAAATGTAGATTTTCATATTTACTTAAGAAAACGGAATGTATCCAAGGATTTATTAACACCGACCATTTTATATTTCAACTTGTCCAACCTCTAAATGTTAATAATTTTTTTAACTTAACCCTGAAGGTGGGATTATAGAAAACTCATTCCGTTTCCGTCCAGAAGTGCGCATCAAAAAGTTTAAGGGTTAATTTTCAAAGGATATAAAGAGAATATCTCAATTATACTGATTCCCCTATAATCGAGGAGAAACAAATATTTACCCTTTATTAACGAGGTAAGTACAGCTGATTTTAGTCAACAACAAACTTCAAGTTGACACTCCATAGTTTTCCTGGCACATAAATTTTAATCATAGTAAAGATTATTAAGTAATAAATTAAAGGGAAACTAAACTAAGCTAACTACACTTGTTCATCCAGGTTATTGCAGCTATCAAAATATTATATATAGATACAAAGCAAACAAAAGATACTTTTCCTATGGAGACACATAAAAATTTTCCATAGCACAAATAACATTTATTTGGCAGTTTTACTTAAATAAGTTTATTGGAACTTTTGTAAAGTTTTTGTAATATTAATTTCTAGCATTTCTTTTAAACTGCTATTTTTTTTGGTTTGCATATCATAATTGTCTAATTGAGTTATGTAGTCTTCATAACTGCATTCGTAAATGAATATATATCAGAATATTTATTTAGTATAGTTTTAAGCATTCTGTCTGCTTAATATGATCACAATACGCGCAACTAACTTGTTTTCTTGCGCATACATTTAAATTTCGAAAATTTTGTTGACGTTTATATACTACTCGTGGCATACAAATTGAACAAACTAATCAAAGAGGGGTTTTTCAATCCATACATATATAAAGAGTTCGAAATGCCCAAGGAGGCGATATATAATGCATATAGCTTTTTAATAAATCTTTAATTTTAGCAAAAAATGATAAGAATAGCAATTAACTACCTATACAGAGGTACATAGTATAAGAAATGAAGAAACTCTTATAAAAAGATATTTCTTTTAATTTTTTTTAATTTACATGGATACCATGCATATTGCGACTATTCGTTCAAAAAATAATTTTTTTAATCTGCGAACACCAAATGATAATAGAATAAAGTAGAAATACTTTTTGTTCCATTCTGGCCTTTATATATTCTAGGTTTTAGAAATATAAAATTTTATAAAAAAAATTCGCAAACCAAAAGAAGAAACGATTAAAAATCATATTTTAGGCCATAGAAATTGAAAATTAGCTTTTATACTCGTGAAAAGAACCAAATTTTGAATTGCAACTTCGAGTTGTAATATTCAGTTTTTGAATTTCATTTTAAGAGTGTCGACTGGTAATTTGAGAATTTAAGTTCTCAATTCATCAAGCAATTCCTATTCAAGTGAAATGTTTTATATTCCGTTTAACGGTAAACCCCAGATGATGAAATTGAGGTCCGATCGTGACTGATGTATTTTTTAAATTTAGTTCTTTGTTAATTAAGTCTAAAATAATATGCGGCAACATACAATATTTGAATAATAGGACAGTGCGCCCATTTTAATTATTGCAATTCATCTATATTTTGACCAAGCAATTTGCAATAGCTTACACATTAAATAAATTTAAATCAATTCTAAATTGTCCTGCAAATAAAGATAAAAATAGAAGATATTAATGTCAAGAAATACCAGAAAGGAAAAGCATTTACGGCTGGATGTCATATTAAGAACGCCTCTCATCAGAAATAAAATGTTAAGATTGATCAAAAAATAAAATAAATCAAAAAATAATATTGCCGACACTTCTTTCAAATTGTTTTTGTATTTCATTAGAGAGTCCAACTTTATTTTCGTTTCTACTGCGGAAGAGCGTGATATCTACGTACATTACTCTGCTATTGAAAGTTACTATTGATTAACACGAAACATCAGATCGCACTATGGAAGCAAATATGTTATTTTTAGAAAAGCTTAAAAATATGACTTGTGTAAACTAAAGCAGAGATTAAGCTCATTAAATATTTTTCAGAAAGTATAAACATATTTACTTGAAAACTGTATCTGTGCAGACTGGCGTAAAATAAGCCGGATTCTTGAAGCTAGATTTATTTTCACTTAAATTTTTCGTAAATTGAACTTATAGAGGCAAGCTCTGGCTTCCCTACATAGTTAGCAAAATGGTGAGCAGTTTTCAACTGTGCTTTACTAAAATAGATAATTTTTTTAGTTTTTGGAACTATTGAAGAAATAGTCTTATTCCCATCCTACGCATTTCCGTACTTTGAGTGCATTGTATATGTTTATAATCGTGTTTCTATCGAAACAGACTTTTGAACTACATACAATAAAAGACATCACTACTTCCGTATTTATAAATTGTTTCTTCAATAAGTATATTCACTTGTAAGTAAAACTTCTTATCTTAAACGCAAGTGCACGAGTTTTTTGTTAGGCTTTAAATTTTAAAATACCAATTTGCAGTTATTTCCATGCGTCCTGTTCTCTCTTTAATCTTACCAGTCAAAGAATTAAATTAAATAACTTACGCTTGACGTAGATGCAACATTTTTTTTTCAACGCACCACTTTGTCTTTCAACTAACACCGCTTATTGCTAAAATTTCGTCAAAATTCTGTTTGCAAAAGCCGTGAACGTGAACTCAGAAATAGATATGGTTCAATCGCTTCCCATACGGCTTGTAATGCACTTAATAATTAAACGTTTGACCTTAAGCTTAACTCATTTGCAAATATTAAGGTATTAATTCTATAGGTTCTATACTTTTTTGTTCAACTCTACAGGTTTCGACTTTTGTTGCGGATGTATTGCGGTTTATTTCGTGATTATTTAAATAGTCTTTGTTCATGAGTTTTTAATTCACTTAAGTAACTACTAACAAGTGTACAAGTGTAACTAGAAAATATTTTATCAAAGAGTTTATAGCGACGTCATCCATTTACTAAAAGTCTGGCTTCAATCTGAAGAACTACCTTTCGTTGCTATGAGTCGAGAAAATGTTACTGTAATAATCGAAATTCAATTTCTGGAGATATGCCATATACTGCTGTAATTGCTAGAATTTACATATATCGACAATCACATCTATGAAAATGAAAACAATCGAAATGGAAAACACACAACAGACACATGTACATATATATATATATATATATATGCATGTTTTATATTTGTATGCATGTATATATATAAATAGGTATATATATTTGTTTTTATATATTCATTCACTTCTTTACCTATGTATATTTGTATATACCTATAATCATTTATTTATTTTATGTTTTTATATTGATCACAATTTTAAAATTCACACTAATTGCAACTTATGATATTATGATTTAGTATTTTCGAGGTGTTATTCCACCAATTCTACATACCGCCGGCAATTATACAGTTTACTTTATACCTACGTAGGTATTTCATTTCAAATCAAAAGGCAAAACAGGATCGCCAGAGTGGCGATTTCCAATTATTCTTATTATACACTTTATTCTCATTTTTCGCATTATTATTTTTCTTTTATATATTCAATTATATCACTTCACTTGTTTTTAAGGTTTTCATATATTTTCCTTCGATTTCGCTCAAATTAAATAGTCTTTTGGATTTTTGATATCATACACAAACGATGCAACCAAAATAGCCGCGCTCACAACAATTGTTTCCTTTTTTATTGATAGCTTTCCCAATTTATTTGGCCACTAGCTTCCAGATCTTTACATTAGCAGCATATAATATATATATATATATATATATATATATATATGCATATGTATATATATAAAAATATAAATTTATGTATGGGAGTATGTTGCGCTTGTGTAGCGCGTGCGTGTGTGTGTAGAACGTATGAATAGTTATTTATTTATTGATGTGTGTGCATACACATACTCTAAATAAATATTTAATTAAAAATAGTAATCGTTGTTATTGTTTTTTGTTATTCTTCGCGGTGTTAACGAATTTCTCGAAAATCACCAGCATGTTTCGAACATGGCAACGTGTTTTTTAAAACTTCTAGTATCCAGCGAAGGAAGTAACGAGCACTTTGTATAGTTCTGTATATATATTTTTAGTATACAGTCATATAATTATATAAAATACAACGTTACGTTCACGGAGAAAGATGAAATAAAGCAAAAAACATAATGTGCAATGAAAAAACAAATAATAAACTGCTTTGCACAGTACTAACAACATGCTAACGCATAGCTACACCGACAGAACGCAGTAGAAGACTACGCACACAGTGAATCCCATACTCTTAAATGTACATATACGCAAACACAAATAATGCAGAGAACGTAAGTTCTTCTTTTTCCGTAACGTCTTTTAGTTAATGTGTATTGCTTTCGTTTGCCGTATTATTTTGCTGTTGTTTTTCTCCTCATTATCACTGCCAATGCTGTCAACTTATGAATTAAAAAGTAAGACATCTATTCATTTCATAGAAGTAAACATTTAATAAGTCATTTTCCAGAATTTTAAAATTCTTGCAAAATATTATCTTAAATTCCAACATTTGGCAGCCACTGAAGAATACTTTGAAAGTTATTTTTTTGTCATTGCGGACTTCATAATAAAAGAACTTAATCCGTTTGTAAATTAAAAATTACTCAATGTCCCTGCATGAAGCGCCAACAGTGAAAAGGAAGTAAAAACGAGAACGGCGATACAAGCCAAAACATTTTTCGAAATTCTAGATGTACGCGAAAACTAGTGAGGCTGTTTTTTTTTATTATCTATAATTCAACAAATATTAATTATAATTTAGAACAATTGCAAAAAATTTCGGTTTATTTCGTAAAAAGAAATGATATTCGAAATGTATTGGTCTACAAATTCTCGGGTTTTTATGCGCGCAGGAAATATATTGATAATTATAATTTGGACATTTCATAGAATATGGGCTCTTAAACTGGGCTTAACAACTTTCTTTGCTGTTTGTCCATCTACAGACTTCATAGTTACGTTTAAGGAAGGCAACCTCAATTTCTAAATATATTTTATTGCTCTCATCAAATTAGGTTTCAAAATTACCAAAATGGCCATTTTGCAGTTACCAAGCAAATGAAAACAGTATGTTTATAAATATACTCATTGTTGTTATTTGCAACCAAATCAAGGTGTTGGACCTGAATCAAATGTAATTTCGTTTTCACTTCCACTGCTGAATTATCTCTCAAAAAAGAACTGTCATAAATTAAATTTCACTTTTCTTTATGAACTTTTATACTCTTGAGCCATGTAAAATAGGATAGTCAAAAAAGCGTAGAAACCAACGATTTGCAATTGTCTTATTTCATCTCTGAAAAACATGGTAATAGTTGAATTGAAATGAAATTTAATGTGAACATGTACTTATAGATGATATATATCACATATATCATACATATCCTGTATCATAATTTAAGCAGTCTTCGATTTTACTTATTTTATATATATATATATATATATATATATATATATAAAGTATATATACGTATATATTTATTTATAGTTCATTTTTCCTTCTTGTATAAGAAATTTAAATTATGAAAGATTTTAGATTTTAAATATATTTGTATATAGATAAATAAATATATTGTTATATATATTTTGTTTACATGTATATATACAAATTTTTTATTATTATGTATATAGACATTTGCATATATAGATTACAATATATATGAAGCATTATGTTGAAATATAGATATGTAAGTATTTTACATACATGTATGCATTTAAATATACTATAAACTTCGTATTTCAATCTACCGCAATACGCTCTGTTTTGAAAACCTTAAACAGTTAGTTCTGAGTTAATGTTCTCAGAGTCCTTCATATGATTATAATTATCGAAAATCAAAGAGCGCTTAAGTTAAACAAAGAGGGGAAAGTTTCACTTACATATGACATCGACGAAGTGTAAATCAGTTAAAACTACTTTTACTGTACAGAAACATATACCGTTCATATGTATTGAAACATGTAAACTTTTAAAAGCAGGAACAAGCATCGTAAAATATTCTAATGTACAAAAAAGCGCTAAATTGTAATCATTGTTTATGTGCATGTGTGCATAGGGTACACTTACACCAACTTAAGAAGTGGGAATTGAATATAACCTCCAAATACAGCATATCATATGTATGCATCCCTACAGACATTTTTAGTGCCTCCATTTGCTTTTAAATTTCAATACAAGTGGGCTAAGTGAATGGCCATACCATGATTAACTTTAAAAATTGTGACGTATATCGGATAGGAAATGCAAATTTGCAGAGAATATAAGAATATATTTCTTTATTGCTTTGCCAATGACAGATGTCGTATGAGCATCTTCAAAGTTCTATAATAAATTCTAATTATCTTTATGTCTCTTGCTCAGATTTATTTAAAAGAATTAACCTCTGTTTTGTAATATAAAAATTATACAAATATTTTGCTGGTTAATGCGGAAGATAGGCAAAGTACGAAATTTTTTATTGGCTATCGGCGTAAATTAGTTATATAAGCTAGATAGTTTTGATTTAAATGAGGTTTTTCTCGAGTATACCATTTCCAAAAACATTGAATACAAGTAGATTGACCGTTACTTAACTTCTATCACTATACCTACTGTTTTTTCTTAGCCACCGAAAAGGAGTAAAAATTAAAATGCAAAAAATATGTACTTTGTTTGATTGAAAAAATGATTTATGTAAGTTGTTCATACCGAATTTTTTAATTATGTGATAGCAAACGGTGATTCTAATGGACTTGAAAGATATATTCGTCTGACATGGAATGCATATTATCTGTCAATAGCTTGAAATAACTTTGAACACATATATTTGCATTACATTATATGTTTATCGTTAAAGTACGAATTTATGCGCTACTTGAATTAAATCAAAAATATAGGTATCACACTTCAGCATTACGTTACAGTTTATTTCAGAATTGATCCAACAACCAAAAAGCGAAATATTTCTATTCGAATTATCATGTCTAATTACGCATGTTAAAAAAATTTATTTAGAATTGTACTTAATTCATTAAAACTACTCAATAATTATTTTTTACTTCCGACAATATATTTCCTTATTCAACATTCTAAATCTAATTATTATCATTTGTTTAGATTGTAACGTTCTAAGAATGTGAAAGTAATAGCCATGCAAATGCTTGCTATGATGTACAGGCAAAACTTTTATTCTTTCATATTAACTTAAAACTATTCGCATAACGTATGTCTAAATAAGTATAGTTTTTTTCTTAGTAATAAACATATTGTGAATGTTGTGTAAATACTTGCTACAAAAATGCGTCGATATAATTCGCAATTTTTATTAGTGCCAGCGACATCCCTGAATAATAAATATATTATTGAAAATTAATTTAAGTGGTAGTGTAGAAGTCATTTAAGGTACGCGTCATTTTTTTACTGATAACAAAAACGGTAATTTTCTTTCTGACATTTAGAGAATAAAAGTGCAACAAAATATTAATTCAAAATACGTGGCTTCATTGACTTCACTCCTTATTAAGCAGAGCACGCGGATTGAAAAAATCATGTCGGTGCTAACTATATAATAAACTAGACTAGAAACAAAAAAATCTTATAATGAATTAAATATACTAGTTCAGACATCTACCAACTCAACACAGGTTAATAGATGACACCATGCTCTTTGATTTTCAACACCACACTCAGCAAAAATTTAACATAATAGTTTAAAAAGCATTGCTGCCTAACGAAGATAAAACTTCAATAATTTGAACAGTACTGTAAATTTCTGCAAAAAAAAGTGCATAACACTTTCAATCATTTATGAAATTTAATATGTTAGATTTCATATAGATACGATACCTCAATGAAGTCTACATACAGTAGGGAAAATTGAGTTTTCTCTTATTATGCATTTTTGGGTTGAGGACATTAAGTATGTTCTTAAGAAACGAAAACTAATATTAAATAACACTTCATGATTTTTTTTTGACTTAAGATAAAGTTATAAGCAAAAACTATATCTTAATTCCATGACAAACACAAAAAAGTCTACATATACTGAAGACATATCACTAGAAGGTTCGAAAAAAAATTTAGTTTTTGAACTCGTTCTTGTGCATTTAAAAAGTAATTTATCAATTAAAGTAAGTTTGTTTATTTATTTTCGTTGAAATATGAAAAAATATGCAAGAAACCGAAAACATTCGTCAAGAGGTCAGAAATATGATTACGAAGATAAGTGTGAGAAAATTTCTACGGGAAATAGCAAAATCGATTGGAATTAATCGCGGTACTGTCTGAACTGGTATAAAAAGTTACAATAACGCAAATAGTACATAGAATAAGAACCGATTAGGCCAACCAAATAATCTTACAGAGCGTCGAAATATTAGCATAGGCATTCATAGCCATTCACCTAAACACATTTTAAGTCAAAAAAAAGTCTTATAGTGATGTTTAATTTAACTTTTTGTTTCTTAAGAAATATATTTTTTTGACCTTCAACCCATAAACGCAGTTTTTAATAAGAGAACCCTCAATTTTCGGTGCTATATGTACATTTTATTGGGTTACTGTATGACAATTTAAGAAGGAAACAATCGTAAAAAGCAAATTATAAAATGAAAAAGAAGAAAATTATCTAAGCAAAATCAAAAGGATTGTTAATTTCATGGATATAATATAAAACTATTACCACAGTATACCCTGTTTTCAATGGTTTGGGTATATTCCGTAGACGTTACAGTTAGATAGCAAAAGTTAAAATTTTGTGGTTGAGAAAATCTTTTGTAGCTTATAGCGAGGAAACGTTAGAAGTAGCTTTCATTGGTTTAATTTTGTGGGTTATAGTTAGATCACATTAAAGGTGGCCGCGATTGGTTAGATTTTGGGTAGGTTCAAGTCACTCGGCATTAGAGGAGCCACGAATGGCCGAATTGTTTGCAGCAGTTTAGTAAAAACGCGATCGATAGACCAATATTTAGTAAAACGGAATCAGTTAATGGGAGAAGCCACTATAAAATTAAAAAAAACAATTTTTTGGGAGGAAAGAAAATGTAGTAGAATCGTAGAAATGTTCTCGAGGACGTTATTAAGCATATATTTTAGTTTTAAAAAAATTATATTTGAGAAATATTAAAAAATGGCGCACCGGGGATATTCTTGCGACGTATATCTGATATAAAGGTCTCTGGGCCCTGTAGCGCAAATAATACAAATGTGAAGCTAAGAAAATATTTAACTTAGTGTCTACATCTGGAGTAGCAGATTTTAAGAATGTTAAATTTGGTATGACTGGCGAGTGTTCAAAACAAAAAGTTGAATATTTGACCAAAAAAAAGATAATCTTTTATTACTAAAAAATGATTAAATTAACTTATCTAATTTTGTACATATTGTACTGCAGGATGTTTTAAAGGTATTGTAAATAACTCGAATGTAAAAACAAAAAACATCCATTTAACATCCATGTGTTCCGCGTAAATTTGTTTAAAGGGTGTCTTAAGTACAAAGAAATAACATATTGCACTATTTTCTTTATCTCTCTATTGCGCCTATACGTACTAACTAAGGTTTTCTTGGAATCGTTCTCGATTATTGCCTGCCCTTTTTCACCAGTTGATGTCAACGTGGTTTTCCTTATCAGGCACTTACAATTCTAGTTGATCTAATTTAATGTAATCTTTCATATTACTGGGTTGTACAAAATAAAATTGGCTTTTTATAACAACTTGACGATTTGAATTATTTTACAATCTATAGGTTTTTGATGTACCGAAGTAATCCTCCGTTATATAATTTTTTCTTTTGCATCAACTCCACCCGCCACAACAAGCATAAGGAAGTCCTCGTGATCATTAATATCTTCGAATATATTGCAGCACAAATACGAAAGCAACCCACCAAGCATCAGCTTTTTTAAATAGACTAGTTCTAGGACTATTACGGTTTTTTTCTCTCTGGTAACTCTGGTTACGTTCTTTACGATGCATAACGTACTCTTCGACGGCAGCCAGAGTACTTTAAATTTTAACATTGACTATTAGTTTTGTTTTTGTAGAAAAATTAATTCAAAAAATTTTTCCTTTGCCTGGCCACATAACCTGTTATAAATTTAATGTTTTGCCATAGTACAGTTTTAAAATAGAATAATAGCAAGGCTAACCACGATTAAAAATTTTTCGTCGGAAGCAAGGTGTAGATACAGCGCTAATGACATTAATATTTAATCACAACGAGATGAATTGCGCACTCAACGAAGTTCACAAGCTATGTTGGAGGTATGATGAGAGAGCACGCTTGGGTGATTACAAATTCAGTGAGAGTTCCACGTTTTACCTATTACGCCCTTTAGGTTTTTATAACGCAAAGTTGATTGTAATAGAGAGTGACATTTGAAGCCGAGTACAATCCCATTATCATTCCAAAATACAATTATTTGTTTTATATTATATTAGTTTCATTGCATTTATCTGTTAGTCAATAGTATATTTTCTTTGCAAAAAATTGAGTTCAGGTACATATGTGATTTCACCCTCTAGTGGTTCTGTGGCAAAAAATTAATCAATCTCTCTCAGTTTCTTTTGAGTTTGTATTCAAATATCAGAGATCGCAACACACGGCTTAGGGATTGACTGTATTGTCTTCGTAAATATGACTTATGACTGATAAAAAATCCTCTGAAATATCGTTTTCAAATTAACAAACTGTATTGATCTTGTAATACTTTTTACACACTGGTATCAAAAACGAAACGGACTTAAAGAAAGTCGAAAAGGTCCGATATAAACTATCGTCTTACCGTTTGTTACACTACGAGTTTAAAGTGTTAAACGATTACCAACGACTAACTTGCGGTCTGATTCTGGACAGTGGAAAAATAGAAAAAAAGCTTAAAAAAATTATTCATAAGATATTTGGTGTTCGAAATAGCCGACTTCTGTTATAAATGACAAAATAATTAATTCCGCTGCTATGATGCGAAAAAAGGTTTTCTTACTAGCAGTCTTTGGAAGTATTTAAGCAAAATTTTTTATTATTTCTACAGGACACAAAGTCAAGTCCGCTATGATAGATTTCGCTGTGTTTTATAATCATATATCTTTATCCAAAAAGAAAAAATTAATAAATATATCCCGACATAAAAGATTTAAGATTGTATATGCGTTAATAAACAAATTTTAAAAAATATTTCTGAATGCCGATTTTTAGGATAGCAAAGATTGTGTTTAGAATTATTAGAAGATCCGTTTGCAAACGAATTATTTACAGGAACTTACAATTAGAATGTTTTAATATTTCTTAGCGACCTGCCCGTTCGCATGTCACGATTCAACTCTCTTGACTCGATTGACTTTACCGTCCGCATGTATTCTGCTTACACATCCTTTTACAAGCAAGATATTAATACCGAATTGCATTGTCACATTTTCGTGCATAGATTACTTTACTTTATGTCGTTGCCAAGGCATTATGAAACTGTAACTAGTTTTTCCATTTTAAGATTTTGGTTTCTTAAAAATGCGGTTAGCGTCGTCATTTTAACTTAAGTGTGATTTATAACAACATAACAACATGTTACCTATTTTGAGTGAGCTGGAAAGATAAATAATTGCCTACAAATATTTAGTAAACACTTCTAAAATCTGAAGTTTTGAATTGATGCTAGTAGTATACTCTATAACATAAAATAATTTTTTGCTGTTTTGGCATTACTTATAGGGTTTTTTATTTTCTCTGTCCCTTTCTCTTTTTGTATTTATATATAAGCCTGTACGTATCTCCTATGCTTGATTTATTTCTATTTTATTTGTATATATTATTATTGGTATATATTTACCGTTTAATCCGTTACTCTCTGGACTGTACTGTCTTGAGTAGTAAATATGCAGAGAATTAAAGTTTTTTTGTGTCTACTATGATAGCAGATGTGCTCTGTGGTGTTAAGTGCTGAACATAAAAAATGGTTTTCGCTTTTTGCTTCACGCAGAACACAAAACGCAAAATCGATTGACAACAGCGACGATTGCCACATACAGTTACGTGTATTGATATAAAATTGCCGGCATGTGAACAAGGACCAGCAGCACATGAAATATTTTTCTTACTGACATTGGGTTCCAAGTCGTAGCACAAAAAATTACCATGTGTGGAGAATGGAGAGAGCACAGAGTTGCTTTCATTAATTGCAACTCACGAAATTGTAGTGAATATTTGGTTAAAAAGTAAATATTCTGTTATTAGAAGAAATTGAAGTCAATATTCAGTTAGTGTGAACAATTTGCATTATCAGCGGTTTCCCTTACTGTGGCATTGGACATTAAGATTGCTTTAAGTGCCTATATATGTTTGCAAACTCTAGATTAAAATTCGCTTTAATTGTAGAATATTTTAGATAATTTATTCAGTTTAGAATATTTAAGTCAATTTCAATTGTAATATAGACAACAAAGAATTTAACAACTGCAAGTGATTTCCTAAAGATATCAGCCGCATTTTTGATGCCCGTGCCACTGTTAGTGACTCTTCTATTTAGATTATTCGAACCTAACAGACTCGCCGCTGTATCTCCTACACCTCCTCCTATATCACAAATAACAGTGTTTTTCTTTCTTGAGAATGTGTGTACAGATTGAATTATTTTGTTATTTTTTCTTAAATTTTTGATCTTATTGTCTGATTGGTTATTTTAAAACTTATTGGTGATGGAAAAAAATTTTTTTTTTTCTAATTGGCTGGAGTTGATTGTTTTCGTGTAATTTAACACTTTCTCTCACAATTTGGCACGAATTTTTGTTGTAACAAAAGTCGAATATAAAAGTTGAAAGCGATGAAGGAAGTGGAGAGGTGGGAAGCGACATCGTATTAAGTGAATGGGTTCCCACTCAAGATAATTCAAAGCAATTTGAATGTAAACAGACCGACGTCGGGCATTCGGATTTAAATGTTCCAACAATGATTCGTAAAAATCGCTTTTTGTCATTAAATCCAAAAAAAAAATCAGAAATTTTTAGTGTTATATTATAATATAATAAATACATTCAGTGTCTTTGGTTTTACTGACACTACATTGTTTTAGTTTGCTCTGCTTTAATTTTGATTTTTTTTCCATTTCATTATAATGGAAGATTTTAACGATTCTTTGGTTGCTACAGTGGGTTGCTGTGAATGGGTTCCTACTCAAGATATTTCAAAACAATTTGAATTTCAACAACAAACCGTTTTAAAATCTCAAAATACTTTGCAAAATTCGGCTTTAAATGTTCCAATGATGATTCGTAACATTTCAAAGACAACAATGTGCACTTCTTCCTAATAATTTAATTAATAATGTGGCTTCGATCCTAAATCTTCCTCTCGAAGCCCCTTTTCTTTACGATTTTTTTAAACTACAATTATTTTTTTAAATTTTTGATGTAGAAATGTTTTACCTCTTATTATTATAAAAACTTCAAACCTTCTTTACTGAACTATTTCCTCTACTATTTTTATTATTATTTTATTACTAGGACTTTATCATGAATGAAATCAAAGTATACTTTGAGAAATTATCCAATTAAAGAAGTATAAAGTTCAAGTAAGAGATTAGAAAAATTATTTTCATTTTATATTAAATAAATGTATATAAAAATAATATATATATAAAAGAATGATTGAATGATTGCTTTTGCTTTCAATTTCACATAAAGCATCAGTTTCTACAAACAGCTAATAACCAAACCAATACCGTCTAAAACAGCTAATAACCAAACCAATACCGTCTACAACCATCTTAAATCCACACAAATACCGTCCACAAACCTCTTAAATTCCCACAAATACCGTTTACAAAGATCTTAAATCCACACTTGCACGAATTATGATAATTATGCTGAAAATGAAATGGTATTGGAAGTTTAAGGAAGACTTGGAAGCAATTTTAGAGTACACTCGACTAACTGGCGTAGCTATATATGATTCCAAAACCTGGTTTTGTAAAATCTTAAATGCTAAATAATTTACATATAGTTATACGATTTATGTATAGTTGCGATATTTATTCAAAATTTTACATTAAATAAATTGTTTTATACATTGACAAAACTAATATAAATAATAAAAGACAGTGTAATAATTCGAAGGGGTGACGTATCCATTACTAAAGAAAGAAACGTTTCACGACTCTGCTCACATTTTTCATTTAATTTCATTTAACTTTTGTTTAGTTTCTTGATAGGCATATTCATCATCATATTTATAACATCATCTTTGGCTTCGAGAAATTTCTGTTGCATGCATTGACGGAGTACGGATATGCGAGCATTGTGGATGCATTTTCTTGGGATGTGATTGCATACGGACATTATGGAAAGTTATCGTGCATAGAGGACATATTGCTTTCGTAAGTTTTGTGAGCTAACGTTGACTTGTTGATACCTTTGGACAAATATTATTATCATCGTTGCTGTAAAGGAATATCGGATTTTCCGTGTACGTCGCTGGGAATGCCTTAACTACGAAAGGGATAAATAATAAGTTCTTTTAACTTAGATTGTTATTGTTATATTTACCAATGGTGTGGGGAGTACCTTTTTTTTCTAAATGTTCTTTATTGAATAATAGTATCTGTCTTTTCATTGGAACTTTTATCTGCATTAAAATTCTCTCGCGAAAATGTTCAATTAATTCTTCAGGTTCCAAGAAGATTTCCACCGAACTGGTCCGGTTCGTATAGAATACGTGTATCACTCGCTTACGCAAAATGTTTGTAACTTCTTGAAAGAAACGGTCAAAAGACCAAGTTTTCTCATGGTTCTCTTCAAGTAGTCCGGCTAACAGTGGAGTAACCAATGTTTTTAATCCTTCGGAAAGATGACAATGTGCAGGGCTATATCAGCTCGAAATCTTATGTCGGTCAAAAACGTTTACAATGTCAACTTTGCGGCGGCGGCAAATTTAGTACATCGTCATACTTCAGTGATGGGTATAAAGAAGACTCGTAAATGATTTCTAAATTGATGACGGCATACTACATATCAAAAATTTTATATCCTAAGCTAGCAAAGTTGATTGTATGTATTTAAATGTAGATGAACACATAGCTTTGAGTTGTGCATAAACGCAAATTTTGGAAAAACTATTAAAATTTCTGCATGCGTTGTTCATGTTTGATGCACAATATAATTTTAAAGTGATCATTTATATTTTTATTAAAAAAAAACTAGAAAAAATTAAGCTGAAGTATATTGCTAACTATTTATATTTTTTAATTTGCTTCAAACAAATCATTTTTTTAGAGATGTGTTTCGCTTTATTAATTTTGTACTTCATTAACATCAATGCAAACAAACTTTGGCCGTATCGTGTCTCACGCAAGTTATGTGTTCAACTGGGGTGAGTTTATGATTCTTGTTTTAAACTATTGTACGATACGAAAAAACGAAAAGGATACGATCGCGTTGTGGATTGATGGTGCTCGATTGCTCGATTCTTTGCATTTACAGTGAATATTATTGGTGTATTTATAAGAAAGTAAGGCAAAGAAGAGAAAGAGAAGTAAATAAATATACCAACTACAAAATTTTAAGAAGAAATTGGTAAAAAAATTGGATATCTATTAAAAAAATTTAAAGCAATGCCTGAGAAATATAATTAAATATATAACTGTCTATTTAAATTTGCCTGAGTTTTTTCTTCGTAATAGCTAACTTGATATTTATAATTTCCATTTTAAATTTGCCCGCCTGTACTCTACCCACACAACCACTAAATATCACGTTTCCAGAAAACTTTTTATATAGTTTCTAGTAATCCCTTATTTCCACTTTTTGTCATCACCAAAAATTTTTTTGTTAATTCCATATTCATTTATCCGTTTTCATATTTCATGGCACCAATAGGCAAAAGCACCGAAAATAATTATTTGATTTTACTATTTTTGCCGTCGTATTAGAATTTTCGAGATCAACTAATATTCCTAAGTCCATTAATTTGATCAAATATGTATTTCCACAGCGTTATTTTATTTCATTTTCCTTTTGAACGTAAAACTCAATATTAAGCAAACACTCAACCACTATCGAGTACCATCAACTGAATTCTCACTAATGAGAACACAAATTAAAAATTTAATATCGAGTTTGACTGATAGCGAGAACCAGAAACTGGCCCCTGGGGGATAATCATGTAAGCAGGCGAGAATCGCAAAGAGTGTCTAATTACTTGTTATTTGTTGGGAAATTTGTTGGCGATTATCATTAAATGCGTTATTTCAGTTACGTAAAATCTGGCGTCATTCGCATTTCATTCACACTTGACACAACACATCATCTCCACAAACGGCAGCAGGAAAATTTTGGTTTTTACCGGTGTTAGTGAAAAAAAAAAAAAAAGAGAAAGAAAGAGATTTTAAAAATTTGAAAAAAGGAAAAGAGGTTTAATAAAGTAATAAAATAACCAAAGAAAACAATTTTAAGAAGGAAAAGGAAGGAAGGAGGAGGAATCTCTCGTGAGAGAAAAATTAAGAAGCAATACATATTTTCAATTATTATTTTTGGTTTTTTCGTGGTGATTTTTTCTTTTTGTGTTCCCTGTGACAACAACCAAAACAACATCAGCCCGTCTCTCTATGGAGACTGGGTCTGATCTTATAACTACTAATAGAGACAATTTTGAAAATTTTTACATGAACGCCACTGGGCAAACCAAGAGATCGAAAATGGGTGAGAATAATATTCCTTTATCTAATAACGGGGAAGCTAACGCAAACGTTTTAATTCCGCCTAGTAAACAGGCTACCGACAAGCCCTCTGATTTGGGTGCCACAGCCGCCCCAAATCTCGAGATTAATTTGTACGATTGCATTTCAACCTGCAATTTTGTCGTTTTTGTCGAAACGTGCGCGGACGCAGAAGGAAATCGCATCAATATTAATTCCAATCTCTCTTTCTATGATTACTTGAAGGATTTTGGTATGTATGGATTGAAAGAATTAAAAGTTGTCAGCAGGGGTAGAGCCAAACTGCTTTTCAGCTCTGCTGCCAATGCCAACAATTTTGTTACGAAAAATGAATAATAAAAAGAATTTAAAAGCGTACATACCGAGGTCGTTTACTGAGAGATTTGGAGTTATTCGAAACATCCCATGCACATATAGTGTCGATGATATAATTAATAACGCCGTCTCCGATATCCCGATTAAGTCCGCTGTCCGTTTCCAAAGAAGAAATCCCAACAACAAAGACGAGTGGATTCCCACAACCAGCATCAAAGTTGGCTTCAAAGGGAGAGCCCTCCCTAAGGCAATAAAATTTAATTATGGTAATCTGCCGGTCGAATACTTTGTACCCACTAAAGCAGTGCTTTAAGTGTGGCAGATACGGTCACGTATCTAAATTCTGCAAAGCTAACGAGAGCAGGTGCCTTAACTGAGGAAAGTCGCCGAAGTGAGCACAACGCTCTCAACAAGTGTTGCCCTTATAGGGAAAGTGAATTAAATATCAACAGGATAATGGCGATTAAAAATCTTTCGTACAAAGAGGTGAAAGAGAATTTTTCCGTAAATTATTTCGAATGTCTCGATGACAACACTTATGACGGCAATTTCCCTCCACTGGGGAACACGTCTACAATTTCGACCAAGGATGATAATCAAAATGCCAACAAAATCTTAACCAAAAATAAATACAATGCTGTCGTCAAAAGTAAATTGGTTCCCTCCAAATCTCTTATCAATTCACCCACCAAGCCTCCTCCCAATACACCCCCCAAGCCGTCTGGAACAAGCCTTCTTGGACCGAAAACTTTCAAACAACTATTTGCGGTCTTCAGAACTTGAAAGATTAATTCACGCGATTCAAGAAAGTATCCGCCCGATGATCTCTCACAATCTTATTAAAGAATTTGAAGAAAAAATGTCTGTCTGTGCTATTTCTTGCCCCGTTCGAGCATCCAGTACTGCGAGGAAATCCGCTGGGGTTCTTCCTCAAGCTTCAACATGATATCCTTTTTACAATATAATATTCAAAGTGTCCGACGTAACCTATCTTTTCTAGACTTTTACTTAAACTCAAACAAGATTGATTTTTGTATCTTAAGTGAAGTTTCTCTGAAAGATGAAAATTGTTTCGAAGTTAAAGTTTCGAATTATGCGTCAGCCACCAAATGCCGAAATAATGGCTATGGTGGTGTTAGTATATTAGTTAAGAAAGGTGTCAATTTCAGACGTATTCCCTATAACTCTGCCGTTGACATCATCATCGTCAAAACCATCAACCTGAAACCGAATCTTTTCATAGCCTCATGCTACTTTCCACCCAGTCTCGATGTGCAAACCTTTCGTGATGAGATTCAGAGATTATGCGACTTTCTTGACGGCGAACAAAATGTGATTCTAGCTGGAGATTTCAATGCAAGACACCGCCTGTATGGCGATCAAGTCTCTACCAACAAAGGCAAAATCCTTGTAAATGCCATCAATTCCAGCAGTTTCAGTGCCTTAAATAACGGCAATACTACCTTTCACTGTAACCGGAGCGGTCGCACGGCGAGCAGTGTCTCGGATCTAACTTTCTCGAACTCAACCATTTTATCTTTCAACTGGAACACGTCCAATGTTTACATTAGCAAAAGTCAACACTCCCCCATTATATTCCACAGTTGCAACAATTCCGTCAAGAAAATAGAAAATTTTATTTCACGCAACTTCCTTATGGACCGTCTGTCTAAAGTTGATCTTCCTTCTGATTTATCATCAATTCAAAGTACCTTTCAGTCTGTGATCATGTCTGCTAGAACCAACTTCCCTGACATTGAGTCGTTCTCACCTAAACCTTGGTGGAATCCTTCCCTGTCGACACTTTTCCGCAAATACCAAGCTGCAAGAAAAAAAATGAGTAAATATGCCAATCCAGCCAACTACATTGAATATACGAAAATACTGAAAGAATGGAGGTCTGCAGTTAGAAAGGCGAAAAGGGCACATAGAGCCATCGCCATTAAAGAGTTATGTGGTAACGGCAACCTACGTTCTTTCTCGAATTATACCAATGGTCATCGACATTCTAGTCGAAAATCAAGCGGTTGTGCTGTATGGAATGACCGTGATAATAAAAAATACTTAGATATGCTCAAGAGCTACATTCCAATTGTTAATCCTATTACAATGCCTTCAATTCCTTTTAGTAGTATCAGTAACACACCCTTTTCATTGCATGAGCTAATGTATGTTTTACATTCCAGAAAGAGAGCTACTGCTGCAGGTTGTGATGGAGTCAAGTATGACATGCTCACAGCACTGTCTGGAGGAAGCTTTAGCATGCTTTTGCATGCAATTAACAACTGCTGGTCCACCAACTTTATACCCTCTGATTTGCGTTGCATCAAAACAGTTCCCATTCCCAAGCCAGGTAAAGACTTAAATGATTTAAGGAGCTTCAGACCAATTTCACTAATATCTGTATTCATAAAGACCATCAAACTCATGGTTAAGGAGAGACTAACTGCTTTCCTGAAAACTAAGAACATTATTCCAGCTCGGTCTTACGCCTATCAAAAATGCAAATCTACGAATATGTGCGTTAATGAATTGTGTTTTCTCATAGCCAGTTTAAAAAAAGCAGGGAAAAAGGTTGTCATGCTCTCCCTGGACATTAGCAAAGCCTATGACTGTGTCAACTTAATTAAGCTTGGTAGAATTCTCCTAAACTTTTCGATTCCTCTTCAAATGCGGCTGTGGATATTTAATTTTTTGTCCAAACGTTTGTTGGTGATGGGTACCGAAAAAGTTGAAATATGCGGTGGTATCCCACAAGGCAGTTGTTTAAGCCCCATACTCTTCAATTTATACGCAGCTTCTTTGCATGATCTTCAAGATGACAAAACTCACATTTTTCAATATGCAGACGATTTTCTAATCGTATCCGCGGACTCATCTTTTCCAGCAGCTGTCAATAACCTCTCGATGAAAGCGAACTTGTTTTTCGATGCATTCGCTGTTCTTAATTTATTTTTTAGCCCCAGCAAGACAAACACTATTTATTTTGCCAAAGGTTCTAAACGTGAAATCAGACTTCTTATCAAAGGTACCCTAGTTAATCAGGTAAAATCTCTTCGATTTCTTGGGAGAATTTTAAATGACAGCTTAACCTTTCGTGGGCATTATGAAAAGGCGTTCAAAGATTGTCAGTCTGGATGCAACATCATCAAACTCATGACAAACAATCAGGCAGGCTTGCCTCCCAAAAATGCTTTGACCGTTTACAAATCTCTAGTCAGGTCCAAAATTGAATTTGGACATTCCACATGCTGCAATTTCCCAAAATATATTGAAAAACGTATACAAGCATTTGAAAACCGAATGTTAAAGCGTTGTACTGGACTGACCCCCTCAACTCCTCAACATATTCTCAATGTTATATCTGGTGAATGGCCAGTTTCCGAAAGAGCCCTTTTTTGCACTGCCAAGGAGTTAATTAAAGTCAAGATGATAAATCCTTGCTTTTTTCAGGAAATTATATCTCTCAGTGATACTGTCACTTGCAGCTATACTTTTTGCTATCAAAAACTTCGTCATATTTTTGATAAGTTAGATTCAATTCCCTCCTTGAATTTCATTACCAGCAAATGCAAAGTCTTCATGAACATTCTCGAACCAATCTCTACCTCAAAACAAAATGTCAACTTCTCTTGTATAAGGTTGTTATGCCAAGAAAAGCTCCTTTTTTATTACAACAACGGATATGATATATATGCCACCGACGGTTCCGTCGGACATAATGTATCTGGCTTCTCGGTCGTGAAACATCTATCTGAAACAGTACATCGAGTTAAGGTGGAAGAGGAACTTTCCTCGACTTTTATTGAGTTGCTCGCCATTCGACATGCTATTAAGGCTGCTATTTCCGATGGTATCAGAAATTTTGTTATTTTTTCTGACAGCAGGTCAGCTCTACTTCTAATAAATAAAAGATGCAGAAAATCAATATGTTTTTGATATTCACAAGATGTTGCATGAATCTCAATTGGATGACTGTCACCTCGTTTGGGTATCTGGCCACTGCGGCTTTTTTTAAATGTAAAAGCCGACTTTCATGCAGGGAGGGCTCGTGTTGATGGGACAATTTTGCCCGTCAAATATACTCCCAATGAAGCAATTCGGGCAATTCGCAACCACATCCTTCAGCAGCTAAACGACGAATTTAAAGTAATCGGGCGCGTTAAATCCAATCGTCTTTTCTATAAATTAAATCCCACACTTCAATTCAAACCCTTCTCTGTATCTTCCTTCAATTCCTGGGAAATCAAAATTCTTTATAGACTCGTGAGTGGTCACACTTATGACAAAGTTTATTTAAAAATGGTTCGCGCTATACCATGTGATGTTTGTGAAATTTGCAATGTTGTGGAGTCTGCTGAGCATCTAATCTTCAGATGTCACAGGCTTGATGGCATTAGAGATTCCTTTAGCTTCTTCAAGTTATATGGCTGTATCCTCGATCTCTTTGCAGCAAAAAATGTACGTCATCTCGGGGAACTAACTTGCTTTATTAGAAAAGCTAATTTATCCTTTTAGAATCTTTTTTTTTTTTTTCCTCTTCTTTCCTTTTTTTTTCTTTCGTTTTTGCGTTTAATAATCTTCTATTACCATAGCATTGCTTTTCGTTTTCAGCCAAAGTTTGCAACACTGTTTAACTTTCAAGAACTCAACAAGCACAATTACACACACACACACACACAATTACATTTAACATGCTCACTCCATTTATTACGGCCGCTCTAATTTTTTTTTTTTTTACGTTTTATACATAATCGTGACTAAAAATTACAACAGTTTATTATCTGGACATATAAGCCACAAATCCATTGGCTTAATCCATCTCTGTTCAACATACCAAAAAAAAAATAAATAAATAAATAAAATCTGGCGATAATAAAATTGATGATGAGAACAAATGTAAACAAAATGTAAACAGCTGTTCCAGTATGAAGTAATAATTCAAAAATTAAAAAAAACACAAAAAAAATAGAGTGTATTCGAAATTATATTTGTGTATTGGGAAGAAAAAGAAAAAAACATTTGGTAACAGTAAACACAAATTTTGTTTTAATATTGAGCTAAATTAAGCAATGTTGACCAATGTGTATATTTCCATGCGTCGTAACTTCCTATTACGCTCATTCGTTGAAGAGGAGAACAATGACAGCCCTGACGCAGATAAAAGGATCATCACGACATAAGCAAGAAAGCATTCGCAGAAGTTCCGTATTTCCAAAGCGGCTTTTTATTACGTCCTTGTAAAAATTGGTATGAGTGGTGGTATGGGGATTGCATATATACCGCCGATGTTGCATTTACCCATGACCTTAAAGTTGTTGGCTTCAGAAGATTACTAATGGCTGGCCTGCAGTGAGTAAGTGTTACACAAAGCGCGATATAAACCTTTGTATCAGAAGTGTTACAAAAGGTGGAAACATAACTGCTAAATCTGCTTTTTCTACTTTTACATCTTTCTAATTTTTTTCAGGTGACGGTGCATATCCTCTAGAACCTTGGCTGATGACATCTAACCGAAGCTCGGAAGATCCCCTAAAAAAGTATACATCGAAATCCATTGCAAGGCGAGTAACATTGAGGAAGGTGCAATGGTATGTACAAAGGTTAGTATTTCGAAAATCTAACTATAGTTTTCGAACATTTCTCCTGGTCACTGGCGTATTCTACAGAGATGTAATCATTCTTTTAACCTGTTCTTTTAAAAAAATTCATGAAAACAATGAGTCTTCATATGACAATAAGTTCTAGCTTTCAATATTTTGTAAAGAACATTGGTGCAACATAGCAGTTTGACACATAGGTTTATTGTGGTCATGATTGCATCAATCCGATCATGAAATTTAAGAAACTTTTTGCAATCTGATAGTGAACGATCGCATAAGATGGCTTGATCCTTTGATCGTCATTTTCGAAACATGAAGTTACCTTTCTGGAGTAAGGATGTAACTTCCCGCCGTATAAATACTGCTTTACCAATAGAAGTACCGCCACAAAGTTGTCAAGGTACAAATTTAGTTTCATAATCCCGGAAGCTAAGGGAAAACTATTTCCTCCATCATCCGGAAGTTGTTACATAGCACTAAGAAGGCTTAGTTCCATAGGTAACGATATTCAATTTGTAAGTTTTGAAGTGTTGTTTCTCTGGAGAATACATTGTAGGTAATCGTCTGAATAGGAAACCTCTACAGATCGACACATGTTACAAATATCACTGCTGCACCAAAGCAAAATATAAATAGCTTCATCAAAATATAAATAGCTGGAATGAAGTATGTTATTTAGTAAAAAACGTGATGTTTTTGCTGAATCGTCAAAAACGACACTTTATTTTGTTGCTGTGCTACCTCCCTCATGCACAAAATGATATCATTGCATAATAAAAAATAAGTAACAAAATAAATAACAAGTTTTGCGTTTTGGTGGAGATCTGACTAGCGACATGGGATTCTATATACTTGTTCATAAAGGTTATGTATTGTGTTTTGATTTCTGGATGCTTGTTCAGCTTCTTTTCGAGACCTTTAAAACGGTGAAGAGCACGCTTACAGAACATGCACCTTCGTTATTTTAAAGTTTTGCTCGCAAATGATATTTGGTCGCAAGATGAGATTAATCAAAGTAATTTTCTAGGGATAATGATTTAACTAGCACCTTTAAGTTTAATATTTTTGACGTTAGTTGCTAATGACAATGAATTTAAAGCAGGAAATCCACCACCAGAGATCATACCAATAATGTTTCTTGTAAAGTAGGCAGATTGTTTGCCAAGCGAATTCGGGCAACACAAATCAATTCGAAGAAGAGACCAACGCCGCTCAAATTTCTATAACGCCTGGTTTGTGAAATAAGGGGTTTGCTAAACGCACACTTTTTCTTCCGTTAGACTTGATACTAGGCTGATAATATGATAACTGGCGCGATGAGAGCTAACGTTGAAGATGAATAATTTCCATATTTCGATTGCAGGGAGATAACAACAAATATATGCAACAAAAGCGCTGCGAGAAGTGATAACAAATGATCAATTTGTTCTTACTCAGAGTTCATTTGATAAATACGTGGTGGCAACAATATTTTTGAAGTTGAGATAGAGTGGTAGCTGATAATGAGGAAATAAGTACACGCACATAGTCGACAGTTGTGGAGATGACAGGTGGTTCTGTAGTGGCACTTAAAGCTACCATGGATTCAATATCTCTCTTATCGAAGTGCAATAATGAATATTGATTTGTATAGCAATGACGACAATGACCGGGTTTGCAATTTTTTTTTGTGATCTTTTTGTTGCACAATCTTTTCGCTTCCACATGGAATTATGCTGGGTTAAAATTTCCAAAGTCAGAATAATTAGTAACGTAGTGTAACTGCGACTTGCAAAATATGCAAGAGCGCGATGCCATAGTGCCAGCTATAAGAGCATTTCGGTCATGTTACAAACCCTTTGAGTTGGGTGGGTGGTCTGACAACTTAGGCGCCTGACAACTTTGCATACTGTCTAGTATGGGACATATGCTATCCACAGAAGACCACGGTGGGAATTTGTCAATGGACACCTGCTATCTATCAGTAGTGTGTTCTTTTGTGCATATGGGTTGTAGCACACTCATACAAGAGTTAAGCTCGTCAGCTCAAACTTAACTCGGGCTTAATTCAAGTATGGGGCTTATATAACTACTGCAAAATGCTTCAACTTCCTCCTCAATCGTCAGGAATGAACCCCATCAATAATATGTGGGATGAATTAGACCGGCGTGTGCGCAAACATGCAATCTTTTCCGTCCAAGATGCGAAAAATAAACTGCAAGGAGAACGAAACAAGATCCCTGTTTCCTCTACAAAAAAAATTGTCAAAACGTTTGAATGACGTTATTAAGCAAAAATGATACCTCATATAATATTAATTTTTAATAATATGCTGTTTTTTACCTTCATATCCACCCCTAGATGAAAACTATCCAATATTTATGACACTACGTTTTTTGAGTTGTTGAAGTTATTTAATTTCCTCGTCTACTGCAATAACGTTTCGTGTGTTTTTTTCTTTAATTTTAATGTGTATTCCCTAGGACTACAAAATAGTAAAAAATGGTTAAGTATGGACAATGGACCAGGTTTAACAAACATTTACTTTATGTAGAATGGAAAAACGCAATATTAATAAGACCCACTGTAGATGCTAAATTGCCAAAAAAGGAGGTTTAAAATATACATTTATATAGAAAGACGAATTGCATGTCTAAAAGTGAGGTCTAGGATGTATTTATATTAAAATTATATAGCGTGGGAAAATTTTAAAAGCGTGCGTATATAGGAAACCAATTTGTAAAAGAACGCACTTAGATGTGCATACATAAAACAAACAAAAAATATATGCTTAGAAATTAGATCGTAAAAGCCATATGTATAAGTAGTTGAAAGAAAAACTATATAATTGATGGAACATGAATATACTGTGAGAAACAAAACCATTTTCTCGTTTTGGCCCTACACTTAACAGTAAACTATTTGTACGTATTTTGCATAGGTTAAGTTCATAGCTCGGCATGGTGGGCATGTAAGCAGACGGCGAAGCTGTGGCCACAGTCAAATTTGTTTAGGGGTTATCGCTAAATGCGCTCTTTGAGCTACGTCAAATCTGAAGAGACCAAAATTTGCTGTCGCTGGGAGCATATTATAAACCAAGAAAAGTTATCACTTAGCTTTCTTTTAGAGTTGCGTTTGTAGGAAAAACAGCTACCAAAAATGTACAAACAAACCTAAATATATCGTTCGTTTAGTGCAGCTAGAAGAAATTAAATTATTTTTCATAGAAAATTAAATTGTGTGTGATATAAAAGTTGTGAACTAACACTTACTTACGAGAAAAAAAAAAACAAATCTGGTAAGAGTAAGCACAATTTTTTTTTCAATATCGTGCAAAATTGAGGATTGTTAACCAATTTGTACGTTTTAAACAAAGTATCGTAGTTCCTTCTTATACTCGTTCGTTGAAGAGAGGAACGAGGAGAACCGTAGAACTCAAGAAAGAATCATCACCCCCCGTAGCCTTGGATGATGCCACCTTATCGAAGCCTGGCGGATCCCCGACCAAAAAAAAAAAAAAATTCAATAATACAAGCGTCCAAAAATTTTCAAAGGCTAATTGAAAAATGCTCAACACAAAAAATCGAAAATAAAAAAAAAAATGCAAAGTTCTGTCAACGTTTGTTTCCCAATTAATAAAAAGAAAATTATAAAAATATTTTCCTCCTTTAATTGGCAAAGTGAAAATCGAAAACGCTAAAAAAAATTTATTTTTTAAACCAAGATAAAAAATTGCTAAGGACAAGTAAATAAAATAGAACTTTCAACAACTTTTTTTACGACAAAAACGATTGAAATTACAAATTACAAATTTTATAAAAATTGAAAGAAATAATTCCGAATTAAACACATTTTTACATAACTGATTCACATAAATTTTGAAATTTGTTAGTAATTAATGCAGTAATCAACCGAATGGCATATAAATTAATTTATACGGAATATTTTTATGCAGTTTATTTGTTATCACACTTTATTGATTGTTTATACAATCTCGACTTAATGTCATTGGTTTGTTAGTGAAAGATATTTTTCTTCCAATGCCTAATCGAGCGAAACCGGCATCAAAGATACAAATTACCTTTTCGGTACGTTATGGCAATTTCTGAACGAATACTACCAGGAAACGATATATGTTGCTCTTAACATTGGGCGAACCAGTAAGGCTCGCCCTAAAACTTCCAAAAAATTTGACATTGAGATCAACAACCACATCTTACGCATTGAAATTCAGAACTATATAAAAAATCAAAGTCAAAATTGATATAGTGCAGACAGTGCATCCAACACTAAAATAGATATCGCAATCAATGTAGAAACAACAATAATCCGAACAGATGTACAGATCGATATAGGAATGACAAACCCAAATAACAAACGATAATTCATATAAAAGCTTGCAACTAATTAGAATAAATCCACTTATGATAGGGCTTTTAAAAGAAAAAAATAACTGTAGCAACAACACCAGGCGAAAAGAAAAACTACATAATTGATATACATAAATATATTAATGCCACACGGAACCAGAGAAATGAGTCACATGAAACCCAGGTAACGCAAACATTATCATACTTACCAAATCTAATAATCACAGTTTCTCTTACATCAAAAATGACTATTCCAAAATATTTGAAATTCAAACACAAATTCAATGGCAAATTCAATTCCAACAAGTAATGGCATTAGTCATATTTATATATTAAACACAGCAACAAAACAATAACTTTAGAACTGTTAATGACACAAACAACGGATTTAAATGATTATTACAAATCAACGGGAAGAGAAATCATACTGATAAACAATTCGACAAATTCGGCAGAGGAACACTGACTAATGTATTCACTGGCTTGGAACTTCTCATTTAGAGAAAGAAAAGCTAACAGTTAATAATGTCTGTAAACAAAAATTATTAATAATGGAAAACGTCAGTATAAGTAGGAAATTCCCATATAAGCCATTACAATTAACTTCTAGTAGTAGTACCAAAGAAGTCTTACAACAAACTTTAGGAAATTAAATAATAAGCTAGTAAACAGCAAATTTTCGTTGACTAGACCGTGGCGCCTCTATTGCCAACCGGATCGTCACTCTCTAGCTAAAAAGCGATACAGATATCAGCGGGTTGTATAAGTAGTGAAACAGTAGACGGTAAGTGCACTTTGTATAAGAACATTACAATACTTTGTCTGTGCCAGCACATTACAGTTGATTACAGATTTCGGAAGAATTGAAGGTGGAAACACCTAAATAGGTTGCTAAAAAGAAATTATGTTTTTTATTTATTTATTTATTTATTTATTTTAATTCTACTTATAGATGAAACTCAACTAAACAAATAACAGTCGAGTTCAATTGGCACTTAAAGCAAAACTTATATTAAATTCATAATAAAACTCAGTATAAGTACAATAAAACAAATAAGAAGGGGAAAAAAAGAAAAAAGGAAAAAAGCATGTACAAAACCAGCATATTGCCACACTTACAACCGGTACGGGACCAAATTGCAAATGAACCCCTACGCCATCGCTAACATGCATAAGCGTGGCAACCGATAATACTTAAAAACAATTCATTTCCGAATCGTAACGACTTTTAAGGATGAAAGCTAATTTAAGTAAGACATAGGTAAATCGCGCGTATTAAGCAATATTGCTTTAATGGACTTTAAAGAGTCCGATAACGAGAATAAGCGATAGACGTCATGTAGGTTCTTGCAAACTACTCTGAACGGATTAAACAGCTCATAATTATATTCACACTGACTAAGCTTAACCAAGATAAAGTGCCTAGAGAAGTGGTTAGGCTTAAAGCTTATTTCACCAAGTCGAGTCAATAGCACCATTTATTACTTTGATTAAAAAGGAAACGCCAAGAACAAACCTACGTTTCTCAAGAGACGGTAAGGACAGCAGAAGCAACCTATTTTTATAGGGAGGAAGAGAGGCAATCGGATCCCAACCCAAATTTCTAAGGGCAAACAGCAAGAATTGCTTTTGAACAGATTCAATTGAATCTACATAGCACCTATATGAAGCAGACCACACAACAGAGGCATACTCGAGTATGGGTCCAACCAAACACATGTACAGTCTTCTCGTAATGTAGGGATCACCAAGCTGTTTGGACCACCTTTTTATAAAACCCAGCGCGGGCCTAGCTTTGCTTATCGAGAGCTCAATATGCAAGTTGAAACGTAACCTATGGTGAAATAGAACGCCTAAATCTGTGATCGAATCGACATCCTCCAACTTATGCGAATCTATGAAATACTGAGTTATGAATGACTTTCTGCTCGAGAAAGAAAGCTTCTTACATTTACTCAGATTTAGTTTCAGAAGATTCACAGAGCACCATGCAACAAAATTATCCAAGTCACCTTGAAGCTGATGTGATTGCGATTCAACAGAGAAGGAGGAAAACAGTTTCACATCATCCACATACGTTAAGATCTGACTGGTGTTAACCACCTATGGAAGATCGTTAATGTATAAACTAAATAAAATGGGATCTAAGTGACTTCCTTGAGGTACGCCAGATATAATGGGGAATTCATTCGAGGTGATAAAGTTGAACAAAACCCTGAAGGATCTATTGTGCAGATAAGAGCTTATCCATTTCACTAAATAGAAAGGGAAGCCAGAGGCTTGCAATTTAAAGATAAGTAAGTTATGGTTAACCACATCAAACGCTTTGCTTAAATCAATGTATATCACATCTGTGCGAGAGTCACTAGAAAAAGCCTTGAAAACATGACAAGTAAACTCTAACAAGTTAGTGACTGTATATCGTCCTTTCCGAAAGCCGTACTGGTGCGGAGAAATATACGAATTAATGGCACAGGCCAAATGCTGAGTCACAATTCGCTCGAACAACTTAGGCAAGACACTCTACTTGGCTATGCGTCTGTAGTTCTCAACAAATTGTCTACTTCCACTCTTGTGGATAGGAATAAGGAAACTACTCTTCCAACACGAAGGGAAAACACCTAAATTCAAGGACAGGTTAAAAATCTTTGAGATCACACAACATAACTCGACAGCGCAAGATTTAAGTATACATGATGGAATTCCATCAGGTCTTAGCGCACAACAATATTTTAGAGATCTCAACCCTTTGAAAACGTCATCGTCCGTAATTACCAAGTTAGGAATTTAAAAACGGTTAGTACTAGGATATGGGTAGTTTGCTGATAAATCGAAATTAGCAATCGAAAAATTTCGTCGGACGTAATCAGCAAAGAGGTCTGAGATTTCAAAATCATTCGAGGAATCAGAGCCATCAAAAGAAGCATGCGAGGGATATGTGGAAATTTTTCTTTTAGAGTTAACAAATTTAAAAAAGCATTTAGGATTAGCAAACAGAGAGGATTTAATGAACTGAAGGTATCTGCAGTAATAATGGTGGTTGAGGGAGTTAAATCTATGTCTTGCCACCGAGTAAGCGAAATAGTCGAGCGCAGAGCCATTTTTCGAATATTTTTTGAATAACGTGTTTTTTCTATTCTTGTCATATTTAATTGTCTTATTAAACTAGGGGGGACACCTGCTTCGAGGTCGGCAATGTATTGTAGAACGATGACAATAAGCTTTCAATACTTCCGGTTTTAAAATCAAGCCTCATATGTGAAAGACGATGTTTTAGCAATACAATATTTATTTTATGAAAATCATAACATTTATTTAAAAAAGTTTGATTTGGCACATTGAGGCAGTTCAACGAACCATCATTCTTATTATGAAAGGAAATGCACATTGATGGATGATGAGGGTCCTCAGGTAAACTAAAAGGTGGGCAACGATTTACGTTTATCCCAGAAAAGTTGGCAAAGCAGAGATCAAGCAGTCAACCATTACAATTAGGGGTACGATTATATTGAACCAAATTGTGATCAAACAATTCATTAAAGAACACAACAGCCTTATCAGACGTTGAAGTAGGAATCAAACCGCCAGAATTATCACTGTTACACCAAGTGACTTGAGGCAAGTTGAAGTCACCCAATGCTACAATCAAATCGTTAAGTCTAGATCGCTTTGCCACTTCACAAATGAGTGCAGCGTGTTTCTTGTAAATGGAGATATCAGCATTTGGGGGAATATAGGAGCATGTTACAAATAGCTCTTTATTAGCCATTATCGCACGAATGGCGATAAATTCAACGTCAGGAGAAGTGGGAAATTCTATTGAATTGGACGGGACTGACGCAGATATGGCAATTAATACACCACCACCAATGCGATTCACTCGATCGTTTCTAAAGACTTGGGAAGAGTTGTGAAGAAGTCCCGACGAATGAAGATCGGGTTTTAGCCAAGTTTCGGTGAAGGCCAAACAGAAAAGCTCCATGCTCGCTGAATTTAGAAAAGTAGAATTTGAATTAAGGCCCCTAACATTTTGATAAATGAGAGATAATGGGCCTGAAGAAACATTTCGTTTTTTGAAGGTGATAAGACTATTGCTTTGGTATTACGGGGACGATCTCGAGGGATAAACTCCTTAATCAAGGATCCTACTGGCCACAGTGGTTTGTTTGACAACATGTCACTGTTTTCAGTCGGAACTAGTATTATAAAAGAGGAGATTGCCTTAGATTGAGAAGGAGCCATTTTAAAAATGCTAACGCGTTTTAAGTTGACTGATGGGACTTTCGCCGCCAGAGAACTTTTTATGTTACTCACCGATGTTTCAGATGCCAGTCTTGATACAAATATTGCTTTTCTAGGAGGAACTGCCGTCAAGCAAATGTCATTAGTTGGAACAGAAGGGTTCTCGGTTGGGGAGTTTATAGTTGGGGAGAATATAGATAGCGTTATCGCCCTTACACCAGCAGCTTGTGCGACTTGCCCAGTCTGGTGACCAGCGTTCACATTCGAACAGCCAGGGGGAAAGGATGATTTATTTGTTTTCTTCTTTAATATTTTTAGGCGATGGTGCTTGATTAGACCGAGTGGCGGCTCTGGGGTGATATACCCTTGCCACTTCAGCGTAGCTTAAAACAGAAGGACTTGCCGGCTTGTTTGTAACTATCTTGTTACCGACCGGCTCAACAATATCGGAAACATTAACGTTCATATTAGAGTTAGAGGGAGCGGTAACTTGTACCAACGAATCAGATTTAGAGGAACTATGAGGTGATGTCCCACACGCTACGCTACGAGTTGTTATTTTTCTGGCTTGGGTAAAAGATGAGTGCTCAATAACGCGACACTCACAAAACCTAGACTTAATTAGCTCAAACTTCTCCTACAAGGAGCCGAGATTTCTACTCAATTCCGAGAAACTATTTTGCGTCTCAGTGAAAAGTTTGTAAAAATCAATGTCCAAGTGCCTACAGCTAGGACATGACCATCTTAAGCCTTTGGAAGGGTCAGCGACTGCGTCAGCAGCACAGCCAAGAATACCGGCACACTTTACATGACCAAAGCGCTCGCAGAGCCAACAAAAAACGAATCTATCCGATTCCGGGCCTGTTTTTGCGCGACATGGTGTATATAAGCACTCCATGTCAAGTCAACGAAAAGAAAGAAGTGAAGTAATTTTTAAATTAATCATGTGGTTAAATGAGTGTCAAACTGCTTTTAACGCACTGGAAAAGAAATTGATAAGACTACCAACGCTCCAATGGTGAGACTTCCACGGACGATCTGTACTGATAACTAATGCGTTCGATGCTTCGGTTTTGGCTCAATACTTTCTGCTGGGAACATCAAGCATGACTTACCAATATTGTGTGCAAGTACCAAAGTCAAAGGACACCAATAACGAGTTATCAATCCATTGCGGCACAAAATTCTTTATGCGCTTTCTTTGCGGTCCAAAATTTATTATAGTAAAAGACATTTAAACTGCAACACAAGTGCAGATGCAATGTCACATATTAAACTTTAAACTCTTTTAAAAAAAACGAATACCTAAATATATAAACGTTGCAAGAAGTGCAAAATTAAGACGAAAATAACAAGGATACAAATAAAATAACTAACAACTGAATTAATCAGAATTACGTAGCCCAATCGAAGCTTCGCCAACCCCACATAAGACTTGTAACTAGGTAGCTTGTTCGATGATAATAGTAGGCTTAACTACGTTCGTCGGACAGAGTCGAAACAAAAAAAAATATACAGGTATCTTTATCACTCTATCGAAAAGAACGACGAACGAGGAATCTATGCGAAATAGTTTGCCAGAAATATAGTGTGTTTGTAGGCGCTAATAACAAACTTAAAACCACAAACGGATTCATTCGCTTGACACGAGCACTTTAACTTCTCCATTAAAAAACTTACAAATGTCTATATAAACTTACAAATATCATTGTATGTGCGGTGATTTGCGCAACTTGCAGTATATAATTGTGTCATAATATAAGTTGGCGCGATCTCTAGTTGGGTTTTTCTCTTTCTTTGTATTAGCTTTCTCTTATTTTCGTTATTATATGTTATTGGACATAGGAGGTGGGTAACCACATACATTGATAAGATATGATCGCATATGTGACACCATTCAGCATTGTTTAATGGCTATCGGTTTTTTGGGATCAAATAGATGCAACAACTACTAAATATATCTTCTCCTAATTGTGAAATTACATAAAAGCTTACGTTTAGCATTAGTATTGGTTGTTTGGATTTTCATTTATAAGAGACAACAGTTGTAAATCGAAAATAAAATAAATATCAAACAAAAGTGTTTACTTACTGATGAACCAAAGCAAGCAATTAAAAAAAAAGCTAAGTAACGAACAAAATCAACAGAAAATTATTGACCAAGCAAGTTTGAATCAGTCCAGAAATCAAAATTGCAATAAACGAAAATTTTTTCCTTCAAGAATTTTCAGAATATTTTGCAGCAGGCATATAACCCACATTCCTTTCAAAAAAATTGAATTTGTGAAAGATAAATAATCTATTGTTACATATTAATAAATACTCGTTTTCTTTTAATCAATATGTAAATATTAGGCGGAAGGGTTCGTGTGGCAAATGGCGACATCCTTTCTTGTCCTTTATTTTGAAAACTGCACCCTAACAAAAAAAAATGCTAAATGTTTTAAATAATAAATCCCATAACTGTACTCGGCATATGGACCTCAAACAGTAAATCTATTTGACTGGGCCATCTAAACGCATATAAAAAATTTAAAAACAAACAGAACGCTGCATACTAAACGCTTACTCACCGTACTACTCGACTGGTGAAGGGGCCATCAGTTTCGTCACTTTAAAAAATTCACTACAAATTTTCTTACCTGATATTCTTTAACCAGATATATTCAAGCGAGTGTCGATTATTACATTAGAAAGTGGCCATTTCCTCTTCAAAAAATTATCTCATCTCTGTAATAGTTTGCATGGGAAGCAGCTGTTTAGCTAAAAGGGGCATCAGTAGTTGGTTTGTTTGCTCATTATCAAAGAGAAGAATTAGCTGTTATGTTTTGGATTTTAGCAGCCACGAATAAATATAAAAAAATTTGCTTCTCTTTTCTTATTTATCATTTACACATAAATGGAAGTTACGAAGACTACGCGAAAGTCTTACGTAATCACAACAAAAACATTTTTCAATTATCATCTCGCATGAAAGTTAACTTTCAGTTACGTGATTACTTTGCAATTTTTTATTTTTTCTTCTCGTTACGTAGGCTTTCTTAGAAGTTATGATTAATCTAATTGATAATAACAACATGCTGGGCGTTGACAAATGCAAAATTCGTGTCCATCGATCAATTGCTTATGTGTAAATAGTTTTTATACCCTAGACCACTTGTGGTACCGGGTAAATTAACTTAGTGCGGTCGTATGCAACACGCAGCGTAGTTTAAGATGGACTCTTCTTTGCTATACCGACCGATTCAGAATCATTACCTGAATTAAGCTACGCCTGTCTGCCCATCTGATGTCTGTTCATGTAGGATCGGTCCACTTTTACGCCCATTCGCCATGTAACGCTCTATTCTGAAAAGTTGTTATATGAAAAAAAATTGTAATATTCAAAATTTCTTAACAAAAATGGCTAGGTAGTAATAGTTGGGCATTCTAAACTGGTATGGAAACTTTGCATGGGCTGGAACAACTTTTGAAACTCCGTATATAACGAACGTGTGAAGTTCACACTACAAAAAGGTATAATTTTCAATGCTTCCTGAAGAAAATTATATAATAATAATTCAACATAAAAAAATTAAATGCACAAAAATTGATCCTTTATAGAGCAGAAAAGTCTAAGTTTCAGTATGTGGTGATGAAAATTGACCCATAATATTATAATCATTTCACACAAAAAGAATTCTACAAGATATGGACTATCTACGTCTATTTTCGAGTCCTGCCCTATCTAAGGATTAAACTTGTACTACATTAGGATGCGTTTTTGGCCCGCTTCTCCATAAATACGCTCTTGAAAAATTTGACTTTATACAGAAACAAGGTATAACTTTTGTGTTCTAGAGTAGAAATAAGAAATGCGCTGGACAATGTGGTGTAGGGTGTTTATCGGCAGCCGTGCCCGACTATAATGTTCTTGCTGGTTTTCTTTTCAGTTTCAAATATAGTTTTACGTACATTTCTCTATATAGTTTGGATTATGCGAGATATGTGGTTTTTCCATTGTTTTTGGGTAATTTATGTATATTTTTCATGAAATATTCAAGTTGTAATAATCAATGTTCATTGTACATCGGTTGTAAAAGCAATGTCTCCACTCTACAAATTCTCCCCCAACATGGTTTCTAGTTTATCAAAACGCTACTAAATAATGAAGCGTTTATCCACTTATTGGTTTTGCAATGTTAAGTGTTATGAAAGGTTCGGTAAAGAACATAATATACATGTTACACATCTTTTTCCTATCAAGATATAAGACATTATCAAAGTATTTAAAGATTCATTGAGATAACAGAACAATAGGGAGATAGTAATAGTAGCGGTACAAATAAACGCTGAATGGCTAAATCGCTAACGTGATTAAAACGTTACACTGGAATAGACAGCATGGCAATATTTGTTATAATAAAATAATGTTCGGGGCGCTGATAATGACGTTTCGTGAGACGATAACGATTAATAGCGATTGTTGTGCAAACAATTATTGAGCTACAAATAATTTATGTCGACCAAAAATTAAACTGCCATCTGCCTCTGATGTCAATTATTTGAGTAAGTTTAACTCTGATTTTATGAAAGCCTTTAAGAATAGAAAGATAGTTTAAGCAAACATAAATGAGAAAAATATTTTAATAAATTGCAGTAATTGTCGTTCGACTTAAAATAAACTTAATTTAAAATATATACGATAGCCGAACAAAGTATACATACAGTACAGGAAATGGAGGTTTATCTTATTAAAAATTGCATTTATG